>NW_022900942.1:48197507-48241798 GCF_012274545.1 Fukomys damarensis
CACACACACACACACACACACACACACACACACACACACACACACAGACCTCCAGTGGCCAGAGCTCAATCCTAAAGGAACTCTAACAGGGCTCTGGGATCCCCGGTTCATGAGATCATTAGAAGACTGGTTCTTTCATTTTTGTAATCAGCAATTCATAGCCCTTATGGGGCTTACCAGTGCAGCCAGTGGCAAAGTCTAGCTCCTCTTACTTTTTATTACTTCAGTGTCAGCTTGTAAAAGTGGGCAGATCCCTTCTGAGCAGCTTTGGGGCGGCTCTGTGCAGCAAACATGAGCCACATTAATCATGTTGGAATGAAGACCGGGCATAGGACTGGTGAGGACAGTGGTTAGGAGTGGGGTGCTGCATGCCAATGGCCTTCACAGGAATCCTGGCTCTACAGGCTCCTCGCTGAGTAGGGTGACTTTTGCTGCCCAGCTTGCTTTAGGTTTAAGAGAGGAATAGCAGTGCCTGCTTCTCAGAGTTGGGAGTACATGAGTTTATATATAACAAATTCTTACACAAGAGCTTGGCACCTAGTAAGAGCTCAATAAATATTAGTCCACATTACTATTCTTGACAACTGAGACCCGAGTCTACCTATGATGCAAAAGTACAGTGGCTTCCCTTTTCCAGATACGAGCAAAATAAAAATGCTGAAATAATAAGGAAATGAGAACTTTCATAAAATTCCAAGAGAACCTTCATAAAAATTGATGGGCTTGAATGAAGGCACAGGATCCCCTATTCCATACATTCTCTGTTACAGGAAGTCAGTGGGCTGCAGCTCAAGTCTCTATGCTCCTTAAATTTCTCTCCCTCCTTCCTTCCTTCCTTCAACAAATATTTACTGAACCCTTATTGTGCATCTGGCAAACTAACCACTGGGGATAACGGACGAAATGCAAAAGATGCCTGTCTGTGTGAAATTCACGTTCTCAGAGGGAGTCTAGACAACAAATGAGACAAATGAATAAGTGACAGTAAACTAGAAAATCAGTGCTATGGAAAAGAGGAAAGTACAGCAGGGAGGGGCACGGACCGTCAGGGGTGGCAGAGCGGTAGCTTTATATAAGATCTTGGTCTTCTAGAGTTTAAATGCTCGTTCAGACCCACAGGTCATGCTTGGGCAGTCCACTCAGGACAGAGGTCAGAAGCCCCAAGCACGAGCAGGGCAGTGTTAGATGTTCTTCTGAGTAGGAGTCCTGCAGCACCTCCACTGGAAAGCAAGAGCCACCTGGTTCTCAGTCCTCAGAGGCTACTAGCTTTGGTAACAACTGTGTGGTCATAGCTGCCAGGACCCTTGCAAGGGACATGACAGAGATAGGAGCATTTGTTAGGTTCTTAAGGGCTCACCGAGAAAGTGAAGTCTGAACTAGGACCTGAGGGAAATAAGGTGTAGGACAGGCAGGTGTAGGGCAGTCCAGGCAGAGGAAAGGTCTACTGCAGTGATGGTGAACCTTTGAGAGTTTTCAAAGATAACAAATAGCCCGCTGTGGCATGCACCGGCCTATTAGTTGCACAAGGATTCTGCCACACCTGCCAGGAGCCAGGCCAGGTGGCCAGCACAGAGGCAGGGAGGCAGCCAGAGACATAGAGGAGGGCCAGGTCACATAGGACTCATGGGCTACTGTGAGAAGCCAGCAACACAGTGACTGTCCTGATGCTGGCTTTAACTAGCTCATTCTCTCTGCTGTGTGGAGAACAGACTAAGGGCAGGCATAGAAAGGCCACTTGCAAGCAAGTCCTTTGGGCACAGGCAAGATGAACTGTGTTTTGTTTTTCGTAAAGTACTTGCAATGCTACAGTTAAAAAAAAACCCTACTCTATCCCATGCAGAACAGTCATCAAATACCAAGTCATTTACACAATCTGTGTTTTGCAAAGTTAACAGAAAAAAAAGACATTCTGTGATCGATAGAATTTGCTGTTGATGGGGGGGTGCTAAAGGAAAATGAGGCAGGGACAAGAGCTATGAGTCAGCCTCGCGCTTCGCTCACCGTTCAGGGGTCAGCACACCGCACAATAAACGGCCCTGTGCCGGGGTGGGTGGGAGAGCAGCCAGGGAGGCACGCTGCAAGGCTGGGGCCTCCGAGGGCGTGGCTGCTCTCATGCAGCCAGCAGTGCCACAGACCCTCCCGGCTGTTCCGTGATGGGCCAACGGCAACTCCATGGAGCAAGTGGGAGCACGCACGTACCGAGATACTTCTGCCCTGCTCACTGTCCCCGCTGGAGATGATGTGCTTATTTTTAGCCATCATGTGATTCTCCAGTATTTTCCAGGCTTCGCTTGAGTCACTCTGGTTTCAGAAAATTTTTCATAGGGGGATAAATGCAGGAAAGCAGTTCACATCTTGAAATGGCTCAAGTCCTAAAATTCCAACTTTTAAGCTATTATTTCAACATGGCATGCATTTCTTTCTATAAATTACTGACTTTTCATGCCTCCTGCACCTCGGCAGAAAATTAAGCATGCTTGGAATGTATTACATAACAAATCCAATCACCACCTCAGTTTAAATTCTTATTTTTCAGCTGTTCTCAGAGAAACAGAAATGATCCCAATAAAAACCATACATGTTGAATCACAGCAATAACAGAGCAGCAGCCCCTGGACTATTGCTGCAGGAGAGGGGAAGGCAGTGGGTGAAAGAGCCCAGTAGAATGAGCCAGCCCACGGAGGATAAAGACATACAGTGTTACCATGACGACACTGTCGTGGGTTCCATTAAATTTCTGACATGCAGCACTCACTTCAGCAAGAGACTTATAAACTAAAATGACCACGGGGGGGGGGAATCTAAATATTTTATGATGTACTGTCCTTTAATTTCTGTCAGAGTCTCTGCTCACATATATAATGCCCCTTTATGATGGTTAGTAATGCTCTCTTATTCAGACTCCCCAGCACAGACGTGGTCTGTAGCCACCCTGCAGGTTGGAGCTTGGGAAATGAGACGATCTATAAGCAGAGCCACCTGAATGGGCTCCTTGGCTTGCCTCAGCCGGCTCCTGCTCTGGGGTTCTCTGTTACACCAACCAACCACCAAGCCAGGCACAAGCAGCCAATTATCCAGGGCTTCCTCCTTTCCGAATTTCCATTAATCATCAAGTTGTTAGGCCACCACCCTTTCCCACGTGGTCAGTCTTCTGAGTTGTAAGTGTGTTCTTACTCTGTGTCCTCTATAAGCAGAGCAAATTTCTGCTTTCACTTTTAAGTAACTTCTGGTAGCCTGCATTATACTGCACAAATCTGCAAACCTGTGTGACCAACAGACCCTAAGGTGACTCCCTCCATATGACCTCAGCCCCCTGGTATTCACATATTTATGAGATATCCCTACCCCACCCCCGGAGTGTGTGCGTGTGTACCTGTGACTCACCTCTAACCAACAGAATATGGAAAAGATGAGGGGACGTCATCCCCACCATTACATTATTCTGTGAGGACTCTGTCCTGCTGGCAGACAGGCTAAGGGGTTCTCTATACTGCTCTTGAAGGGTCCACAAGGAGCACTCTGCAGGGAAAGCCCACAAGGCAAGAAAGTACAAGTATCCTCTAGAAACTGTGAGGCTGTCACTGGAAACCAAAGCCTCCCTCCTAGATCTGCAAGGGAACTGCCCACAACTGCAGAGCTAAGAAGTGAATCTTCGCCTGGTTGAGCCTCTGATGAGACCATAGCCTGGACTGCAACCTGGTGAGACCCTAAAGCAGACAACTCAGCTACTGTGCCTGTACCTCAGAATCTGCACGATAATACAAGTATGTTGTTTTAAACTAAATTTGTGATTTTCTTCTTTTTTAAAAGCAGCAACAAGAACTTGCCTTACCTCTGCAGCCTATGTCATAAAACATCCATACATCACTGAACAGAGTGCGCTTTCTCCTGACTTCAGCATTCAGTCCTTTCTGTCTGGAGAGCTTATCATCACACTCTTCATCTGACCAGCTTCCACTCCTTTTTAAGTCTTGGAGGAACTTCATTTCTTTCTAAGAAATTTTTTATACCGTATGCAAGAGCCGCTGAGAATTACTTTCCTTGTTTTACTGTCACTATCATTTCCCTAGTAGGCTGTGGCTTCTTTAAAAACAGCAGTCTTGCTGGATCTCCAGAATCCCTTCCAGTGCCTCACCAAGAGACCAAATGAATTAATGAGAATTCCAGTTCAGCATTAACAAAAATGGCAAGAACTCCAAGAACTAGGAACCATTCACTACTTTAAGAAATATTTCCTGAGCCCCGCAGTATTAAGGGTACAATGTGCTCTTCAGGTGATGGCTCGAAAGACATGAAAAACTGTCACGTTAGCTCATGGGCTGCATCTTCCTCAACCCAAACGAACACTCAGTGACTCATCCAAGTGCAATCAACTCACCAGATACTATGGTGGAGCCTCTTGGGTACCAGCCTATGGGGAAATAACGAATGAACAAGACAGAACTGGTTTACAGTTTGTTCCACTTGATTAAAAGGGATTCCAGAAAATTCTTCAAGTCAAAACTGTTTTCTATTCTGCATAACACACCCAGTGACAAAAAAAAGGAACTGGTTAAAAAAAGAAAAATAGGTTCACTAGCAACCTGTGATAGTCTACTTATGGAAAATGAGTGTGAATAAGAACAGATGAAGTTTACAGTCAGGATGAAAAACACGATCTCACCTTACTACACCTATAAAGAGAAAAAGGATGACTGGTCAGAGTAACACACGGACGTGGCTTCAGAATCTGACAAACATTTCAACATATCCACGGAGCAGCTGGGTAAGAATGACCCATGCTGGTTATGCAAGGACCCAGTGGTGTTTAAAAGTGTGGGATGATCACTTCTCCCACTGTAGCAGGGACCATCATGGGCTCCACCAACCCTCTTAGCAGAGTCTTGTGTGGAAACAGGAAATACGTGCCGACTTTTCCTCAAGGGCTTATCCTTTGCTTTGAAATCCCTCAGATCATTTGCCCAGAGATATGTGAACTGAAGGATTAAGAAATAAGAAATCAGTAATCCAACTAACTAAGGACTCAGAATTCAGGACTTTATGTAGATTTCTGCTTTGGGGGTGATAAGAAGCCTGGAACAAGTGGCTTAATATTTCCTGTATCTATAATGTAAGCAAAATGTAGTAACTCTTACTTAAAACCCTATTGTAAAGATGACTGAATGTTTTCAAACTTTTAAAGACACACTGCTTTAAAAAATGTAAATGGCAGCATACAGAATAGCAAGTATTCTGTCATTTCAAGCATTAGTGACAGCTTTTGATTTACTCCACGGACCAAGCAATTCGAATTGTTTGTGAAAATGTAGTGTGTGTGTGGGTGGAGATAAGGACATAACACACATGATCATATACGTGCAATATGATCTAATGCTAAAAAGTGGGCGCTCTGGAATCAGCATCAGGCTTCTAATCTTGAGTGACCTCCTAGTCAGGGACCCTGACAAATAACTGAACCTCTGTATTTTAGTTTTTAAAAGAATAGCAATTTAGAATTGCCGTGAAGCTAACTGAACACAGGTGCAGTCAGTGTGTAGTCAATAAATACTTGCTAACACTACTGACACCTAGATTTTAAATGTTTTCCTTTTCTTTCAATTTCATGGAAACCTTTTTCGATTTAGAATTTAAGAATTACATAATAATAGTACCACATCTTATGGGTTTAATCTCTAGGCTTTGAAAAAATTCTAGTTTCAAAGCAATTATGTATATACTTTGATTCTAGAAAGCTAAAATAATTAAAAGTTACAAATTGAATTAATACCTGTCAAAAATACTGTCTCAATAGGCTAACAAATTAGGGTGGGAATGAAAAATGCCTGGCTCTTCCACAGACACTGGGAGAAGATTCCTACTGAAAATCTCCTAAGTTCTTGTTGATTTTTGCTTTTATCTGTCCCCAATATTCTAAATACACAGATACTCAATATCAGCGCAGGGCAGGTACTACTCATATCTTCTGCTGTGGTTTTATCAGCATTACAGGTAGGTGGCTATGGTCTGAATGCTGCAGACTGTCCCTCCACCCAATCTCTCATGTTGAAACCCCATCCCCATGTGATGGTATCAGGAGATGGGGCTTTTCAGAAGCAATTAGATCAGGAAGGCAGAACTCTCAGGAATGGAAAAGAGGCTCAAGGGAGTTACTCTACTTCTTCCACCACCTGAGGACATGGTGTAAAGTTGCCACCTAATAACAGTTATGAGAAAGAGGTCCTTACCTGATACTGGGAATACTAAATCTTCTATAGCATTTTGTTCTTGGACCTCATGCCCCCACCACTGAGAACTTGTGAGTAATAAATTTCTACTGTTTATAAGCCAAACACTTTACGGTATTTTGTTATAGTGGTCCAGACAAAGACTGTAGGGAAATATAGATTTAATTATTCTTTGAGAAGACAGTATCTCAGTACTTTCAGACATCTTACATATGATAGGTATGTAACTGAAAGAATGAAACCAATACTACTCTTCCAGGGAGTGAGGGATCTCCTCTAAGAATTTAATTAGCCAGGCCATTAAAGGGTCTCTACATCTTCTCCAGGTCTTAATGTAGCTAAGGGAGCAGACACTAAGAGGAATGCAGCTTAGCAATTTCTTATGATGAGCAGGACAAAGGAATACTGTGCTGATATGGGACAAGGGTTAAATGAAAGACACAGACATTGTTCTGTACAATGAGGATTACTAACATCTGTTTGAAAAGAAACCTTACTAATTATGGTGCTGGTAAGCACCACGTATTTCTTTGCTGTACTGAGCTGATATTGTACAACCTCTGAAAATTAATATTTGATCCTTGAAGTAGGAAGGTACTGATTATGAGGATATATGGTTAGGTGAATAAGAACAGAGATAGTAGTATCAAGCAAGTGTCTGCTGAACATTATAAGAATAAATAGGAAAGACCCATCTTGACGAGGAGACCATGAAAGGACAAGAAATGTGCCTGTGTCTACCTTACCTGGATTTGAGAAATAAAATACCATATGAACTGCCCTGGTCAAAAGAGCAGACATGGGAAAACGCATTTCTTAGAATCTTTGGGATAAGATCAATACCTGTGGCTAAAGGGTGGAGTTTCTCTAATGATGAGTTATATATTGGCAATAATAAGGAAAAAGAAGCCTTGCAGAAAGGCACACGCCAGATGCCAAGGTTAGGACGCCTCAAGTTGCACTTAACTTCTTGAGTACTTTTCCCTCGGATTCTAGTTAAGTCCCTGTTAAATAGAAAACATCAATACTCTTTGCAGCAATGTAACAAAATCTGGTCCCTACAACGTTAACATGCACAATATCCAGGATGTAATCCAAGCCATTTGACATATGAAGAACTAAGAAAATGTGACATTCTGAAAGGAAAAGACAACCAACAGATGCCAACTGTGAGGTGGCCAGGACGGTAGAGTAGGCAGACAGGAACTTTAAAGCAGCTACCATAAACACGATCAGTTAACCAGAAGGAAAACATGCTCATAATGAATGAAAAGATATGCAATTCAGGAGAGAGAGTGAAAAAAAGAAAATTAAAAAATGAAAAATACAAAAGCTAAAATAATCTAGCATCGAATATACTAGAATGGAGATGCCAGGTAAAAGAGAGAATAAACTTTAAGATATATCAATTTAATCTATAGAGAAAATAAAGACTAGGAAAAAAGAAAAATAGCAACATCCAGAAACTTCTTGTACAATTTCAAAAGCTCTAACACATGAATAAAACGAGTTCTAAAAGAGTTGGACAGACAGAATGGTACTGAGAAAATAATGCTAAAAATTTCCTAAATAAATAAATGTATAGCTTGAGGAACTTTATGGAACTCTAATTCAGACAAAATCATATGATTAGGTATGTCACAGTCATACTGATGGCAAATAAGGATAAAATCTAAACCGTATAAAATATTTTATACAAGAGATGGGTAGTTAGAATGAATGCTTCTTATAAAATATGTAGGCCATAGACAGTGGATTACATCTGTAAAGTGACTAAAGATGGGGGGGAAATTTGCCTTAAATACTTGGTCTAGTAAAAATACTCTTGAAGACACTTACAGAAAACTAAATGGTATGTTACCACTGAACCAGTACTGTAAGAAATAGTAAATGTTCTTCAGTCTAAAAAGAAATGAAACCAGTGGGAAACTCAGACATTCAGAAATGAAGAAATTATAAATAGAAAAAAAATATGAAAAAATATTTTTTCTATTTCTTCGTAATACATAGACTGTTTAAAGCAATACTGCCTAATGGAAATATGTGAACCCCAGTAAGTAACCTTAAAATTTTCTAGTAGACACATCCAATAAGTTAAAAAGATTAATTTTAATGAACGAAAAATACATAAAACATACTCACGATTCCTATGTATAATCAATGTAAATTAGATATTTTCAAGTCTTTCATATCCAGCATGTATTTTATACATATTACACATCTTTTTTTTTTTTTTTTTGGTACCGGGGATTGAACTCGGGTCCTTGCGCTTGTGAGGCAGGCCACCAAACTGCTGAGCTAAATCCCTGGCCCCATATTACACATCTTAATGAAGAAAAAGCACATTTTAAGTGCTCAAAAGCCACTGTTGGACAATGTGAGTTTAAATCACAAGTTGTACCACTGTTTTGTGTATTTATAATGAATATGACAAACATATCAAAGGATAGTGGGGATGGGTTTGCAAAGTTTCTATGTCTACATAAGGTTTATGATAGTAAGTAACTGTAAAAAGAAAATATAATTCTTACAGAAGCTACTAATTAATGCAAAAAGGCAGAGTTTAAAAAATAATTAAAATTAAATTCTAAATTTTTTTCTAAATCCAGAGGACAATAAGAAAGGAGAAACAGCAAAACAAATAAACAAAAAACCAGGAAAAAAAGATGATAATTTGGTAGGTCTAAATCCAACCAAATCAATAATTACATGAAATACAAATGAATACTAATTAAAAGGCAGAGATTACCAAAACGAATAAAAAAACAAGATACAACTATATCCTACCTACAAAACACATTTTATTGAGCCTTTCACATCATGCAAATAGTAAGTAGGAGAAAGCTAGAGTGATTATTATCAGATAAAATAGACTTTAAGACAAAGAATATTTTCAAAAACAAAGTCAATTCAACAGGATGATTTAACAATAATAAATGTATGCATCCAACAACAAAAGAACAGAACTAAAGGGACAGAAATAGAAAATTCCATAATCAATGCAGGAAAATTTAACATCCTCTTTGCAGCAACTGTTACCACTAGACCAAAACAGCAGCAGCAACAACCCCCAAACAAAACAACCTATTAAGATTATAAAGGATGTAAATAACAGCCACCCCACCTTGACCTAACTGGTATTTCTAAAACACTATGCCCTCCCCTTTTTCATATTTTTTCCCTTATTTCTTTTCCCCCACCCCTCCCACTTCCCCTTCTCCTTTAGACATTTTCTTCCTTTTTCACACTAAAAACTATACCATTTGAACCTTATTTTTTTTTCTTTTGATAGTGGGGATTGAATTGAGGACCTTGTGCTTGCAAGGAAGAAGTGGGAATGGGGAAAAAAGAACCAAGATACATCATGTAAAGGTATAAGATCCCAATGATGAATTGTTTACCTTAAATGTACCAATAATCTTAATGGGGGGAGAAAGACCACTATGCAACCAACAACTGCACAATATACATTCATTTCAAATGCAAATGGTATGCTGACCAAGAAAAGACCATATTTTGGGCCACAAAGTCAAGACTGGAATGAGGATAAACGCCACTCCTACTTCTATATTTCACTGTCCTTTCTTAAAAACAACACCCCAATCCTCCTCCCCCAAACCAAAAAACAAAACCAAGAACAATAAAAGTAAAAACAACCATTCTTTCCCCAAAGGTGACCGAGGTAATGCTTTTCTAGATTACAGATGCTCAACAAATGCTCATATATTACTAAACAAATGATGAATACATATTTTAAGATTGTGTGACTGCTTTAAAAACATCTAAAATTAAAGGTAATTGAGAATGAGAGTATTTAAACATAAAATATAGTTTCCAAAAACCTAATAGGATTTACTTAAATCTACATTTAGGGATTTAATCATGATTATTCAAATATTTTATTATTCTATTATACTTCTTAGAGGTTGTTTCCTTTCTGAAACCACTTTTCTACATTTCCATTAACTTGGTTTTAAGGCTGAAAGACTGAAGTCCCTAAGGAAAAGAGAGAGCTCAGGCTCAATTCCCAAATCAACTTTAAACCCATCACATGGTAGTTGTATATTGGAGTTTGATTTAAATACATTAATATATGTGAAGTTCCAAAGTGTCTAAGCTGTAGTTGCTATAGAAACCATGACTTTGAATTTCCTTTTAGGTTTAGTAAGTGCTCACACATTAAAAACTGATCTCCCTGGACAGCTGTCTCAAGTTGCAGATATGGCTCATGGCAATAAATTTATAAATATCATGATTCACAATGATGATGTGTGCACTTAACAGATATCTATCATTATAAAAATGTATTGTAATGCATGCCCTTGGACAGTAGAGCAAAAGCAATTCAAGAAGCAACTTCTCAGAATCAAATTTACCTGGAAGCCATCTACCCTTATGACACCTTTGCTTATGTTACAGCTGTTTACAGTACAGGTAAGTCACCCAACTACACACAGACACCAAACTACTCTATGGATTGTCTGAATCCATACAAGAAAAGTTTTTATGTATGTTGAAATAGCAGAAAATCTAGCACTTTCTCCCAGAAACAGAATGTGTCAAACACATGGAATGCATGTATTTTATACAGAAGTGAATTCCTTCTGGTGTGTGGCTATTTAAGCACTCTGAGTGATGTAAAAGCACAATTTCTTTCTTGCTAATGTATACAGTGTTCTCAATTATTTAGCATATGGACAATCCATTCTACAATCCCCTTTTACACTCTAATCTATCCCCTCTGTTATATAAGCAGCTCCAGAGCTGGCATTTTCTGCTCTTTATGTGTAACAGGGCATACGAGTTAATTTTAATATTAGCCTAGAGAAATTTGGGAGGGGGGAGATAAAGCTACTGCAAAATGAAGTATCCCAAAGCCAAAACAAAAACATAATTGAAGACTACTTTATTTTTTATTATACCAGCCACTCTGGTTTCCACTAAATTAGAAAATGATGAACTCTTTAAGAGGTAAGATTAGAATTACTCTGGACTTACATATCTCACCATGTACTAAAGTAAAGTAAAAATGGATCAAAGATCTAAATGTTAAAACAATCCGCTGGAAGATCAAATAGGTAAAACTCTTGAAGGTATAGGTAAGAACTTTTTGAACAGAACCTCAATGACACAAGAAGAAGTACCAAAAATCAACAAATGGGATGTCAAGTTAAAATGCTTTTGTACAGCAAAGGCACCACCAATAGAGTGAAGAGACAACCTACAGAAGAAGAAAAAAATTTTTCAGGGCTGGGGATTTAGCTCAGTGGTTCTGCTGCCTGCCTTGCAAGCACGAGGTACAAGGTTCAATCCCCGGTACCAAAAAAGAAAAAAATTTTTCCAGCTATTGCTCAGAGAACTAATAGGTAGAATATGGAACAAAATAAGAAAAAAAAATCATATTTCCTAAAATAAAAAGCCCAATCAAAAAATGGGCAACTGAAATGAATAGACAATTTTCAGAAGAAGTAATACAAATAGCCAATAAATACATGAAGAAATACTCATCACTGCTGCCACTTGAGAAATGCAAATTAAAACAACACTGAGATTCCATGTTGCCTCAGAATGGCCATCATCAAGAAATCAAAGAACAAATACTGGGGAAGCTGCAGGGAAAAAGGAACCCTTCTACATTGCTGGTGAGAATGTAAACTAGTATAACTCCTTTGGAAATCAGTACAGAAATTCCTTAAAAAACTAAAGACAGAAATTCCAATTGACCCAGCTTATTATTGCATAGTGATACAAGAATACCTACGTTTGTAGACCAACAATTCATAGTAGCTAAATCCTGGAAGGGGTCTATACATCCATCGATAGATGAATGGGTATAGAAAATGTGGTATTTACATACAGTAGAGTACTGCTCTACCATAAAGAAGGATAAACTTGAGTCATCTGCATGAAAATGGATGCACCTTCAGAGCATAATGTTAAGGAAATAAATCAGACACACAAGCTTAGATATCTAATGATTTCTCTTTTATAAGAAGCCCCAAATACATATAAAAAGCAAAATAAACAAAAATAGGAAGTAGGGACATAGATCATTTTCAAATGGGAAAGGGAGCCAGAGACGAAGGCAAAGAAGATGGAGAAAGAACTGAGATGTGTTATGTATGTGGAATGTACTCATTTATGTAATGCAAACATGTATTGATAAAAAAATAAAGAATGAGGGCCGGGGATGTAGCTCAGTGGAACAGTGTCTGCCTGGCAAGCACAAGGTCCTGAGTTCGATCCCTGGTGTGTGTGTGTGGGGTGGGGAGAATGGAAAAAATATCACTTGACTTGGTATGACTATGAGATAAATGTGAGATTCCTAGAGATGTGACTCTCATCAAGCACTTTAATTTATACTAAATTTTGAATGGAAAAAACCAAGACTTGAGTATGAAATTCGGCCTTGAGTGGTTTCAGATCACAGGGAAGGATTACCAGTCTCAAGACTGTAAAAATAGTTCATGGAGGAACTGGTTCAAGGTCAAAACCATAAATACAGAATTATAACAGAACTCTAAGAATTAGATGGGACTTACGAGACCTATTGGGTCTTAGACACAGTGGGGAAGTGTGGCATGGAGCCATTCGATCTTTAGGTAAAGATCTCAGGATTTCTGGCTCTTCTTTTACCTTTGGGTACCTAAGCACTCCTGTCTTTATAAGTTATATGCTGAGAAACTATATCCCTGTGTTTATTATAGCTATATCTAAATTAAGAACAAATAGACTCTGAGTAAGAACCTTAGGAACTCACAAGTTAAGTACATGAATTTTACAGCACATATTTTAAACACCTATTCTGACTCTTAGAATACATTCTGGCTTACATTTTCTGGGCTGTGTTCCCAATATCTGGATTCAGGACTTCTAGCAAAATAAGGTCTTACTGGGTATACAGAAGCCTTTCTATTATACTTTTTAATAATGATTTTCTACATGTGATGTGTACTTTGCTGTAATTTTTCCCAGTATAATTTTACTATCTCACAATGTCCTATAGCTAGAACATTTAATTTAAAAGGGCAATGATAATTTGACTTACGAGAATATCCTTTCTCCCTGATTAAGACCAACTTTGACTAAAACCTGGTCAAAGTTATCAGGAACACAGTCTTAGGACTTGCTGCCTTTTGGAACATGAAAAACTAAATTTATTATCTGTTGACTTTAATGTGCTTTTTCAGCTTTGTCATCTGAGAAGTTAAGCTCTGGAAAATATACATTTCTCTCTCAGCTTCATGGACATTCTATCAACAAGGCACAAGCTTCTCTGTGGCTTTTATGAAAGAGAGATGAGGGAATTCCTAGAATGTGAGGCCAAGACAGCATATGACAGATCTGCTTAGGAAAGCAGGAACAAAGGTTAAAAGAAATTAAGGAGATGGTATGATTATAAAAAAAATATTTTGAGGTCTGTCTGTTCAATTTCATTAATAAATACCTAAAAAAATGGCAGTTGGGTTTCAAGACCAATGTGCCTGTCACTGACATCTATAGAAAATGACACTAAGATGAGAAATAGCAGCCCACTGATTTTCTCACCTTCTCGTCCTCCCACTTGATGTGCCTCGTGAATTGCACTCTGGAGAAGACACACTGCCCCTCTCCACACTCCTAGACTGATGAAAGTTACTGACCAAAGTAGGTGGCTAACTTGACTACATGAATTTGTTTCCTGCACTCCTCATGGTTTAAGTTTTATTTAATCTCTCCCATTGCTTCTGCTCCAGAAAAACACATCTTCCTTTTCTTTTTAGTCCTCTGTGCCTTTGACTTCATTTTCTCCTTCCAGCTTCAAGTTTGTGCCCCTATAATTTCACTTTTTCCAATTTTCAACTATTTCTTCTCCATGGATCTTTCTCCCATTCTGCAAACCTGATCATTCTGCCTTATCCTTAAAGCAAACAAAACAGATCAAGAAAAAAGAATAGCATTCTCCTTTGAATCTTATTTCCTGAAAATGTCATCAGGTGTTTTCCTCTACATGAACCTAATGTTATTTTTATTTTCCTTAGTGTTTTTTTTTTTTAACTGAAAAGTGTCCTATGCTTACCACCTCACTTCCACAGCCCATCTGACCTTGCTGAATTGCTGTAACCTGGCCTAAGCACTCAGCATCTTAATGGACCAATTCTCTGAAGGACCATTAATCACTTCCTAGGAGTCGGATTTCCTTGGCCTATTTTTACAATATGCAGAGCTGTTGATGACCACGGTTCTAGAAATTTCTCCTTTTTATGGTTTTCTTGATGATCATCATTTTCTCATCCCCCTCTGCATGTAGAAGTATATATTCCTGAAGACTGCGCTTAGTTTTTTAGTGTATAGCTCACCATTCTATAGCTCCAAGACTGAACTTTGATAGTCTTCATTTCTTTTGTCCAACTCACTCTTTAACCTAGTTCTTGTTCTATCATTCCATTAAATGATTTCCTGGTAGAATGTTATGTTTATATCTAGATGTCCCCCCAAAACCTCTTGTGTTCATAGGTGGGGCTTTTGGGAGGAGACTGGATCATAGGGGTGTGATACTTGTATCAGCCCAATGATGAGTTTATAACTAAATGTGATTTGGAAGGTGAAGCCTGGTTGGAGGAGGTGGGTCACTGGGGGTGTGGCCTGGAAGGTTGTATCTTCCTCCCTCCCTCCAACCTGCTGCTCTCTGCTTCCCATGGCCATGCAAGCCTTCTCTGCCTTGGAGCCAGCCAACCATGGACTGAAACCCCTGTAATCTGTGGCCAAAATAAACCTTTCTTCTTCTTTTTTTTTAAATTTTTGGGTACCAGGGATCGAACTCGGGACCTTACACTTGTGAAGCAGGTGGTGGCACCACTGAGCTAAATCCCGGGCCCTACCTTTCCTGTTTTAAGGGGTGTATCATGTCTAGCAACGAGATAAGTAACTAAGACACAGAGCAAGCCAATGGACTGCATCAAGCCTCATCTCACTTGACTTCTTAGCAGATGTAGATACTGTAGCTCATCCTGCTCCTTTCTTCCTGCTTGCCTGACACATCCTTCGCTAGTTTCCTCCAATCCTTTCAGCATCTTCTCTGCTTCTCAAGCAAGCTCTTCTTCTGCTCCTTAACTGCTAAACGTTAGAGTTCCTCAGTATATGCTCCCCTTATCACCTTGTATTCATATCCAGCTTCAATTTCATGGATATATGTGTACCTCTACTTAACACTTCTTTTGCGCGTCAGACACAGGCACACACGGGCATGCACATGTACACAGTTGGCAGTTTAGATCTCTCCTTAGGTGTTACAAGAAAATCTCAAACTCAGTTCATTCAAAACAAACTAAGGATTTCTTCCCAAGTCTTTTCCTTTCAGGACTTCACAAACAATACCCTATCTCCTTCCAGGTATGTGAGACAAACGGAGACATCAAAGAAAAAAAGTCATGCCTGAGATCTCCCCTCCTTTTACTCCAGTATCCAGCTATTACCAACATGCAATTCGTTCCCCAAATATCTTACAGAGTGGTCAATTCCTCTTTTATGATACCTTCACTTTAGCCCAGACAAATAAGAATTTATCTAAAATCCTGGTACATATGCATATTATTTCTCATATGTATATACACATATATGTATATATATAATAAAGTTTTAAAAATAATACCACATTTCTAATGGTCTCAGTTTACCTTGACTATAGCCGTAACTCCCAAAATAAGGGTTAAAAACGCTTTTTAACAGTGAGAAAAACTATGATTACAAAGCTCTTATTATCATGGAAGTATTGTTAACCATTTCTAATCCATTGTGATTGAAAGTTGGTCAGAAATAAGTATAAATTACTTATTTAACAAGTTTAAACAATGATCTCTACACTTGGGATGGAAACAGTTTCTGAGGATATCACTGTTTAAATGTTCAAAACCCAACTGGTATTTATCATAATGACCCAATTTTACAAGAACATATTTTGCTTGGTAAAGTCTGCTTTTTGTGGCAAGATATTTATAGTTTAGAAAGGTTTTTTTAATCCAGAAGAGTATACAATATTTTAAAGTCCCAGGTATTTATCCTTTATGACTCACTTCTGGATCGGAGTGAACAGATGAGACGCTGTTTCACATTATCACATAGATGTTGGCACCCTCTCTACAGATAGGAGGATGTACAATTTCTTTTGAAGGACTATAGATGATCCATATATAACAACATAAATCAGTTCACATAGTCTCTACTGCCAGCAATTAAGGAGTAAAATACTCTGCTCAAAATCGATGTAGATTACTTGAAATTTTTCTGGAAGATTAGAGAAAAAAATAAACCTATCCCGGGAGTATTATTTTAACATCGTGCTTCAATGAGATAACATGTATATCTCTGCCTTTTTAATAACAAGTCAAGACTGTCAGAGTTATGACAAACTGATCACAGAAAGATAAATGTAGCCAGACAGACAATAATAAAAACCATCCCAATCCCTAAAATATTGACTGCTGCGAAGGATCACTCACAAACACAGGTGCTTCAGCACAGGAGGGAGGGTCTGAGCAATTTCCTGAAATGGAAGTGACCCCACAATTCTCGGTGACAGTACCTGCTGTGGGGGAGTTTGCATGGTGTGACTTCTTGGGCAGGTTGAAGATCTGTTCACCAGGTCCAGGCGGGGGAATTGCATCCTGGCCTTGTCGCGCCTCAACCGGATCATACTCCTTCCCATCATAGTTTGCATCGTAGAACTTCTTAAACCACTGAATAAAATCCAGGTTGTCCTGGAAACGTCCTTTCACTAGCTTCTCCACTGGTATTACCTGTGACAGAATCACTATGTGAGTCACGAATCTCGTGCTTGTTGGCATTTAACATAACTGGAGTGTTCCCTAAATATGAGTATTTCCTACTTACCTGTGATTCATGACCACTGATCTCTTCCCAGCTGCTCAGCCAGCTGTATAATTAACTTAAAATTTTTATCATATTTAAGCAGAACTTACCCCAAACATGGTTCTCCTGAAATACTGAATACTTCGAGCAAACTAGACAAGGAATCTCTCCACACACAAAAGAAAACACAACATGGGCTTGGGATGTTGTGCTGTTTCAAGACTGATGAGCTTTCCTATTTTTCTTTGTAACACTTTGCCCAGTTGTGTGGGATAAATTTTTTAGAAATTAGTATGTGTTTGCAGTACATGATAATTACATTCATTATGGGAAGTTCACACATATATTTAACACACATTAATTCTCTTTTCCCTTCCCTTCATTTTTTGGTCCTCTTTCCTACTGCAAAAGATCTATCTCCCTGTTTCCTATTATCTATCTTGTATTTTGCTCTTTTATTTATCTATAATTGGGGTTTCTCATGTAAGAGAAACCATGTGATATTTAAACTTGTGTGTCTGATTTATTTCACTCAACATTGTGGTCTTGAGGTACATCCATTTTCCTATAAATGACTCAAGTTTATGGGCTAAACTCTTTTAAGGATTATAGCTAATAGAGTACAAATGAAAAAACCCAAGTAAAAAAATGGATATCAATCTAATGGTTCATATTCAACAAAATGAACTTTCCCAGAGCTCATTTGTAACATAGAGACTAATACATAAGTGACTAACCACAATATAGGCCCCAAAGTCCACAGACTCTGGAGGAGCACAGGCAGCACACTATCAGCATGCAGAGGAAAAGAGAAGGATGCTGATAAATGAGTCATATAAGGCCCCGGAGGAGGAGGTGCACAGCATTCCTGTCAGCTTCCAAGACAGGAAGCTCAGCTTTTCATGGACAAACCTTTCCTACCACAATCTAGCGTCAACCAGTAGAGCCCTCATAGGAACTTTCAGAATTATAATGAGGAAAAGGTGGAGTTTGATTGCTTAGCTCTAATTTGGTAGGCCACGATTTTTTAAGGGCAATGGAAAGGTACTGGGCCTTCTGAGCTGAACCACTGCAGATTTTACTTCCTGTATATCTGGGCAGCAATACTGGGCAAATGGAGACCATGAGAGAGTGGCAAAACTAAAGGGTGAGTCAGACTCTGTGTGTGTGACTTGGACAGAAACCTAGGGCTCAAAGCATGTGGCTTCACTGTGTGACAATATGAATGGAAACTACATAAATTGCAGTTAGGCTTTGTATCCTCAGTAGCTATATACCATCCATATTCTAAAAGGTACCTAAAGGACATTAAAAAATACTGAAAGATCTTAAACATTAATGACAGCTGGAAAGGAAAAAAGGACTGATGCATTTTCAGACATCCATTAAAATAAATGATTAATAATAAAATTCTCAAAAGTACTTTCTTTACAGCTGAAATAGAAACTGAACCAAGCACAGAGCAAAATAAACAGAAGCAAACTGTCAGAGCACACATTTCTCAGGAAGACTCTTCTGATATTCAACACTTTGGTGCTGATATTTCCCTCCTCTCACTTCCCTTTAACTCTCATGGGGACAATTCCTGTTACAGATAAAGTCAACTGATTTTTCATTGTACTGGTTATTTTTATGTCTTTGGAGTTTTAAGTTTCTGTTTATGTAGTCACTGATTGTTAGAAAATGACCTCCTAGAGAATACAGCCCTTTAATGAACATACTATTGTAATTTATTGCTGGACTATGAGAATTTAGTTTTAGATAATGATGGAACCTTACCAGTTAAAATAAGGTTCTTACTTATACTGATTTAACCGTGCATTCCTGTCAAAGTGAAAGTTTCAGGGGCCTAAGTTCGAAATCTGAGGGAGTAAACAAAACTGCACAGAACCAGAGGTAATGGGTGCGTAACTCTCTCATAGGACTTTGGGGTGCAAACATAGCTTCGGAAAGCCACAGAGGCTAGTAAGGGCCATAAAGGCTAGGCTCTTTCCACTTTAAGAATTTTTTTCAACATTAACAACTTCATTCTCTATGTGCTCACTTCTAGAAACATGGAGCCTATTAACTGGACATACAGAAAATTCCATTAATAAATCTATGAGCATGTGTTTTTTCCTATTGTAGTACTACGAATAGAAAAATGAACAAAAAAGACACAAATGGAACTGTTAACTTACTAAAAGCAAGGAGAATCTATATAGTTCTGCTTCTGAAAATACACAGGAAGACCTAATTGGAAGTTAGCCATAGTAAAAAGACATAAAGTTAAGTTGAAAAGGATTTGAAAGGTTAAGGTGCTGTATAATGCAAATTTTGAAATAAAAATTTTGAGAAAACGAGAAGCTAGATTTTCTTCATAGTTTGATAAGAATGTTTTTACTTAAGACACTACTTGTGTTACATTTTAAAAATAGTTTATCAAACTCACTCCATTGTATCACTAACTCCATTTAAATCACTCTGGGACAAAATTACAATAATTTAAAGGGGGAAAGGGGGGCAATGTAGGGACACTGAGAATCTGAGGACAAATACTATGCTGCTCATTTTTACATATATTCCCTTATTTCAAATTCATAACCACAGGTAAGGGGTTTCTTCCCCAAATTTACAGATGGGTGAGCTTAGACTCAATGACTTTAAGTAACTTGCTTTAGTTATGTGACTGAGATTCAAACTGATGCTATTTCCACTGTAATGTGTTGTTTTTCCAAAGAAACAAAATACACAAACAACTAAAGAGGCATCTAGAAATCAAAAATTTTTCATCTGCAATGCTAAAACACAACAACATTTTAACATTTGTGATTCCTGTTCTAGTTGTCTGATGGCTACAAGTTTAGACAATCTCTTGAAATAAAACCTTACACAAATATGGGAAGTAGGGCTGATGCTTTATCTCAACTTGTTGACACATCAACATGTATCCTGCTGATATGTTACTAGGTTTCTGCATTGTTTGAAAATAATTTTAATGAAAGGATACATTTTATGGAGGTACAAATGAGTCTCCTACCTTATCGACGTTCATTCGCTTAAATGATGCTTGCAGAAGTTTAAAATTGTGAATATACTCATGCTCCAACTTTGCTTGAAATTTTACTTTCTTCAAACTAATGCAGCCTGGAAAGAGCATGTCCATGAACTGGCAATAGGCTGCTCCTAGAAAGACAAGAAGAGTATGTATGTGAGTTTTGCTCAGCCCAGGTGTGACTGAGGATTGGTAGGCAGGAAAGAGATTGTGTTTACAGGCAGGGTCATTCACAGCAGGGCCTGCCTGGTCATGTGCATTCCTGTAATCACTGCACAAACACTTCCTTGTCCATGGAGCTAGGTGCTACAGGAAGGGACCTTGTGTCACCGAGGCAGCACTTGCCACCTCCCCACTGCTGGCCACTGGGGACTGCATGGCATACATCACAGCACCATCAGGTTCCATTACTGACCAGTTTCTTGGAAGAAGTTCATTTGCTGGGGCCAAGAAAATCAGGGAAGGGATAAGTCTTCCTAATTTCTACCAGAGAAAAGCAACATACTTTTTCCCCAATCTAGAACTACCGTTATCTGTTCCATGTTATCAACAGAAAGGCACTTAAGAAGAAAAAGAACACAAATATAAACACTAACCAGCTACAAAAGTTCCCAAGAAATGTGTAGCACAAGACATATATGTGTGCATAACACATTTCCTATCCTCCTTGCAAAATAACTGGGGTAAAAAACTGCATCACTAAGGTATCTAATATCAAAAACAGTTGCATGCCAACTTAGCTGTGGTCTGGAGCAATAGGGTTCAAATATGAACATAGAGGATGAAGACAGGAATTCTATGAGACTGATATTCAGAGTCATGCTGTTTATGACCAAGAAATAAACAGGACAGAAATGCTCGATGAGTCCCCTAAGGAAATGGTCATAGGACAAGGTGTTTTATCCCCCAATTTAAAGAACTCTTAGAACATGACAATCGCTTGAAAATCATGGTGTTTTGTAAAAGAAATTCAAAGCCAGAATTCTTTTTCATCAAGAAAAGTAAATGAGTGGCAAGAATGGAAACCTGTGGCTATTTTTAACTTCTGTGCTGTCTCTAGATCTCTTGGTCTGTTTCTAGGATGTGCAGTGATCAGTCTTTCTGGAACATGAAGGGCTTCCCTCATCCTTCACCACTGAGGCTTCCATGAGGAGCCTTTCCTTCCATGTGGGCAAGTCATTTTCAGATGGGAAGGGTCCACTCTGTCTCTTATGTCAAATAGGTGTGGAATATCCTTTACTGAGGCAGAAATCCCACATAAGAGAACAAAAACCCCAGGGATTATAAAACGGGAAATACTAGGGGAACTCATTTTGTAGGCAAGGGCAGAAAGTGATGAAATCTAGACCATGATAAAATCTCCAGAGTCCCTACATCTGTCTACCACTTAAATGCCAATACCCTAAATATTAGCTAGTGTGAGTTCCCCATCAAGATGGGTTCTCTTAAAAATAAGACCAAATACATTAAACCAAAACCAAAATCACGAAAGGGAGGGGGAGCATTTAAGAGAAATGATATGGGGGCATTCTTATAGTCATCACTCAATTTTTTAGTTCTTTTTGAAGTCTTATAAGATGTAGTAAGTTCCAATAGCTACCTTAACATTTATTTTTACATAGGATTGTCTCACTGCCTGCTCTGTAAAGTTATTTTCTTTTTTGGGGGGGGTACCAGGAATCGAGCTCAGGACCTTGTGCTTGTGAGGCAGGTGTGGCACCACTGAGCTAAATCTCCAGCCTAAAGTTATTTTGACCTTTGCAGTATTTGGCATAAAATTTACTCATGGAAACCCAGGTATTACTCACATAAAAACTAAATCACTTACCTTTTAAAAATTAACTTTTGAAAGAAACCCTTCCATTTAGAGAGAAAACAAAGGGGAAAAATATCACCTTTACTGTCACCATCCAAGAGATAATCACTGATTGCATCCTGGCATATGCCATTTTAATCCTTTTCTTTTAGGGGGTATTATATATTTTTTTTCTTAAAAAGGTCAAAAGACTTAAAATATCATATTTTATGTACAGTTGTTTTTAACTATGAGTCTCTTTCTGGGTCACTTAGAATTTTCTACCAGTATTTCTTTTATTAATACATCATCCACCAATATTTTAATAGCCTGATATTTATATTATGCTCAGAAATTTTTCCAAACCAAGCTTACATCAATATCCTTGTATAATTTCTTTAAGCACTTTTATGATCTCACGTTTTACATTTAAATTCTGAATCCATGTGGAATTTATTTTGGTCTATGATATAAAGTATGGTTCTAATTTTAGTCATTCCAAATGTTAGTGGAAATCTGTCATTTTTGGCTTCTCTCCATTTGGACACCTCCCTACCTAGGGAGATGCTATAGGGTTTTATCTCCCTCCACAGTAGTTGAAGGTGGGCAGGTCCTCCTTCCCAACTCTAGCGATGAGGGTACAAGGTCTTTGACCAGAGCTCTGCCTTCAATGTGCCTGCCCAGGTCTCCAAATGGCAGTAGAGAGAGAATACAGACGCCACTGGAGCGTAGTCTTGGCAGCAGTGATGTAAATGCCATCTTGAGGAGCAACAGCAGGATAGGAGCACCCTCACCATCGTATTCTGTCCCAGCTCCTTAGCATCTTTTGGTTCCTTCATCTTCTGAGGTTGGCTTCCCATTGACTCTGGATTATTTCATCTCTTTCCTGGAAATTCCTCTTCTGCGTAAACTTGTCAGGATTAACTTTTGCTATTTTCAACTCAAACTGCCAACTGATAAAAGTCAGGTGGGTGTTGAATATCAACATTTCACAGGTCATCCACATTTTCTTCACTGACAAGAAGAGCTGTCTTTACTATCCTATATATTACTTTCCTAAAACATAGGCTTACATCTCTCTAGACTTTAATTTTTTTTTCTGGTCTGGCTCCATAACAGTTCCACACTCTCAGTTCTATGAGTCTGTGCTATGCATTACTAGCTGTAGGAAAAATTTCCTCTCCTCCTTCTCAAAGGTTTCTTATAGTTTATCATGAATTTATTCTTTCCATTATATTTTTAATTTGTTGCTCATGGCACATAAAAAATAAGTTTTTTAAAAACAAATCACTATTATTTAATAACAGCTTTACTGAGATATAATTCATACAACACAAAATTCAAACTTTTTAAAGTGTACAGGTAGCAACATATTGCTATTATTGGTCTTTTTATATGAATATATATACATACATATATATATATAAAACTTGAATTTTTGGAAACTTTAACAGTGCTCTCAACTTTAGGAAAAGTTATCCCAATTTACTGTGTTGAGTTGGCATTGTACAGAAATGGACAGCCATACTGGTCTAGAAATGTTAATTTGTTTTATTTTTATTTTTATTTTTTTCCATTTGTACAGGGGTAATGAACTGTATTAAATATGTAAGGTCATATCTACATGGGTTTGATTACAGAAACTAATAAAGTGTTCTCTAAATAATTAAAGAAAAAAAGAATAAGATAAGACTATAAGAGCAAGAAGCAATTTAAATATGTTAAGGGACCATTTTCATCTTCAGAATTAAGGATTATTTTAATCTTACATCATTGCCTTTCCTCTTTTATTTTCCTTTTTAGTTTTATTTTAGGATTCCCTATTTTTATGTTCATAGAGAGATTTCTTTAACTGAAATACCGAATAGTTTCCCTGGTATGAAAAACTATAATAGTACACAGGATCCTAATGAGATAATTAATAATGTGAAATAGGAAGTAAAGGGCTAAAGGTGTAGGGAAGATGGGAAGGGTGGGGGAAAGGTAATAAGGAAGAGGAGAAAGATATGAGAAATTGAAAAAATGGAAATAAAGTGTTTGTAAATGGGGAGGGGAGGAGGGGGTGAAGGGAGGGCAGGGACAAGGGGAAAAAATGAGAATCAAGACCTATCATGTAAAGGTACAGGATCCCAATAATGAATGTAACTGTACTGTATACATAGACTGTACCAATAAACTTAATAAAAAGAAAAAAATAATTTCAGAAGATTTTTATTAACACAAAAAGAAACTGCATACCCATTGACATTCAGTTTCTATGTTCTCTTCTTCCCCCAGACCCTGGTAACTAGTAATCTATTCCTCTCTTTTATATATTTATCTGTTCTACACATTTTGTACACATGGAATCATACAATATGTGGCCATTGTGCTTGGTTTCTTCTATTCAGAAAAAAATTTGTTCAAGATTCACCAATGTGGTAGCATGTGTCAGAATTTCAGTGATTTTTATAGCTGAATAATAATATTCATTGTATAAATATACCACATTTTACTGATACATCATCAATTTGTGGACACATGGAATATTTTCACTTTTGCACTATTTTGAATACTACGACTATGAACATTTGTGTTCAGGTTCTTGTGCAGATGTTTATTTACAATTCTACCCCCCCAACGGAGCTAAGTCACATGGTACCTTCATGTTAAACATTTTGAAGAACTGCTGAACTGTTTTCCAAAGCAGGTACACCATTTTACTTTCCCACCAGTGATGTATGAAGACTTCTATTTTCCAAATCTTGGCAACACTTGCTACTGTCTGTTATTTTGATTCTAGTTATCTTAGTGCGTGTGAAATAGTATTTCATAGTATTTCCAGGTTGTTTTCCCTAATGACTAATGATGCTGTACATCTTTTTCATGTACTTTAGATCATTTGTACATCTTCTTTGAGCAAACGAAGATATGTTTGTGCAAATCTTTCATCAATTTTTAAAAACTGAGTTGCTTCTTTATTACTGAGCTATAAGAATTCTTTCCCTCTTCTAGATACAATTCCTTTATCAATATATGATTTAGAAATATTCACTCCAAGGGGTCAGGGATTTAGCTTAGTGGTTCCACTGCCTGCCTCACAAGTACAATGTCCTGAGTTCCATCCCTGGTACCAAAAAAAAAAAAAAATGGTTAGAAATATTCTTTCCAATTTTCATGATAAATCAGCTATCATAATCCCGTGGGATGAGGTCTTTTCCAAACTTAGTCTGTGTTCAAGTCAAAAAAGGTAATGCTCTTGGAAGGCTAACAGTTTAATAAAACTGCAATTCTGACCATTTTTTAAATTTTCCCTTTATATATTACAGAGGTTGAAAACACAAAAAGCCCACAAATATTCTCTGCTCATATATAGATTAATTTTCCTAATGGCATCCTTTGAAGTACAAGTCAATTTTGAATAACTCCAAATTACCTAGTTTTTTTTTATTGTCACAGATAAGGAACATTGTCTATTTGAAGGTCATGAAGAGTTACACTACATTTTCTTTTAAAAGTTGTATAGTTTTATTTCTTAAATTGTGTCTGCGATCCATTTGCAATTAATTCTTCTGTATAAAGTTGAACCCAACTTCATTATTTGCAAGTGAATACTGCTATCCCAGCACCAGTATTTTTGAAAAGCTATCCTATCTCCATTTCATTGTTTTATAAGTCTTGTAGATCACATTAGCATTTCTAGTTAAAGGATATCTTCCATGAGTATTTAGGTACTGGAGTCAAAGGAGTCCTGGAGAATCTGTCAGAAATATCTTTACTGACTTTCAGGACCAGGCTGAAGGCTTGCTGCTGTTGCCTGAGGTAAGCCCATTTGGGTACTTTCAACGTGGGTTTTCTGAAGGGGACACATCTAAGATGTGTCATGGAAAGGATACCTTGAAATTAATTGCTATTACTAAGAACATCTTTAACTGTACCAGGGCATAACCTAAACCAGGCTGCTGTATTCTAGTTTCTATCAAAAGTCAGCCCTCTATTTGTGCTCTGGATCATACAAATCTCCTCTCACCTTCTCAATGAATGACTTCTGCCAATATCCTCCCTCTTTGTAAGTTTCTCTCTGCACCTATTATTCCCAAAATATATTCTAGTATCATTTGACTTTGACAAAATAAAACAGAAATATGTTCCTTGAGCCACTCCACCATTTACATCTTCCTTTTTGTAGGAAAACTTCCCGACAAAATTGTCCCTGCTTCCATTGTTTTGTCTGCCAATTCAATTCACTGAGTTCAATTGTCTTCAAAACTTACCACCATCTGATCATAGCTCCTCTGTTATCAAGTTAGTCACTTTTGTTTATCCTACGCAATTTCTTAATAGTATTTGGTCTATTTCTCATTCTTGAAATTCTGTATTTTCTTCCTTAATTGGAAAGAAATAGGTACCAATTAACTAGAAAATTCAAGAATCACTGCCTCTGTCCAGGAAGTATCAAGGCAGAAACAAATCAGATCTTCGGGTCATTTACATTGTAATACAATAACATGGTCTATATTTTGCCTAGATCCCACTTGCATCACACTGAGCCAAAGGTACCACTGTTCAGATAATCTACCTCTCCTGCTATGAACACAATGGTGTTTTCTGTGAAAACCCAATCTCTTTCCTGGGCCTTCAATGCCCTGTGATCAGGTCTCTGTCCACCTCTTCCTTGCCAATTTCCCTTAAGGAAGCTCTTTTTATTCTGGCTTCCTTCTCCCTGTTCCTAGAATACTTTAGGTCTGCTCCTGCATTGGGACCTTTACACTGAGCTTCACGTGGAACTTCCTGTAGCTACTTCCTTCCTGACATTCAGATTTAGGCTTGTATGTCACCTCTTTAGACAGGCCCTCCCTTACCATGCCACCTGAAGTAGCCTTCCAGTCACTACTATCACTTCATCCTGTTTTATGTCTAGTATGTAATTGTTAACGCATATGTTGGTTCATGGTTTATCTTCTTAGTGTCCATTCTACCTTCTTCGTGTCCTTTCTACCTGACTGCTTAATACAGTACCTGGCATAAGAAGGTTTCAATAGATACGGTTAATAAATGAAGACTGGCAGTTTGTAGCAGATGAATTGCAATAGGGTCTGGCAAACAGCAAAAATTCTAATTAATGTTACTGAACTCCAAAATAAGAGGATGACAAGGAGAGTTGCTACATATTCTTTTAAAATTCAGTGGTAGTGGGGTAGAGCTAAAAGCAAAACAAAAATCGAAACAAAACTAGAACCACTCTGGACATCAAATCTGCATAAATCTGAATGATAAGCTTCAGAAACCAAAATATAAGATATGCACTTGGGCAAAAGCAATCTGAATTGGAGGATTTTATATTTGCAAGAAGTGGATTATAACAGGCCCATCACCTCAAGGTGCCACTGTAGTCTGAAAGCAGTCAATGGCTCTGGAAATTGGTAGAAGAAAGGGAAATAATTCCTTCTATCGTGATTATATGTGCACTGTCAGCCCTATGAATGGTTTCAGTTATTATACATCAAAAGTGACATAAGAGGACTGACAAGTTTGGGGACAGGAATCCAAAATAAACATTTGGGGGGCACTGAAAGAGGAAAGCAGAGCTCAGAAATGAATACTCATATGCAAAAGCATGATAAGACATCTCCTTTACACCAGATCCCAAGACTTCAACTGTAGAGCAGTGTCATAAAAAGTGGGCATTTTTATTTACTTTCTTAAAGTGTCTTTTAAAATTTTTATTAGTACATCTGTAGTACATAATGATTACATTCATTGTGGAAAAAATGAACACTTTAAAAAGGAAATTTTTGAAGGAAGTATCAATAATAATAAATTTATGGAACATGCATGCTAAAAATTAAGGAAAAGAAAACACCTTTGTGTAAAATCTGTTAGAGGTTTCACATCTATTTTTATAATTCTGAATCCATAGTATCCTTCCTCACAAGGCATTTTTATGTCATTACATTATTTTATAAACTTGGGAAACAAAGCTTAAAAAATTGACAAGCTAATGAACAAAAGAGTAGAATTCAAACTCTGACCTGAACTCTGATTTTATTTTTTAAGTTTTTGCTCCTCTCTGTACTTCCTAGACATTACAAATGAAAATTCAAAGATTCAATGAAGGTTTGAAATAAATTACTAGATTATAATTCTGAAAGGAATTACAAAGAAAACTGCAAGAAAACATGAGCCTTTGGGACCGACAGTAGGGAGATCAGTTATACCTTGCCTATTTAGAGGAGAATCTTAGGCTGAACAGACAAAATATCAACCTGCCTAATGGCCTAATGTCATGATTTTATGTTTTAGCATAAAGTAATATACTCAGAATTTCATTTTACATATATGATGTATATATAAAAGTAAAATAAATATTTTATCTCTATATAATTTTATTGCTCTAATAGACATAAATACAATTCCCTCTCCCTCTCCCCCTCTCTCCCTCCCCTACACACAAGCAATCTTACTGCTACCCAAAAAGTATCTCACAGCATTTTTCCAGAAATGCAACACAATCTGTGGAGAAGATATCAAGCCATATTGAGTTCTACCAGAAACAGCTACTTAAATTGCCCATCTGATTTTCTCTAAGCCAAGGAACAACTATACAGAGAAGCCCGTTATCACTGAAGGCTTTAGCTACAACTCTCCATTTGCTGTAATCATAGTCGGTACTGAAGGGTTAGAAGAAAGAATGACAACTTTAACTTATTAGATATATCTATGTAGTCATATCCTATATTAACAGGAATTACTGCAGGTAAATAATTTGTTAAAAAAGTGTATTAGCTCAAACTCAGATCAACAAGGATGGGGCAGATGGAGAACAGAGGTGTTGGCCCTTGGACGTGAGCCTTCAACATCTCGAATGGGCTGTGACAAGTCATCACACCCTCCTGAGCCAACAGTATTCTGATCTGCAAAACATCAGGGTTGAAAAGAGCTTGAAGTTCTAAAATTATTTTATATTTCTGCTAATTAGGAGACGGTGATATCTCATCTTCATATGGCTCAGACCTTTGCCCGGGCTCTTGCTTCAGCCCCCTGCATCTTCCACAGTAGTAATATGAGAGAAGACACTGGTAGGCATATCCCCAGGACCCACGATCCCTCTTTCAGATTAAGTTCTGGTGACCCCCATTATACACTGCTCTTTGAAATTCTGACATTTAAATATGCAGCAATATAACTTTTCTGCCATCTTCATGCTAAATATTAACAATTACAGAAGGTCGTTCTTATACAGCAATCACAGACTCATTCTAGTTTTCTTGTTTTATTCAGCCTTATCATTCCTTGAAGTGATGCTCCTGCACAACTGCCTGATATCAAGGCCTAAACCTCACGAGGCAGGAAGCATCCCCTGTGGGAAAGCAGGTCTTCTTACTAAAGAGGCGAGCGAGGCAGCAAAATACAGGGTTACAGATTTCTCACACAGTGGTGAAAAGCTCTCTACCTACATAAATACAGGGTTTGGAAGAGTTTAATGGCAATTGTGAAATAAGGTTCAGAAAGATTAATGTTTCAAAAGAATTTTAAATCCCAAAATTCAACTGTATCATTCTAATCCAACAAAAATGTGATTAAATAAGTAGCGATGTTGTATTATTTCCATAGGCATCTTTCATATTCTTGGCATGCACAGCATCTTAACAGCTTCAATTACCACAGTACTATTTAACTCCCATCCGGTGAACTTAGCATACTGTTGTTACCTTACCTGCTCCTGGTCACAAAGGCAAAAAACAAAGATCAAGAGTTCAAAAATCTGGTTTCAACTAAGACTGTTCCCTCTGCATTCCCAATTGTTAGCTGAACTTCCTGCTTCTTCCCATTTCTTGGAGTTGTCAGAAACTTTGTATTCCTATTGCAAATAACTCCACTAAACAAGGAGCTTTCCAACTGATTCCAGACAGAGGAAAAGGAAGATTTCAACGTCTGCCCACAGAGAAGGCCTCTGTGAATTGCAGAGTGCTTCAAAGTACCCTGTCCTTGCCCTTCAATATAGAGAAACTGTAAAGGACATTCTCAACTCTTTCTTTTACAGAAAAAGCAATAAATAAAGCTAGCAATCATTATTCAGTCACATGGGTTTTTAAGAGTACCTCAATTAAAAGGCCTTATCAAACCATGTTGTTGGTCTCTCATCTGATAAATGCACTGTTTTTTTTTTTTTTTTAAATAACTAATTCATGTGATAGAAAACCTTCAAAAGACTCTTGTAAGTCTACAGCATACTGAAGTTAAGGGTACCAGCATTCTCTGGCCAAAGTCTTCCCTCAAGAACCAAGAATGTTTTGAAAAATAATGTTACCTTTAGATCAGAACTGTACTGAGAGACTTGCAAGGCAACATTAAAAAATTAGAACTGCTGCAGCAAAAATGGATCTGATAACAGTATTAAGATCAATGTACTGAGTTGATTTAGAATTGTGTCTTCAAAAAATGTCACGAAAGAATGAAGAATATTTTTCCCTGTCTTTGAAAAGTAAATTTCAGTGTAGTTAAAAACCTATGTATTAAACAGCCTTGGATTAAGATTTAGGTAGTGACATTTTTGTTAAAAAGTGAAGAAAAAATTAGAAATTATAATAGGAAGAAACATAATATTCACAAGGGAGCTGATATTTTAAGAGTGGTATTTGTAAGAATAATTTTCATAGAAATGATTTATAACTGCATTGAAAACTAGAAATTGCCAAAGACACTGAAATGTAACTGGTCTATTTACAGTTGTTTATTCAACCAAACTGTAATTACCTTGTAACTTGGGTTTCAAAATTATTTTAGAAAAAAATAATAAAGCTTCAAATCTGCCTAGTGATACAGAAAATGATCCAGACAATTGAAGGAATAAAGAAATGCCAGGTGGAATTAGCTTGTTGGTTTCAAAGATTCCTTTGCATCTGCTAATTAAGGAGCCAGTGCAAGGTGCTCAGTTTCATTCTAGTTCTAAGCACCAGTGATTTCCTTTTGCATAATGTGCTCATCAACCTTCACCTAAGCAAACTACCTGATATATCTCACTTCATATGATTAAGTTAGCTTCCACACGGGAGTCAAGAAAGACGGCAGAGGGAAAGGAGCTTGGAGCAGAAGGCTGGAATGGCACATGGTACAAAATGTCACTGGCTTCCAGAAGCCTGATACTGAAACTGGCAGCAAGATGTCCCAGAGGCTGGAGTTGGAGACCAGAGCTAAAGTTAGAATGCGGCATTCCAGACAGAGGTGGAAAGGGGACATAAAAAGCCTTTATTACAAATGAAAAAGCAAGCTAGAAACACCTATGAAACCTATTCTGAAGGGTTTCTATTTTTTTATTAAGGTTATGAAAAAGGAAAGTTTCATTAAGCTCTAACATCAAGAGATATAGCCACTCTTGTTATACATTCATCTGTATTATCTTTCTACTTTAATAGACAAAACTCTTTTAAAAGTAGTGTGCAATGCATGTTACTATGTGGAACAAAATGTAAAGAGACCCAGGAATTAACCCAGTGGCACGGCGCCTGGCTCACAAATGCAAGGTCCTGAGTTCAATTCCTGGTACAAAAAAAAAAAAAAGGCAAAAGCAAAGGCAAAGCAAAGCTTGAGTTAGAGGTAAGAATCTGAAAAAAACATGCAATTTCCTATGTAATTTTTGTGGTTATAAGTCACCTCTAAAAGAACGCCCACCTGTAGATGGCACAGAGGGATGACACTTTATTAATCACTGGAAAACCAGTAAACCAACAAATCCTTAAGAATGATCTTACTTTTAAACAAATAAATTAGTTTTGAGAGACCAGAGAAATACACATGGGAAAGTCAGCAAGAACATATAACTAAATTATACAGCACAGTCATATAAATACTAAAGGAATTCAAAAGTTTGCTCAATAAAAACCTAAGAAAGCGTAATACATATTATCAAACAGATAAAAGTCAAGTCAAACATACAAGGAGCTTGGCTCCTAATGTAATGATGTAAAATAAATGCTCCATGACCCTAAGACTTTGGAAAGGTGTGCAAACTGAAAAGAGGGAGAGCTCATATCTTGTGGAAGGTGGTCAGGAAGAACAGGGGAAGGAAGTTTTTGAGATGGGCTTCTAAGCAAGACAGTACACATGGGTGAGAAGTGGCTCCGTGAGACTAGATGCTGGAGAGGCGGGTTGCAGTCAGAATGCTCAAGGCTTTATAACCCATGAAAAAAAGAAGCTTACTCGAATTTGGTAGGTTGTAGGGAGCCACCTACAAGCTTCAATGTTCAGAATCTACTTTTAGGGCAAACTTAGTAAGAGCAAGAAATATAAAGTGGATAAACCTCTATTCTCAGGGGATTTCTCTTGACTCATTGCCTATATAATTTTAAGAAACTGAACTCAGGTATGGTATGTGATGTCAAGGCTTTGCATACATGTAAGGCACAGTGGTATGAATGGAACAGCACAAACCTTCAGTCTACCCCCTTTCTCAGGCTGTTCTTTTTGTTGCAGAAGTCACTGTCCCTGGGACTGGGAGCTCTGAAGTTCTTCCCCAGATCTAAACTATTTCACCTTTCTCCCCAAGGCTTACAGATGAAGGCTCCTTTCCTTTTGTCACTCAAGTCCAGTTCATTAGCTCTCACCCACACCATTAATACCTACAGCTGCCATTTTCCAGGGGAGGACAATCCTCCCCTCACAGTTCGCAGAGAAGGGCCTAGAGGCCAGAGAGAAAGTCCAGCAGGGTGGACAGGGCCCCAAAGGGAGCCCCCAGCCACTGGGGAGAACTCAGGAGTAGCTCCCAGAAAGCATCCATGCACATTGTGAGAGAGAGCGCCGATTCCTAACCACTAGACCACCAGGGAGCGTCATCCATGCACATTGTGATACATGACAGAACATTCTACAATGAGCTGCCTTTTTGTAGCTCCTATGTTAATTCCAAAACACTTTGTTTTCTAAGCATGAATTTTGCATTAGGAGGAATTCAAATTAGTATGAGAACTGTAAAGTACTTATTTCAGGGATTTAATTATGTGGCCACAGTAGAAATGAAAGAAAAGACAGACACAGGAAATGTTTCTGACATTTTAAAATAGTCGATTCTAACACAATTATGTACAATTTTAAAGTTGCTATACATGATTTTATTAAGCCATGGCTCCTTCTACAGTTTTCTAAAGTTCTGCCACTAACTGACATAAGGTGTTGTTATCTAGAAGAAACGAAAGCAGAGTATGATTCTCAAGGAGAATGTGAGGAGAAATTGCCAGAAACTGTGTTGGTATTCATCTCACCATTTACATGCTTATTATTATGCTTATTTACAATTTAGTCATAAAAGCTTATAAGTGTGAAAACTTGAGGAAGAACACACCCTTGGAAGGGGAGGGACAAATAAAGCGAGGCATCTTGCTATTTGTCATCATTACGTAATAGCTTCAGGATGGAAAAAACCCAATCTGCGGAGTGATGGTTATTTTAAGAGTTGCAAAGCATTTTATTCTGTTCCCAAGTATGGGATTCCAGTATGTCCAAACATTGGACAGTGATTTCTGACACTCTTTTTTTCATGGAACATCTATATGTTGGATAAACTATAATTTTTTTTTTATTCAGGAAAAAAAGGTTAGAAAAAAATGCTTTCTTGCCAAGCAGCAGACTCTGGGGCTGCTTGGCTTGACTGTCTTAATGGTGCAGACAGTGAGTGGTCCATTATTCTTACAGATACATCCATGCAAATATTGCTCATTACTGTTAGAAAATGTCTGATGGTGACACAGGATAGGTGCACACTTTTGTCCTTATTCTACTTTGCTTTATATTCATGCAAGCTGGAAAAAGGGGGGCATCAATGCTCCAGACAGAAGCACATGACAGTGAGAACTTCGGTAGTAAAAGAATAGCTTCTAAGTGGGTGCGATTTATGTTGGTTCCGCATATGGCTGATCCTCTGGTTCTGGCCCAACATCTGATACACTGTAAGTGCTCAGTACATATCTGCCTACTGCAGGAATAAAGCAATAGAGAGAGCAGCAAGATGATATCTAAATGATACCTTTACTCAAAATCACCATCTTTCTATTCTCAGCCTCCATCTGCATTAAAAATCTAGCTTGAAAAGCATTGCAATTCAGTTCAACTTGTAATATTTATTAATCATCCACTGAATCTGCATGGAGGTTTGGCCAAAGATCCAAATATGGCTGAGCAGAAAGCCTTTTTGGTCTGAAATAGTCCTCACTTTCATTGCAGACTTCACAACTTATTACGGAAGCCTTATTGTCCTTTTGCTGTTCTGAATCCCAATATATATTGCAGGTGTATTTTGTATATATTTCACATGCATAAAACTGACACCTCCCTGCGTCGATCAATTCTGAAAATCTAAAATGCCCTTTTGTTACCTTTTATGCATGAATAGAAACCTCATTCTTCCAAATTTAGTGCAAGCACCACCTTCTCTAGGAAGCTTTTCTGTAAGCAGGGCAGAACTGTTTTGCTACACTGGCTGTGCAAGCCTAACAGTGGAATGAATCACATTCTAATTAACTTTTCCCCTGGTTAACTGGTGAGTACAGTTTAAAGACTGGTACCTTAGGGAGGCAGTGAAGCCCCTGGGAGGTGGGTCCTTGTGGGAGATCTTTATGTCATTGGGGCATCCCTCTGAGGGAGACTGTGAGACCCTGGCCACGAGTTTAAAGTTTTGTTTCACCGAATGTCCCTGCCATGATGTACTGCCTCACCATAAGCCCAAAGAAAGGGGGTCAACTGATCATGGACTAGAGCTTCTGTGAGCCAGAATGAGCTTTTCTTTTTCTAAGTAGATTATCTCAGGAATTTCATTATAGTGAAGGAAAACTGATGAACACAACTGGGGATGGTGTCCAACTCATCCACTAGGAGTGTCAGCTACCATAACCACTGGCATCTCTAGAATTCCTATATGGAAAGGGTTTGGATGCTGGAGAATGGCTGGAGCTGGGAAACAGGTTAACTCCCTTAAATGTTTTATCAGCTTATCCCTTTATAGGTGGACTAAGTAAACATCAACTTCCCATATTAAGGGAAAGTATTGGTGGGGCCTCTTCATATGGCTACCACAGCACAGGCTTCCCAAAATGAATCAAGAACTTGGATGACACTGATATCTTGATGAGGAAGCCCTTTGGGGGAACCCAGCTTGTAACAAAATCATTCTAAAAGATGTTTTATTTTCCTTAGTGGCATAGAAAGGAGACGAGGACGTGAAGTCCTCTCGGGAATAAACTTGTTAGAGCCAGCCTAGGTCCAACATGAGGAAAGGATCACATCTTGGTGTGTAAGTGGAACACATTAGCTGTGAATGCTTGCATACACACAGACACACTTACTGTTCCTCCTTACAGTTATTGTAAGAATTAAAAGAAATAATACATATTAAAAGCACAATGAAAGTGGTACAGAGAGAGATATAAAAGCTGAAGTAGTTTGACATCATTATGGTCCTAAAGCATAAAAGTATGAATTATGTGGCTGGTTAAAATAGAACCATAAATAAAGGGCTGGGGATTTATTTCAGTGGTTCCACCACCTGCCTTGCAAGTGCAATGACAAAAGTTCAATCCCTGGTACCAAAAAAAAAAAAAAAAAAAAAAAAGGTCATAAAACAATGAATGGATTTGAAGGGACTGTTTCATATACAAAATATGAAATCTAAAAATGCATGTTTTAGAGTCAAAGGACAAAAATCAAAGAATAAAAAAAGTCCTTGGCTTCCTACCAGCAAAGAAAGGGTAGAAACGCACTGCTGAGATCCTCTAGTTTATCTGCTGAAAAGCATTTGAAGGTTTCTCCAGTTCTGAAGTTTTCCTCAAACATGAGGTGCTTAAGTCATCATAAATTCATTTGGAAAAGGAAGTGACTATTCTCATCCCCCAAATTTACACTCTTCCCGTAAGATCTTTAGATGTTTTAAACTAAAAGGGAGGGAAAGGAAAGAAAAAAATACTATTAATTCAAAACAATGTTTTATAAGGAACACATCCATCATGTAAAGTAACCAACATTTTGAGAAAAATCAAAATGACTTTCAATATGTCAGAACATACATTTCTTTGTTTCTTGATACTGGTTTTCTAGATCTTGATGGATGATTTCAGAATAAGAATGTCATTGTGTGTTTAAAAGTAGGCATCTTACAAAACACAGACAAAGTCAAAAGAGAAGGGGCTCTAAAGGTTTCTATTATGAGTTAAAATAAGTCTTAAAACCTACCAGGTGTCTGGCTCCAGCAAGGGTTCCCACAGCTCTTACCTTAGATCCCTGGCCCTGAAGTTACTGGAGTCAGGACTGGGATGTCCAAGTCTCCCGAGTACTACTTTTATAACAGTGCTCTCGTCACAAGGCGTGGTACGGCAGAGCTCTACTTCCAGTTACAACATCACCCCCTCACCACTGAAGGGCAGATAAAATCCAGGAGTCTTACTACAGTACATTCAGGAGACTAGTTTGTGAAATAGCAATATGCTCAATAAGAACCTTGACGACTATATTCTGCTATGACCTCTGGGAATTTCCAAGATAAAGAAAAATAGTAAGAGATGAAATTGTTGACTTTAAGGATACTGTTTTTTTTTTTTTTTAAACAACTTCCCAAGTTTATTTTTTGTGATCTTATCAAGAATTCACAAAGGCAATCATTAGTTAAATTTTCTAATAACACCCATTTGCTTTGTTTCAATATTAACTAGATTAAATTTATTGTGATGACATGTTCCTGGATTTTTCATTAAGTATATATACTCTCAGCCTTCAATAAAATAATTACATTCCAGGTGATCTATTTTTCCTAGTCTGTTTTATTTCCCTGGCCTCTTTTTTTTTTTTAAATCCCTCATTTTGGTGTTTACTGTTACCCTAAAAGGAACTTGAACAGAAATTTGAAAGAACAGGATATAAAGATGGATCTACAGGTGTAGTCTTGCGAAAAATGCCAATGTAGTCATGTGACAGTTGCCTGATTAGAGAACAAAGCAGTTATCATTTGGCTTTATGGAATTTTAAAATCTCTACTGCATTCCTCCCAAAAATGTTAACAGCTGCATGGTTTCCTGAGAATGTCCTGCCTGTGTGCATAGTTGCTCCAAATGAGTAAAGTAAGACCAATTTTCACGTATTTCTCTGGTGAGATCATCAGAAAAACCCTCTCCTAGAGAAGACAATGTGCTTCATGCATCTAGAGCTGGACCTAATAAAGCACTTAATTATTGCCTTAGTTACTGCCTGAAGTCCACATATCTCAAGACAAAGGCCATGCTAGTTTAGGAGTCTGTCAGTAGAAGAAAAGAAGCTAAAGCCCTCACACATTCTACAACGAGCTAGTTGTCCTCAGCTGACTCCAGATGGAGGACAGCAACTCTCAAGGGTTTCCCTAACTGTGGCCACTCTGTTCCCCAGAAGCACCTGACCATTCCCAAAGAATCTGAGTGAATGTCTTTTCCACTGCCTCTCTTTACTTCCTACTCTATGCTCTGAGCTGTCCCAAAACAGGATTCACCATAGTACGGTCTCTAGTCTTTTGTAGGACTGGACTCTGCTGTACTGAGCCAAATGGGGGCTTCAAGGACAGTGACCGTATCTTACTTCTTACCTGGTCAACAGACACCATCCCCAAGCAGGGGTGAAAATATGTTTGTTAAGTTACACTGATTATTAGAACTGAATCTAGTAATGGGAGGCAGAGATGCGGCCAATGGCTTTCAAAGATATATCATTCATGTGTATAAAATCCAAAATGTATAGAGGCAGCTTGGTAAATGAAGGCGAATGCATACATAACTATGGTTATTTAGCATTACGAAAGGCAGTTAAACAAAACACCCCCAGAAAAACAAAAACACCAACTTATGTTTATCTTCAGCAGCAAAGTGTTAAGATATAGAAAAATAAACAGATTTAGAAGGAAAAATAAAAAGCCTGTCTTATATATTCTGCTAAAAAACCAAACTCCCTTTCAGGCCATGCACCAGAGGAGACACCTGAGTATGTTATCCCCCTGCAGCAACTGAACCTGAGGCTGGACCCCTCTCTGCCATTACCTAGCTTTCTTCTCCAGTTAACTGGTATGCTGAAACCATGTAAATTGATTTTAAAATTAGCTTACATCAAATAAAACTAGGGAGAAAAATTGTCAGCAAAAACAAAAAGCCTTCTGTACAGTACATCCGGATATGAATAATGTTCCACTACAGTACAGTTACCTCTCTAATAATAATAACACAATCTGAGATTGCTTAGCTTTCTTACAGAAAATATCAGTTTATAATCTTATAAAGCTAAGTAAACTCTTGGGCTTGCAGACACTGACGGAACATTCTTACTTGTTTTCAATAGGAGGTAGGGCCGGTAAGAGCAACTCCACTAAATTTAGCCTCTGAGCTGATTTCATCACTAACCTGTCCTCCTGACAGAGGTCTCTGAGGACAGAAGAGAGAAAGCACAGGGGACACCGTGCTAGGCTGGGACTGACCTATTAAACAAGTGCAGGTCTGTAGTCAAAAATGGTCATGAAGAACGCTGTGCTGGGCTCTGGAACAACTGCCATCAGGACAAATCCCAGAGGACCTGTCCCTCGGGTCTCATGGCCACACCTACGTTAACCCCAGAGCACACAGTAGAGCGAGTTCCTTCTACACAGCTATCGCGTACCCAGATCTGTAAATGTGACTCTAATATCAAGAGCCAAATTCAGAAGGTTTCCTGGAAGAAGAAAATCCTAGAAACTTGGTCCAAGACAAAGCTTGAACCAATTTGGAGAAGTACAAATTGAACCTGAATCAAATCCTCATCATTTTTCTACCATTCTTTTTCGAGTCAGTCAAAAAATACCTACATTTTCATCAAAACATGGTCTAAGTCCAATGACATTTTATTCAATCTCTCAAAAGCTCAGGAAAATAACTGAGCTCGTCAGCACAGTGACAGCACTGGTGGAGTGACAGTACTGCACTGGCAATGGCCTCCCCGCAGGGTGGACGCAAGCCAGCAGTTGCTATAAGTCGGCTGCTGCTATCTTGCTCTGTGAGGGAGTGGGAAAGAGGGAGGGAAGGTGCATAGACACAGGACAGGTTTTGCCACTTAGATTCAGCCTCAGGGACAAGAACTGAGGACACAGAAACACAGATGTCAGAAGTGTTTCCAACAGGGTTGGTATTTAGGGCATGGGAGAGGGCAAGGAAGAGGAAAAGATGCTCTTCCTCACTCCTGTCAGACTCCCCTCCCCACTGCTTTTCTTCTTCCTTTCCATTACAATCCACCATTTCCCCCCATTATCTCCAGTAAGATATCTCACATTGCTAAAGGTGTTCTTAGAGGTGTTTAACATCATGCTGCCCATTCACCCATTACACCACCTCATAAAACACCCAGCAAAATGGTTTGAGCTGGTACTCAGGCAAAAACACAACAACGACTCCTGCTCTCAAAAGGCAATTTGAAATATAACATACTTCAAAGCCAAACAAATCTGTTACTGTATATGGTCCAGCAACCCATTCTAAAATGGAAAACCCACAATGATTTATCTTTCTTCTCCAAAAATTTTACATATGAATACATTCATCCTGGGCACTGGTACATATACACATCAATTTTGTTCCTTTTTGCTCACCCTTCCCATCCCTTTTCTTCCCTGCCCACTCCATCTCCAGATCCCCTTTCCATTTGCAAAAGGTCTAATCTTCTGTTTTCTATCATTTACTTTTAGACAATGATTCATTTTCAAAACAGTTGTAGGCAAGCAGTATATCATCATGCTATGACAGGCAATTAATGTGGTGGATATCTATAGATCACTGATAGCTCACACTTGTTATATAGCCACTTTTACTTGAAATATAAAAGTTGTTTTTCACAAGAAATAAATGCAAAGTATGCACACAAGCCCATGAACCAGATTCAATGTTCAAGGAAAAAGCTCATAAAGTTTTATCTTTGGAATAAAATAACAGGATATAAGAATGAATCATTTTCATTATTTTGCAATTTACTACAATGGATTCCGAAGTGTTCTACCTTCTTACACCGTCTTTCCTTTAAAAAAAACTTTTAAAAATGCTTATATAGAAACAAAAGATGTTACAAAAGGGCAGAAAATGTGAGGAAAATGCAACGTCAATGAGAAGTAGTATTTCAGCTCTTTTTGAGCTAAAGAAAAACTGATGTTAGTTTGTTAGTTTTAATCCTGAGCTACAGAGAGATCTCTTAGCTGGGCGGGGGGCAACAACAACAAAGAAAAGGGGGAAATAATTAATAGGGGAAGAATGCAAAAATGATAAAGATAGGAATATCAGTCTTCATAAAGCAGAGTAAGAAATGAGATTGCACAAGAAAAAAAAATAAATTTAGATATGTAAAAGTATTTTGCATATGTTTTCCAGAGCATGCTACTAAAATAAAACCCTACACAGTAAACTAAAAGGAATTAAAATAAACATTGAACTATTACCCCCCACCCGAAATTTGGCTATACGAGGAAAAATCACATAGGTCAACAACATTTGGATTTGTTCTTATCCTAATAGCACAGTCCTAGCTGCTTTAAGTGTTTTCTAGAACAAATAAATAAATAAATTCATAAATAATTAAGAAGATAGTGTCCTTCTGCCAAATGTCACTGAAAACAAAAGTTGCAGATTAAGTTATGAATAAGGAAACTGTGCCAGACAGATTTTGTATAATTTAACTTTACTTTTAGTGGTTTGGAGTTTCTCAAAAATGTCCTTCCTGCAAGCTCTGAGCTACAGACAAAAATACATGGGCTGCTTTTTTTTTTTGTGCTGGGGATCGAACTCGGGACCTCGCATTTATGAGGCAGGTGGAGGAACCACTGAGCTAAATCCCTGGTTGGGCTGCTTTTTAAAATGAATATTTGGAAGCTACACTCCCAAAGGTATTGCCTTAGAATGTCAAGGGTCCTCAAGCATTTTCTTTTTCAGTATAGATGTATCTGCCCCACAGTTTATATTTTAAGGAAACTACTGCCTAAACTAAGACTTTTCTCTAGTATGGAGATTAACATGCTTATTTTTCAGCAAGAAATGTTTCAGAGCAGAAGAAAACCTTTAAATCTATTTCATTCTTCTAAACCATAAACCTTGTAACTTCAGGTTACAAGAAAGTTACCCTAATGAAAATTATGCCTGTTCAATAGTGATCAAAACGATTCCTACACATTCTAATCAAACCACCCTTGATAGTAGCACTGTAGCTGCGAGTGGCGGTCAAATGTACACTGATGCTTTAAGATAATGATACAAGAATCCTTTACCGATGCTGCTTAAAATTTTATTGTATTTGCCTTGTGGGAAATTTGAGAGATCTAGAAAGATTATATATATTGCTCATAAACATTTACTACTTTATCTTAAAAAAATTCTAATTTGCTCTAATTTTACTTACAACCAAAAACTCTCTAAGTATACTACATGGGAAGCTCCGAAGAGATTCTTTAAACATTTAAGACCAAAGTACAAATGTTCTCTATAACTCCTTTCCTTATATCCTTCCCTCTTATTTCTGTTTTTCTTGATAACCAACCTCACTCCCCTTATCTCCACATACACACACCCAGACTGTGGGTAAGATCTGCATTTTTGTCTTTGTTTTCTAGTAGTTGCAAATTGCTTTTCATTCATCCTCCAAATAAGCATTTTTGAAGGAACACTGTGCACTGAGAATGGACAATTTCAAAACAATGTGGTATGTGCTAGTAACAAAAGGACTGCTAACACAGAAAGGGTTTTCCCTACCAAATTAAAAAGAAAATATTAACGAGCTCTAGAATGCATAACAAAAACAAAACAATAATATCTGAGTGAATGGAGCTGAGTAAGATATAGTAAGAGTTGTTTCTGAAAGTAAGTTAGGGCCATTTCATTAGGCCAGCAATATATATACCTGGTAAATCATCAGTACCAGTCTACTTTTCTCTAGCTTGTATTAAAGAACAAAAAAACTGGCTAGTTACTACCTCTGCTGACCTATGTCACAGGACTTCCTAGGCACAGTGCACAGAGAGGTGGGGAAGGCAATGCCACGATGTCTTTCTTATGGGAAAAAGGATCAAGAAGGAAGAGATGTCAATAGCAGTGAACATTAGCTCTCTAAAATATTCTGATCAAATCCAGACCGAGTGAAGGGAGAATATATAAACTGGTGGGTGCTGGCTGCACACAGGCTCTGAGAGTGCCCCCCCGCACTATCCAATTTCTGACTGCACAGCATGATATTCTTTTTACACAGGACCCTCTGGGAACGACAGCAAAATGTCTAATACCAATGCATCAGCTGAAACTGATGACTCTTTGGTATCTAGTATCTCTCACAGAATTTCCCACAAACATATTTCAGCAATATTTTCTATTTTCTCATAACACTCTCATGCTAGAACAAGAAGAAAATATTTTTGTTTCCAAAGGAGGACTATTTATTTTCTCAATACTTTAACCTACAAATGGATTTTAGTTTATTTATGTCCCTACTTTATTATCGAAATTGAAACATTTTCTTTTTTTAGACAAGTTTAACTTCGTATGCAGTCCTGGCAGATCTAGTTGGTATCAAGTAACAGTGCCATGTAGGCATTTAACAAAAAATAAAATATGAGCCTATTCTCAAGAACTCTTGTTACCTTTGGGGGGTAGGAATCAGACATTATATCATAGTGTGGCACATGTCATTCTGGAGGGGAGGGCAGTGCTTTGGGAACATGTAGGAACCTAGCAGTCTAGGAACCTGGGGGATGCTTCACAGAGGGCTGGCAGGGGAGTTGCATTTCAAAGTGGGGAACGGGACCTCACCCAAAGATAAAGAAGTGAAGAGCCCTGCTAAGACAAGGGAGTGTGAAAAAAATTTATGAGATGTCAAAGGGGAGAAGTCTTGAGGGAACAGGGAGCGTTTTGTGGGACTGAGGCACAAAGATGAAACTGCCAAGATGGTTAAGTGGCAACCCGAAGACTGAATTTTATTCTGTGTGAGGGACAACATAGAGCCCTGAAGTTCTGTAAAGAAGGTGTCACAAGATCTACTCTATATTGTAAGCAGTAAATGTGGTGGCAAATGGGGTAATGGAGAAGAGGCTGGGAGACAGCATTACAGAGAAGGGGTCAAGAGAGCAAGCTGGAGGTAGTTCACAGTACCTGTGAGGATAGCTCTCTTGCTTTTCGACGTTCAGCCATTTTTCTCCCATCTGTTCTTTAGCTGTACCTGAGTTTTCTCCTCTAATTTTATATCGATACTGATTTACATTTTTCCTACCCAAAACCAATCATGTATGGGTCATAAAATTGCATTCTTCAAGACAGTAAACATTTCAGGTAAATACTTGAAAGATGATCTCTTACCTGAACAAAGCTGTTCCACTTTTGTGTAGTTTAAAGATACTATGTCATTAACCCAGGCAATGATGTCATGTCTGCTCATAGTCTCTTGGGTTATCGAGGTAGAATACACATTGACTGCCATTCCCCAGCTAGGAAAAAAACAAACAAAAAAAGGTTTATTTACCAACATGGAAAACAATACTTTGAATGTAAAAGGGAGCATGAAGGAGAGGATCCTGAAAGTCCTGCTTGCCTCAGCCTGTTTTTGGTGTACCTTCTTCTTTCTGTACTCCACACAACGTATGTGCCAATCACAACTGAACTTCACATATTTTTCATGCATCATCTCTTACATCTCCCCCAAACAGACCACAATTTTTTAGGCCCTGAAATTCCCAATTTATCATACAATTTAAAGTCTCACTTTTGATCTTAGGCCTACGTGCAATATTATGAAGTTACCAGATCTACAGCAGTACACCAGGACAGCTTAGCTTTACATGTCTTCATGATAACAGTACTTCAAAGTGGTGGTCTCTTAAGAGTTTGCCCTTCTAATAGATGTGCGGCAGTAAAGCATTCTCTTTAACATTTAAACCTGGTGTAGGGCTGGGGATTTAGCTCAGTGGTTCTGCTGCCACTGTGGTTGCTCAGTGGTTCAATCCCCGGCAGCCCCCTCAAAAAAAAAAACCCAGTGAAACTTTACAGCTTTATTAACTTTTTGAAGGCACAGATATGTATAAACTTTTACTTTGGAAATTTTTCAATATATGCAAAAGGAAAGAGAATAAAGTAACCACCAATGATTGTTACTTCTTGCCTTTAACAGTTATCAATATATGATGAATCTTGTTTCATTTGTACTAAAAACTCGGCTCTGCCAATCCTACTCAGCCCTGAAAGCCAGTATATATGGAGTAAATGTCAAGTATCACATCACTTCATTTTAAATATTTCAGTGTGTGTTTCTAAAAGCTAAGACCATTGGGCTGGAGATTTAGCTAAGTGGTTCCGCCACCTGCCTCGCAAGTGCAAGGACCTGAGTTCGATCCCCAGCAAAAAAAAAAAAAAAAAAAAAAAAAAAAAAA
>NW_022900942.1:48241905-48266508 GCF_012274545.1 Fukomys damarensis
AAAAAAAAAAAAAAAAAAAAAGATAAGACCATTAAAAATTACCAAACCACAACAGTATTATCACACCTAAAATAATTACTTCATATAATGAAATAAGCATTATAATTTCTTACAATTTTGTTTGGCTCTGCATTCAAATAACATTCACACATTATGATGCTTTGGTAAGTTCCTTAGATTTCTATTATCTATAGCTTTCTTAATCTCTAGTCCTTCCTTGTAATTTCTTTAGAATTGTTGAAAGAAATAGCTTGTCACCCATTGGGGTGGTTAATACTGCACTCTGTCCTTTGTATTCCTCTAAAGCGTAATTTGATCGAGGGGCTTGATCTGACTCCAGCACCAATGGGGATGGGTGGACTCCATGCAGTGTTTGAATTTCCATCAAAGGGCACATAATTGTCTGGTTGGCTCTTTCTGACATACTGTTAGCCCCTGATACTTGTCTCGATGTAATGATTCATTAGAAACTTCAAAGTGATGCTCTATTACTCATTCTTTTTTTTGGTACTGGGGATCGAACTCGGATCCTTGTGCTTGCAAGGCAGGCGGCGGAACCACTGAGCTAATTCTTACTAGATGGAATAATTCTACAAAGAGAAAGTTTCTTCTTAGGTATCCTAAGGTTTACCTCATGTAAGAAAGGCAAAACAGTTGCCTAATTTACTCCATTTATCTGTTCTCAAAACAATGATGTGCTTTCTAATATGCTCCAAACGTGGCCAATGGGGTTTTGATTTTTGAAGTACTGTACTGTATAGTTATGAACTCATGGATTGAAACATATGATATGTTTACCTATATAAAATGTATTGAATTAAATGTTTAATTATATAAAACATATTTAATGTGTTTTAATCCATCACAGTTGATATATTTATTGATATACTCTTGCAAGATCTGGCGTCTTTTGAGTTCTTCTGACTTCTGGTATGAAATGTCCACCTTGTACCTTGCCTGGCTCAGAACTAGAAGCAGTCATTTGTCGAAGGGCTCCCTATTCCTTTCAGTGACAAACAATACTTAGAGATATGAAAGTAGTATGTTTAAACCTGAGCAGATAGGACAGCAAAATCTATAGTTTAGAGATTTTACCCCAAAGTTTAAATATTTATGAAACAGTTTTGCTTGAATTATTTACTCTCACTAAAGTGACAGAAATCTGCTCTCTACTTCAAAGTGCTAACTGAAGATTATGCACAGAAATAAATTTTTAAAAAATCCATCCACTCACCCCCAGGAGCACCCTTATTTATAAATTCTCTTCTTAAGATCTGAAAAATCTTAATGCATTGACCATGAATACTGCTTTTCCACACCATTATTAAAAGTTTTTTGGGTGGATGTGATAATGTCTATCATTTATTAAACTATTTGTTTTAAAAATCCAATTAATTTTTACCATCTGTATAAATTATATAAAACCTTATGATAAATAATTCAAAATTTAAAGTATCTTGGACTGTTGGGCGTAATTTTTGCATAACTTTTGGCAGTGTGCTTTTTTCCTAATGGTTTCTTCTTTGTGCAGTAATGAAAAGCATTTACATTTCCAGGCAATGTATGGATAGAAGGTAAGGTGTCAAGGCCTAGAATTATGCTCAATGGCACTAAACCAAATAAAGATGAACATTTTTGCTCCAGATGATTTAAAATTAAAAACTAAGCACAAAACAAGAAGACACCAACAGATTGGTGTTTTAGAAAACTAGTCCTTATATCAATAAGTAAAAAATGGTTTGTGCTTACAGAAGAGAAAAACACAACCAAAGAACAGGCAGAAAAGTTAAAGCAGCTTTTAAAAAATCCATTAAGAACAAGGAAGAAGTCAATTGCTGCAGTCAATGAATCACTTTCCTCCAGGTCTTTACTGTTAACAGTCAGTTACCTAGAGACAACTGTTCTTTCATAATCTAAACATTCAGAGAACAAAGGCAAGTAAAGGTGCTATAGTCTTCAAATGGATTTGTGTTTTGTTAAATTCCAGTTAATCAGCTGGTTAATTATTCACTAAACTCCTCACTCTCACCTCTGCCATAAGGCTGGCCAACTAACACACCTGCAATCCAGAATCTCCATATGCTAAGGGATTTTTGGGAAAACTTGGTTAGTGGATAGAACAAGGGGAAGGGTGAGCCAGTGAAAATTGGGAATAATTTTTAAGATTTCCTAAAGTAAAATGCTGACAACACTCAGTAGTGGTGAATCTACTGAGTGGTGGAGGCGTACGCGATACAGCAGGCTGTTTGTATCATTGAAAGCTCTAAAAGGTTCGCCATAATTGCATTAAATGGACTTTAATATCTACTTCAAATCAGCAGGGTATCAATATAATTTCCATTACCACCCATGCTGACTGGACTATTCTTATAATCTACTGTGTCCAAATTTCGAGATGCTTCTACATTCACTGGACTTTGTGGCTGTCATTTATTAGTTCCCTACCCAAATGTGCCAGGTCTTCTGATTTTACTTACGCCTGACAGCTCTGAGTCCTGACAGGATCTCCCGTGAAGAGGTACCCTTCTGAGTTTCCTGTAAGTCACCTGGCTGCCAAAGTGGAAAAAGAACTTTATTCTTATTCTGCTGCCCACCATTTTTCTTCTTAATCCCGTCAGCTCCCATATTTTCTACAAGTAATTTCAATGCATTCGAACCAAAATTATCAGGGAACCAAAACCTTCACAGGAGAAAAAGTATGTATTTCCAAATATTAAACCCAGGTGAGAGAATATTAAACAACCCGATCCCTTCCACAGATATACTTCCAAATCTGAGGTTTCATTATTAGTTTCTTGGGTCTCAATCTATTGACAATATAAAGGTAAAAGCATCTATCCTTGCTGAGTCTGCAGAAATGCTCTGTAGTGAATACAAGGAGTTTTTACATCATATTAGAGATAAAGTGACTCCCGGTTCCTATTCTGACCTTTGAAAGAGTTCTGTGAAGAAAGCAGGGTCAGAAATATTTTCCTCATTTACAAATGTAGATGCTAAGTATTGCCTGCTAAGTGAGAGACACAAACTTCAATCTGGAACTCTTTGTTCCTGAGAAGATTGCTGAACACTGAATGAACACCCACTGAAGGTACAAATTCGAACCATTTCAAATATTAATTAATTTATTCCCCCAGAATTAAGAAAAACAAATGGTTTTGAAAGGTAAGGTCATACTGAATACAAAGAATCAATGCACTGTGCAGATCTGCTCTCAAGTTTGGAAATTTAGCATGTCTTTTACATGAAAACAACAGTTTATTCTTTGATGACCAACCATGTGGCCTTTGAGAGATAAGCATTTGTTCTATGACAGTCTTCCCAAGAGGGAGTCAAAGCATTGCCCACCCCTGCACTTAAAATCTTAACCAGATCATTACGAATTTAAGATTTGGTAAGTACAATGTCACAGAAAACTAGATAAGTAAGGAATACACTCTCTTAGCCTTCCAGTCCCTAGGTCACTATATTTTAATAGTGTATTAAAATTTTATTCTAAAATGAACTTTCATTCATTGCTCCTATTTGAAAATAAACTAGAAACCACAATGGATTTATACATTATTTTTGTGAATGCTGGAGTGTTTTTCTAGGAAGGTGGCAATGCATTTTTTCCTTTTTTTGTGAACAGGAGAAAGAAAACACATATGCACGCACACACGCAGACACACATGCATACACACACACCCCAGAAATTCCTTCATATCTCTAAAGTCCCAATACTGGTCCATCTGTGGATAGTGGCTACTGATGTATGATTTCAAGAAAGGATAACCTTAGGCAGAGGCTCAATGTGCTACTGATTTTTGCTTAGTTTCTTGTATTCAAGATTCAGTAGTGGTACTGGGTGGAGAGGCATACCAAGTTTTTGCTTTGCAGCAATTTTTGAACCATACAAATTAGACACTGCATTTCTGCTTACTAAAACAAATGGAATTCTATGTGAGTCAATGGGTCTTGAATTAGTCTACTGAGATATGAATTCTATCACCTTACTAGTCATAAGCCCTAAATTTAATCACAAAGTACAGTACAAATTTGTTGAAGAAAAAATTTGGCAAGCTTTGTGAATCATTTAAAGAGTGTCTCTACAAAATTAGACAAATATGTAAAATGTCATAGCTAGCATTAGGTGTGTTACTGAAATTATTTCTTATGTAATACATTTTGTATCTCCTCCCCACCCCACCCCACTCCACACAAACTATCACAGCCATACTTTACGGAAAAGGGCTCACTTCTCTCCTTTTCTCTTTTTATGCTTTCCCTGACCACTCTTTTGGACAACTTGCTGTTTATGGCTTTTGTTTTCTTTATTAGTAGCAGGGCTCATGATTGACCAGGGGTCCTAGGACACTAGCTCTGGCCCTGTTTTGGCTGTGTGGATATAAGGCGAAGGATTTAAGAAATTAATTTTGGGAATCAGGCATGTGGAACCTATTTTGATTTTTATTTTTTTTAACAACTGAAGTCTGAGTGTGCCAGGCTTCCCAAGTTTAGACATGACCATCTGCAGAAGAACAGCCCCCCATAAGTGGTTGGCTCCTGACTGCTGCTCTGTACAAGGCCCCCTTTGGCTTAGATTTACCCCAAACCCTCTGTAAGGCTGAACCTTTAAACACCATTTTGGACTTTATGTCATTTCCTCAAGGATATTCAATTGGAAACGTTTTGTTCAATATAAAATATGAAAAATTCTATCCACTCCATGCCAATATATTCCATTCACATGTTTCACACCGACAATATCCATGCTTGTGACTGCCTTCTCTCGCATGATCATCTCTATTTTCAGCATGTTCTCCCACCACTAGGGAAAACCATCCACCACCAACAGTCTAAGATAAATACATCCAACACACTTTCACTCAGTTTCACACAGATGAAACAAAGAGCAGACTGGAATAGAGATACAAAGAAATGTTATTTTTCTTCCACCTGAGAAATTTCCTTGAGGCTGGGTATATGATTAGTGAGGCCCTAATAATAACACACAGCTCACACAATTTCTTAAATACTGTTTTAAAGATTCCAGGACTTCACTGGAAGCCCTGTGAGGTTGACCAGGCGTCCGCAACCCTTCCTAAGTGTCTCAGAAATACTGGTTTGTATCACATCTCCACACATGCCCAGGTGGAAAAAGCACCGTGACCTATAAGAATACTTTCTTTCCCAACCACTGGACTCCTATCTGGCCCAGGTCAAGGTTACATGTTGTTGTTTGCTTGCCAAAATTAGTTTTAGGCTTGCCAAAATTAGCCTGTTCCTACAAACCAGGTAAGGGGAGGTGCATTATTTCAATGTACTTACAAACGTGCCTTTTTATTCTAAAGGAAATTAAACATAGAACAAAAGGAAGAAATCCAAGAGTTGGTCTCAAAGAATAATTCTGCTTTGTATCTATTTTCTCAACTTGAGAGGGAATGAAGAGATATAGCTTCACTCAAATATGTGAGTTTTCCCCTGAAAAGCCGTGGACACAGACCTGTCCTGCCCGGTGTCTCCTCTCTCAGGCTGCTCATAACAAAAGGCTGATGTCAAATCTCCTGTAGCTGTCCCTAATAATGAACTGGGCCTCTGTAGGGAGTGACAATGTAAATGTGTTTGCTGAACCAGAAACTCCTCCGCTTTTCAGCTGTGCATAATCATTCTTTAAACTCAATACCATAAGGGGTAGAATTTAAACATTTCACCAAGTAAAGGACATCACCAGATAATTCTCAATTCATCACTTTCTCTTTATCTGTGACCCAAATGTGGGGGCAGGGAGAAAGTTTGAAGAAAAGAGATGAGGATGAAGAGAAGACAGAGTCTAAGAGGGTAGCACAGAAAGGCAAACCTTGATGAGATGAAATCTCCCTGGACAGAGATTATGGATAGCTGAGAATTTCATTTGAAATCAGATAATATGGCTTCTGCTTAACTAGTGGGCTAACAGATGTATGCGTGGATTCTAGGTCTAGGATGGGAATTTGAGAAGTTATATTGTGTCTCCAGGTAATAAAACATGTTAAGTGCCCAAGGACAGACGTGTACCCGTTGTATTTTTACAGGTTTCTGTGGCTCTGGGATGGAATCAGGCAGGCAATACAAGACTAACTCCTTCAGGCAGGGCCTAGGCACAGTAAACGCTCCACCCAAGGACCACAGAGAAAACAGCAGAATACTGCCCACAGTGACAGAACATACGTATTTTATGAAAATACAGCCACCAAAATGAGCTTTTGCTTACAGTTAGGCATTTACAGTTCCAAAACAGTGAAGAAAACCAATGAAAGAAACTCATACTAAACCACTTTGAGAAACATTAGACAAACCTGAGTTTAATCGCAAGGCTGAACTGTCTGTTGTATTCCAGAGTGCTCTAGGCTGCCCACCATCACAATATCCATGTATACTTTGCTATCATGTGCTGCTTAATGATAATGCTTTTAATGTGCACAGTTTCATTTAGTCTGATAATCAGATAACTACTAACTCCAGCTAATAATGCCACCTGCCAGAGACAAAGAACAGAAAAACAATGTTCTTTTTTTTTTTTAGGATTTCTGTCATCTTATCATTAAGTATTACTTTACAAAACAGATGAAGTAAGCACTTTCTTGCCATATCACCAAGTATTCTATATTACTTTAAAAAAAGTAGAATATGACTAAAATACCCAGATCCCTCCAACTGTCTTCAAAAAGAGACTCCAGAAATAGCCTTCAAAATTCTCCTTCATTTTTGCACCCTTCCTATATCTGCATTAATTTTATCAAGTGCACCTTCATTAGGTGGCTCTTTGCATACAGTACATCACTTGGCTACACAGCAATTAAAGGAAAAAGAATAAAACCTTAAAGACAGCAATATATAGGTGGAGTTTTGTTGTTGTGATTTTAAACTCAGAATTAAGTCAAAAGCTATGGCCTTGAATTGGAAACTTGGTTCTAATCCAAGAAATGAGAACATTCTGGAATTCTAAAAAAGTTCTTTGTGGTACTCATAATGTCCACAGATTGAATGAAACTGCATATAATGACAGAGTAGAAGGCTAAGGCAATAAACACACACACACTTGTACGTGTACACACACACATGCACACTTCTTCATATGGTCAGAAATGCAGCTGATTATATTTGCCTAAATGCCCATCTGTTTTGAGCAGTGGGTGGCTTCATTTGTGCTCTGAAAATAATTCCAATGACCCAGAGCTCGTTCCCATGCCACAAGGCTTGGCTGGTCTCCTCAGGGCACTGACTTCTGCTCAGCACCCCGTCCAGCACTCCTGGCTCCCAGTACCTCTGCTCCTCTTGACCATATGCCTTCAGTTTAATTTCCTAGCCCTACTTGGCCTTGTTCCCTCTCCCTCAGACCTCTGCTCTCTCCCAGGATCCCAAGTCATTTTCAGTCAGTCTCCAAGTTGCCCTCCAACCATGGCCCCTGCTCAAACTTTAAGAACATGGGTGCCACTGGTACCATGGTGAGTGCCCAGTTGTTAACACACTGCATAATGTGATTTTACTCTACCTGGACAGAGCAGAAATTGCATGTCAATTGAATGGACAGAGCCCTGAGGTGGACCTGTTTGGGAGGGAGTGTTCTCCTCCTACAAGTTCTGAGCTCTTCTGTGCTCCTGGTGGTGCTGGCTCCTCCTTAGGTACACATCATCTTCGGCATCTGCTGCTTCTAAACCTTCTCATAACCAGAAACAAATGATGGATGCCAGCTTCAAGGCTAATCCTCAGGAATAACTGAGGCTCCAGGGCTTACACACAGGAAGAGAGCCTGTTTCCAGCTCTCAGCACCGTTGGCTGCATCTCAGGTTCCAGTTTGGCTCAACTGTCAACTCCTCAGCAAGGCCTCCTGCCCACCCTCTGAAGTGGCCTCCTCCAGTTACGGGCACTGCACTGTCCTTTCCTCCCTGACACTAACCCTGCCCATGATTATCCTGTTTATTGTTATCTGCCATCTCCTGCCCCAAAAGGTGAGCTTTATGTAGGGAGGTACTTTTAAGAAGATTTTACTTACTGCTACAAAAAATAAAATTCTCTCCTGGGCCTAGGGCAATGTCTGGCACATAGGTAGGTGCATAAAATGGTACATCAGTGCTGCGTGAATAGGTGGGGAGAGTTTTGTGGGGAGGAGAGTCACAGGATGCATGCAATTGTCCACACCTGCCTGCTGTGCTATGCGAGCTAGCTAAGGGGAAATAAATTAGGGTTAAGTGGATTAAAAGATTCTCTTCTACATCTGGGGAAAAACATGAGTAACCATTTATATAGATATGAAAAGCTCACGAGCATTCTGCAGGTTCGAGAAAGCTCTGATCTAGGAGTGCCTTCCAGGTCCAGAGCTCTCCCACCAACTGGTTGGGTCAACTTGGGCACATGTGCCTAACTCTCTGGCATGTCCTTAACTGGTAAAGTAGAGGGACTTGATTTGATGATATACTAACTAGCATTTACTGAAAAATTTCCACATGCCCAGCACAACAGTGAATAGATCACATGCATTTTCTTATTTTGTCTTCACAACGATGCCATTAACAGCCACTTTTACTTCACAATGTAGGAAAAGGTACAGACTTAAAGAGGGCCAATGACTTGTCCAGTCACAAATATTAAGTGGCAGAGTTGAGATTTGGGCCTGGGTCTGATTCTAGGATTCTTGCTCTCAATCAAACCCCTCCTTTGTTCACACACTCCCAATCCCCACCCCATGAGAGTAGGTGGAAAGACAAAGAACCCCAATGAGGATGTAATTGTGACCTTAATAAATCCATTTTTCTTTCTTAAATTCTATCAAGACCTCATTTTACATTTTAACTAAGAGTTTTTTTAAACATAAGTTTCTGTAGGGGGAAAAAAGCCTGAAATGTAGAGATCTGGGTGACTTCTCAGTTTATTGCGGGGAACGGGTTTTGGCTGGAAAACCTACCAGCTGTAACATATAAGCCATGCTAATCTTTTCACATTTCACATTTCTAGTTAATATATACTTTGGACCCAAGTTTCTCAACTTGCTTTTTGTGGTAGATTAGTCAAAATGGACAGAGACATTACTGCTTACAACTTTGGCAAAGCTAACAAAATATTTCAGGTTTGTATCGTGACTGTGTATTCAGAAAAATCCATGTTAAAAAAACAAACCTTAATATCTCACTCTTAGAGACTGGTGTCTATCCAAACGTCTGTATTTAATTGATAGTAAAATAAATTTTAAATGGAAATGAAAATGAAGAACCAATAAAATAAAGCCTATTAACAGACAAGGGAAGTAAAGTTCAGTGTTAAAAAAAATTCCAGTAAATGTGACTTCACATCCCTTCTGCCCTACTCTGCCCATCTGGGAAACAGCAAAACATTAAACTTTTCAACCTTATGTTTAGTTGACCAGTTACTGATCAGTTTCTACATCAAACCCTCTTGCCAACCCTAGAAAACACCCTGTAAATTACACACAATATGGGATCCTGTACATTCTGAGGCATAGTAAATGGAATTCTGGTCATTGCTATAGTTGAACTAAGATTATTAATGTCCAGCCAAGTAGTGTAGCTGTGGGAAATACTATCAAAACTAGGAGCATTATTATATTGCCAGTTCCCCACGGCCTCATCCTTTCCCAGGTGACACGATTCTCTCATTTGAGCAAGATTTTTCCCATAACTTCCTACATTTGTACTTCCTGGATCAGAGTTTATTCTTATTCTCTCCCTATTATTAGTTTTCTCATACTCTTGTTTAAGCAACTAGGTTCTGTCTGGTATACTGGAGTGAAAAATAGAGTTTCATTCTTTGTTTAATCAATAAACTAATTTACCATTAATTTGTTGGAATGAAGAATGAAGATTCATACATGTTTCCATCAGAAGTATCTGACAAACATCAGGTCTGTCTGGCTGTCTGTGTCTGTTCCCCCAACCCCTTCTCAAAGGGAAGTGCGGAAATGCAGGAGGCCCCCAACATTCCCAAGTCGGTGCAGGAGCACAGTATCCAGCGGTGATAGCTGGGAGGTAGAGCCTGGTTGAAGGTAAGTCACTGGGTGGCGTGACTTGGAAGGGCGCATTCCAGTCCCCAGTTCATGCCTTCTCAGTCTCTCTGCTGTCTCAACAGAGCAGCTTTCTTCCCCCATGCCCTTGGGCCATGTGGTTTCTGCCTGGAGCCAGCCAATTGTGAACTGAAACCAAGAGCCCAAAACAAACCTCTCCTCCTGTAAGTTGCAGGTATTAGGTATTGTACAATGGGAAAGTGACTTAAGGCAGTGATCACCAGGATAAAAAGTGGGTAAGGATTACGCCAAGCTGAAACTCATCGGGCACAGAAATATCAGAGGGGCAGACACATGGTAAGACCCTGGTTTGGAGAAGAGAGGTGAGAAATTAGAGCTTGCAGCCTTCCTTCAGACTCTGCAGTTATAAGATGTAAGGACTTACAGGAGCAATGGACAAGACTTGACAGGCGGTAGTGATATAACTTACGGGAGATAGTGATCTCTACTGGACCCAGTGTGTTTTACTAAGGCTGGGATTCCAAAATACAAAACAACTGATTATCAGGCAAAGATAATTAAGAAAAAGGAAATTAGTTATGGGAAGACATTATAAACTATTTTACAACATAATCAGAGATGCTACTACAGACAAAAATGTCTAAAGTATAAGCAGGGTGAGTGGATGAAGTCAGTTTTAGAGTCCGTCTGCGCATTGTGAGGTAACTCAACATCTGAGCCAATGTGAACAGATGAAATTCAGAAATCTGGGAATGCGCCTCCATACTCTCACCATTCCTAGTTTCTAGGTTCCTAGGATTAATCTTAGAGACATTAAAACATATTTTTAAAAATTAGGTTTGAATTCAACAACTAATAGTCATAATTTTTTTTCTGGCTTTCCAAACTTAAATCAAAGACCTTGATACTACACTGGTTGACTGAGTGTCTCAAAAGCAATTTTACTCTACATTATTTCAGCCTCAGCTTTTGTTATAATTAACATAATATTAAACATAGTAAACACCCAATACCATAAAAATATCAACTGACTCATCATATATATATTTATATGTGTGTATATGTTACAAAGGATTATTTAAAATCAAAATTGAAATATCTCATATTTTGATAAGACGAAGAAACAACAGATACAAGGTAGGATCTTGGTAAAAAGAAACCTCAATTATTTTAAAAAAGATTATCTAGCCAGGCATGGTGGTTCCTGCCTGTAATCCCTGCACTCATGAGACTGAGGTAGGAGGATCATGAGTTTGAGGCCAGCCTGCAATACATAGTGAGTTCAAGGCCAGCCTAGAGTTTATAGTGAAACCCTCTCTCAAAAAACCCAAACAAACACAAAACCCCAAACACACTAACAGATGCCAAAAGTTGCATGGTGCGGTGGTACATGTCCTTCAGGAGGCAGAAGGAGGACTGCCAGTAATTCAGTGCCAACCTGGGCTACTGCTACATAGTCACAGTGCAACTTTCTAAATTTCAAAATTCAGATTTTTATATTAGAAACCCATCTTATTCTTTCATTGCTGAGACAAAATACTTGACATCCAAAGTTAAAGGAGGAAAGGTTTATTTTGGCTCGCAGTTGGTAGAGGTTTCAGCCCATAATTGGCTGGCTCCAAAGCAGATTGGTATGGCGGAGGAGAAACAGTTCATGGTGGGGAGAAGGTAGCTGCTTTTTCTGCCCCTTTTCTACTCTAGGCTACTGGGATTAGGGTGGTGATTTAGTAATCACACACCCTTGTCCCAGCATTACACACTTTAGATCCAGCCACCTCTGAAAAAGCCTTACCTATGATCACATGAGGCTTTGGGGGGGGCACATGTAGACAAGCCATAACAAAACCTGTATATTTTCACTAAAGAAAATACAGAGGCAGAGGCAGGAGGATTGCTGCGAGTTTGAGGCCAGCCTGAGCTACATAGTGAGTTCAGGGCCAGCCTGAACTATAAAGCAAGACCCTGTCTCAAAAAACCAAAATAAATAAATAAATAAAATACAGAAAAAGTTACATGAAAATATCCATCATTATATCACTCAGTTCTAACACATTCCAATCCTTCTAAACTTTTGCGTGTAGAAGAGTATATGTATTTTTCACATACACACTTTAAAAATGAGTTCACACACACACATATATATATACATGAACACATACATGCATACATACATACATGTATCTATACTGAGAGGTGAAGTGTCCCCCCACCCATTCACGTCACTGGGAACCTCAGAATGTGACCTTTTGTGGGAATAGGATCTTTGAAGATGTAGTTGGTCATACTGGACCAGGGTGAGCCTGAACTCCAGTGACTGCATTCCTGAAAGAAGGCCATGAAATAAACGCAGATGAAGAAGGCTCTGGGATAATAACATGTACAGACCGGAGTGATGAAGCACGAGCCAAGGGACACTTGAGGTCACCAGACCAGCAAGAGATAGGAAGGGTTCTTCCCTAGAACCTTCAGAGGTAGCAGCCACACCTTGATTTTAGACTTCTAGCCTCCACTAGCATGAGTTAAGCCACCCAGTCTCTGGCCATTTGCTATGGAAATCCAAAGAACCTATGCCAGTACACACACTTCCATAACAATCAGCTTGTTCTGGCTAATACATGAAAACTTTTCATCTTCTTCAGATGTAATACTTGCATCATATTTAAGTGTATTTATTTCATAATATATTTGATTCTAGAATTCTAATATGTCTAATCCCAAGAATGTATACTTTGATCACTTCCATCTTTTTGGATAATTATCTAAATGCAATAGAACTAATGGTCACTTAAATGCTAAGTGACTAAAACATCCTTAGTGTGCATAAAAAAAACAACAACAACATGGATTTTTCTTCATCTGTGAATCTTCAGAGGATTTTCTAGGCGTTTAGTTTGCTGCAGTCTAAAAAGCCAAATGGATATCAACAGTCTGAGTTCCCTAGTGAACAGAAAAGGAAGCAGGCAATCATCTTATTACAAAATAAAAATCCCATACTTGGCTATAGTAAACTAAGGGAATCACAGGATGTCCTGTCTAATAGTATTTGGCTTCCTTTCATGGAATGTCCTAAAATAAAGCAAAACAATAGTATGCTTTCCACAAGTCCTCGGGTAGCTGTGGCCTGCTCAGCCCCAACCAGAACACAGAAAATCATTGCCTACTGTCTACAGAGCCAAGCACCACTGCCCTCCTGGAAGACAGTAATTCCCTTGAAATTTGGCCCAATGGTTTTGGTAATCATATGAATAAGTGAAAAAGAAAATAAGTTACATTTACAAAATCTACTTAGTGGGCCAGGGATTTAGCTCAGTGGTGCCACAGCACAAGGTCTGGAGTTCAATACGTGGTACCAAAACAAAACAAAATATACTTAGTCTACGGCATTTGTGAAATAATACATTTTTGGATTTTGAAATATATATATATAGTTAAGAAGCTAGGTTTTACCTGGGAAGATTCCGTCTGAAAGCCAAACATCTCCACCCTCATACAGATAACAAAGTCCTTGGTAGATTTTTGCCTTTCAGGTAAACCTCTGACATTACAAATCTCGTGCCTGATCTCTAAATTCAACTTGAGGCAATTTTCTCCTTAGGGGCTTAGAGAAATAAGGAGCCAAACTGGCAACAACAACAAAATGGACAAATCTGGTAGAATGGGAATGAGTGAGGCCGAGTTGGGGGTTGGGGGAGTGCTAGCCTCAGAATTTTTAAAAGAGGGGGCCACCCAACCATTCATTATTCTGGGCAGGATTTTAAAACCAGGCCAATGGTTCCTTGTTGCATTTAAAGATTAAAAAATAATTCTGCACAACTTCCTTTAAAACTTAATAGAAAATATTTGACCTAGCATAAGAGGATACTTGATACAAAGAATAGCTACATAATTATAGCATTCATCTTCATAGAATTAAAAGAGCATTTTTTATCTGTCAAGACACCAAAGAAATTCTAGATCTAATATTTAACACTTTCATATGAAACTTTAACAGTGGATTTAGGTTTTTTTTTTTTTAGTTTATATAATTATTCTGTTACTATTTTTGTATTCAATTTTAGTATTAATATGTACAGGCTGAACTTTCCTAATTAAAAAATCTAAAACCTGAAACACAACTCCAAAATTCAAAATATTTTCAGTGTTGACACGATGCTCAAAAATTTTTGGATTAGGGATGCCTTTCTATCAGCAAGCCTCTGGAAATACTCCAAAATCTGAAAAAATCCAAAGTCTGAAACAATCCTGGTCTCATCACTTTGCACAAGGGATCTGCAACCCATGTAACAGGCCATAAGCATAACGGCTATACAACATCATTAGTCATCAGGAAAATATCAATTAAAATCTCAGTGAGATACCCCTGAATAAGGACAGGCAAAATTTGAAAGCCAGACAATACCAAGTGCTGCCAAACATGAAGCAGAGCTCCCATGCTCTGCTAATACTGCTTCGGACAATTGCTTGCAGTTACTTTTCAGTTAAATATCAGCCATATGACCCAGTCACTCCACTCCTAGGCACACAAAGATATGCACATGAATATTCACAGAAGCTTTATTCATAACTGCTAAAAACAAGAAATGCTCAAATGCTCATCATCTGGTGAATGTTTAAACAAAATATCGTACTGCCATATGACGGAGTACTACTCAGCAATAAAGAGTAATGAACTGCAGATACACCCAGTATGGATGGATCTCAAAATCATTTTTTGTTTTTTAATATTTATTTTTATTTTTGGGTAATGGGGATCGAACTTGGGATCTTGTGCTTGCAAGGCAGGCACCAGAACCACTGAGCTAAATCCCCAGCCCAAAATAATTTTTACTGAGTAAGCAGTCAGGCACTAACAGGCACACTGCATTCTGTAGGATTTCATTAATTTAAAATGAAATTTAATCTGTGGTGACAGTAACAGAAGTGACCCTGGGAGGTGCACAGAAGAGAGGAAGACTGCAAAATGTACAAAGTTATTTTGGGGGGTAATGGAAAGGTTTAAATTTTGGCTATGGTGATGACCACTGGGCACTGAGTCATATACTTTAAAATGGATACAGTTTACTGTATATAAATTAATTCTTAATTAAGTTGACAAGGGGGAAAGACTATGTATAGTGTGGCTGGTCTAAAATTTTTCCAGACTCAATTTGGCCTTTTAATAAACTTCTGCTATACCAGGTATTATATCAGGTACTTAGGAAATAGGGGGCCCCAGATTATTACAAAGACATAATAAAAGAATAAATTTGAATAACACGCAATAATACTTGCTAACATTCTTCAAGGAATTTACTTTACACCAGGCAATGCTTAGTGCCCTTTATATTCTGTGTCTCATTTAATCCACATAGGAACTCCATGAAGTTGGTGCTGTGAGGATTTCGATGTGCACAGTAGGAAAATGAGGCTTACAGAGGTTAACAAATTTGTCCTACAACATGTGGTTAGAAAGGAGCTAGGATAGAAAGTAAGTCTCACTCCAGAGCCAAGCTTTGTCCAGGACCTCTCCAGTTTCTCCAAGTAGCTCCCAGGTAGGCACTCAGAGCCCCCACCTGGTCCTAATGAGGGGTAGAAAGGGCTGAGTGGTCCAGGCCATCCTTTCAGTCCATACCCAGGGGCAGCAGCACATGTTACAGAGACTGAAGAGAAGTTGCCTGGTACTCTGGAGGACATCTTCAAGCCAGCTCTGTGACAATGTTAGCTGCCTGTCAGAAACTCCAAGGTCAGGAAAACTGATTTCCTAAACCCCATGTCTGTCTCTCAAATTATTGTGCTTTCCAGACCCCGGGAAGAGAACTGGAAGGGTCTTTCTGGCCCCTCTCCCTTCTGTCGCCAAACCCCTGCCTAACCCCTGCCTAGGTTCACATCATTTTCTTCCTCTCCTGCAGACTAAATGTGCATTTGAGGAGCAGGTTGCCTGAGGAAAGACATGAGGGGGAGCCTGGGGCATTCATCCTGGGAAACCCTCCTTTTCTCTGTGTAGCACATGCCTGCCTCCCACCCCACAAACGAATGACTCTGTCTTCTGCTTCTCTTCTAGCAGAGATATTCAGTCACAAGCTCCACAGCCTCTTTAAAGATTTCTGGGTTGCTCACAAGCAGCAGGTCCTGAAGGGAGGATAACATATGCAAAGTGCTCTTCTTGTTTTTTCTTAATGGCTCAGTCTCCCTGGGGTTCTCTCAGACTTTGTGGGTGAGGAGGCTGCAGCAAAGACGCACACGGAATGCACACCGCCTGCTTCCTGGCCATCAGCACAGGAAGCTGGGGTTACATGAAGGGCAGATACCGCTACTCTGAGGCTGGAGGCTGCAGGGGGGTGGTGAGGGGAGGACAGACGGTGGAAGCATGGCTAAAAAGGCAATTACCTGGACCGTCACAGTTCTGGCCCCCATACACAACCTGACAAACAGCAGGGGCTCAATAAAGGGAAGAAAACAAAAGTACAACGGGGGTATTGAAAAATAATCCTCTCAGTCAGCACAAGATTCATGGAGCATGCCAAGCAGCCTAGACACATCACCAAAAACACTGGTGGCTCTCATGTGCTGGAGAAAATGAAACAAAATTCGAATGATGGGTTGCTATGTATGAAACTCCAAAGGGCTACACGAGGCAGGTGCTAGAACAGCACAGTTCATCTGTGACTTGTGATGCTTTAATAAATGAACGGCACTTGCATTAGCCAAACGATTAGTAACCACTATGTGACTTTGGTAAATTCATGAATATTTTGAGATGTTTTCTAACATACTTCAACACATGAAATCCAATTAAAATTCATTTAATTTTTAAAATCCTTGCTAGTATTAAATGACATATCACTGTCTGCTTAGGTAATGCATTTATATAGTTTCAACTAAAAAAAAAAACCAAAAAACAAAAAACCAAACTGGTACATAGTGACTAATCTTCCCAGTTCTCGTCCTTATTAGTTTACCTTTCAGTTTCCCATGTATATGAAGTGAATATGAATACATAATTCAGTTTTCCTCAGTGTATATAGAAGTTAGTAACAGTAATGCACTATTTTTAACCTAGTGATGGCCAATACATATAACACAAAAATTGAGAGATCAAAAGACATGAACAAGAAGTGGTCCAGAAGTGCACAGATGGAGAGGGAGAGATGAGGAGCAAGGGGGCTAACAAAACGGAATTGAGAAATGTCCATGTATATGTACCAACCCCCATGTGAATGTAATCATAATGTACTACAAATACGCACCCATAAAAAAAGAGATATGGAAGCCTTTTACTTTTCCTCAAGTAGCGGCACCACTGACCTAAATCCCCGGCCCTCACATGATGTTTTTAAGGAAAAAAAACCCTTCCTGCTACAAGTTACTCCACGATGCTCAAGTTTGTGCCTCAAGGTTACATTAATAAAACATATATAGAGGAAACAGTGAGGTATGCACACAGCTTTTACTCACATACTCCATACCTGAAAGTGTTTGAAAATTATAGCAGTGATAATTTTGCCCTTAGCAAGTATAAGAGCGGTAACAGCAAAATTACTTTTATTAAGAAAGCTGAACCAACTGAAGACTTCTGAACCAACATCAGTCATACAACAGAAAAAACACTCTGAGTGCTTTCCAGGTCTGGGTATGGGCACCTCTCCACCTTGGACTTTAGGTTTTCTTGTATGCACCCACCAATGCCTGTTTGATAGAGGGCTGTGCTTTATTTATCTTTGTATTCCAAGGGCACAGCATGGAGACCGGAATACTGAAGGAACTCAGTTAAGTATACTGAACAAAGAATTTCAGCTCCAACTTTAATAATAATAATCATATGATAGCCAACACTGGGAATTTAAAAAAAATACATTTTTAGCAAGCTCAAAACATGTGGTCATTCCAAAAAGGGAGTAGATGGTAGGCAGGAGTAGGGGAGGACCTCACTTTTGTAGATATCCTTCTTCCGGATTTGTAGGACACTAAGTGAAAATGCTACAGGGAAACTGTGGACAGAAGAAAGCTTCCCATAGACGTCAGTGCCTCTGGCATTGCCTCCTAAGGCTTTGCTAGGGTAGGATGACACTAACTAAAGAATAAGGAATTAATGTTAAAACAAAACAAAAGAGAACAAATACCACCTCTAGGAAAAATGAAACAGGACTGCAGAAATCTAGTCTACTTCCCATGAAGAACACAGTCCTTTTATAAAATGACAAACACTGGCCATAGACTTCAAGATCTATTCTGTGTACAACGAAAGTATCTCCACAAAGTCTGTTTCATGGATTTGGTAGATTAGACAAAATATCTTTAGGAAGTACAGTGCTGCTATCAAAACTACAGGATGGGGACCATCACAAGTGTTCAGCTCTCCACCAGTGTGTGTATGTTATACTGACACACGTAACATACTCTTCCCTCTTGCCCTATTCCGTTTCTGTTCCAAAGTCATGACCAAAGTTAGATTCTTTTGGAACAGTCATTTTACCTGCTGGAACCCAAAACAAAGGAAATGCTGAGCTCTTGCCATATTGTCTTAACTAGCACAGCACTAAAGGACACAATGACTAAAAGTTGCCATCGACTTACTTCTGCCCCTTTAGAAAAAATAAAACAGTACTTTGAGAGAATGTGTCCATGATCAATTGAGCAAAATCCTAGTAAGCTTGGAGAAATCTGACACTAAAAATGTACATTTTTTTTCAGTAATCTAGAAATTATTGCTAAGTGGCCCACAAAAATTCAATCTTTACCTCACTAATGATTTATTTTTCTTACTGTAAATGATCATTTTAGAGATGTATTTAATAAAATCATATTCAGGAGAAATTTCTTTGATTCATCAAGGCAAAAGTTATACATTATTTGTTCCTATGTGAATTGTATGTTTTCATTTTGGAAGAATTCTCTCGTGGTTAGGCCAGAAACACTGAGATAAACAGTGAGAATCAGAATTTTAAAATGAGCTGAGGGATACCAATAGGGTGTGCAGGGAGTGCTCCGAGAAAAAGGGCTGCTTTAAGATACTGACTGAATACAACATAACTAATTTAGAATTACAGAGGCAGGAAAGCTGAAAGCTAAAGTCAAGAAGAATGAAATTATGCTAACATACAAACTCTTTAACACATTTCATTGTAGAAAAAAAGGTACTTTTGACAGGAGAGATGCAATCAATTTGTCCTTGAAAATGAAACTGACAAAATTTATAAAGAAATTTTTATGAGCCAGGATAAACTCTCAGTCCACGTTAGTGGCCACCATCAAGGTGACATCTTTGAACTGACTGACCACCTTTAAGTGGGTGTTCAGATATAAGAGCCACTGTCTGACCTAAGTTCCAGCCAGCCCTATTATAAGATGAAGCTACATTCATTGTTTCTACACAGAGAAAGCTGCCTGTTTGCAGCAGGGACCATCCATCTACCTTGCCCTGATCCCTGAAGGCTAAGGGACTTAAGTTCTCTCACAGCACTGCACAGCCCCATTAATTTTGGGACACACAGGGTGGGGCACTTGTGGATCCCATTTTCCTTTCTACTTACATTTTGAAACAAGACCTCTGTTCGCAGTGCACTGTTTGTAGGTAATAAGCCTTTAGTAGTTTCCTATCTCCAAGTTCCTGCCTGCCTTGCAATGTTCCTGTCTTACTTTCCACCACTGCCCCAACATGGACTGAGCCAGGCCAATGAAATTATGTCCGATTCTAAAGCTTGTATCTTTTTACTGAGACATAGCACTTTAGCCTCATTCAGCATTCCACAGCATACTGGCCTTAAGGATGTATTTTCTTACTTTGAGGCTCTGTGAGCTCAGGAAATGCAAACCAATCTTACTATGAGACTAAGTAAAATATGTAAATCTGCTATAAAATGAATTGATTATAACTCTCACTTTGCTACAACTCAAGGTCTTTGAAGGAGTACCTAGCAAAGACCTTGGCCAGAGCAGACTACTAAATATCTACTGAATTAATTAAATCTCCGACTGAAATGGAGTATTTATGTTAGTCCCAAGATTCACCCCACCATTAATGTAAGGGATTATTTACTGCAGTTTCAAGAAGTTCCTATAAACACACAAAAAGATGCTGTATAAGAAAATCAACTTTGTAAATTCCGGAGAATACTCTCATATTACTGCTCTGCTAAATTATGCACTGTCAACAGACACCACGACCAGCAAGAGTTGGGGTGAGCTTCTCCCCAAAGGGGAGAGCATTCAGAAGACCACTGCATTAACAGAATAAAGGACCCTAAAAAGGAGTTACAAGGTTGGGCACCTAACAAATAGCTGAGTAATCTTCTGTCTTTTACAAACACTAAAAACAAAAATTTAAGGCCAAATCTATATTTTTAAAACCTCCATTAACAGTATAAACCCAGACTGTACTAATATGTGCATAATGGAGATACATGAAGCCAGACTTTTGCCATCTACAGCTGCTGTTCTTGGGGATGTGATTTGAAATCTACTTTCTGGCAAAAGGCAAGCCATGTTATAACAGTGACAACTGAACGGAACACACTTTCATAACTCCCCTTACTATGCCCCTCTTTGTTTTCCTTAAAACAGTTCATTTTTTTAAAATTAGCAAAGCTAAGTGTTTTAGGCCAGTATTTTAAACTTACATCTTAGTTTTGCCTTTTGAGACAGTGTATTTCCTGAGGCCAAGTAATTATTTTAAGGTTTTGGAAACATGCTTTTGTAGTAGCCATATGTAGTAGTAGCCACCTATTTTGGAATAGTCCTCTAACCTCATATATACATTCTCAAAAGCCAAGAGTATGCAGACAAAGATGCAGAGGGCAGACAGCCAGTTAATAAATCTCATTTCCCATCTGCACCTGCACAGAACAGAGCTATGGGGAGTATGCTCTCCAGGGAGATCCAGAGCACAACTCACACACCCTGTGAATTAAACAGTGTCACCTCAAATGGCCCCCTCACCACATTTATTTTTTTAAGCAGTTCTTAAAATATATAGATTTCTAGTGCTCCTAAACGCTGTGAGGAAGCTGAGGCTGAGGAAGCAATCATATAACTGTGTACACGAGCCGTGTAGGTAGAGCCATTTTTGCACCTGGTCTTTTTAACTGAAATTACTAATGTACAGGAAGCTTGCTTTTCTAATCAAAGTGCACACTACCTTCAATAATGATTTACCACCTATTCTACTCCAGGTTGTGAAAATGAGCTTTGTTTACACTAACAGATACCTGGGTCACGATATCTGGGTCAGGAGTGACAGATGTCTTTTATTTGTGAAAAATCTAGTACAAACGCTATAAAAATAGAAGAGTGACTGCTTGCTCCTTAGCTGTGCTGCATGGTCCTATCTTCTAGGTGTCCGCTTCTCCTCCTGTTTGCACTGGAGGCACGGCAAAGAGCTCCAAAAGAGTACCTTTCTAGTAACAACTGCATTCTTGTATTTACATTGTTCTTTTAAAATTTGATTTACATGGTTTTAATTTTTTATTTTTTGAGGTGTCAGAAGCGAATCTCAGGGCCCTACTACATATGCTAGGCAAGTACTCTACTTCTGAATTATATCCCTGGCCCAGAAACCATTTGTTTTAAATGTCTGAAGTTAACCTTACAATATCTCTGTAGGAATGGGACTAGATATCTTTATGCATAACAAGCAAAGGTAGCAAATAAAGCCTCAGATCAAGGGTTTGCTGGGTTCCTATTACAATGGCATCTTCCGGCCTTGCCAAGGTCCTGGGCTCACCTAGGGTCCCACGGGACTCCACTGACAACTTCGAAGCACATCTCACTGTCATGGACTATCCCAAGCTTACAGCCAAAAGTCAAACTTTTACTTAGTTAAATCTCTATTGAGCTTTCAAATTGCCTTCCAAGTTTCCTTAACAGTTAAAAGGCTACCTTATTCCAATTTTGGGATGCCAAAATAATGATGGAATGTTTCCAAGTAGAAAAATGTGTCACATTTTTCCTTTCCCTATGTTTCTTCAGAAGAAAAAAAGTGGTGGTCACATTATACTGGTCATCCACTTTGAAAGAGAAGCAGACCAAGGAAAACACTCAGTGTGTCTGTTTCCAAAGGGCATCCTTTGTATAATGTGAGACACAGCAATTTTGGAGGCCTCCTTCTTTACTTATCCTATGAAACCTCTCAGTATAGTATCCACTAGTCCTATATAAAAATACAAATGCAATGATTCTCTGAATGACTTAAGAATTTGTTCAGTCAGATCATTATTCAAATTCAGTTTTGCTTTTTATATAATCCCAGGTAGTATTATAGGGACTCAGAAAGCAAAGTGGAAAAAATTCAGAAGATGAAAATAGTAATTGAGATCAAATTAAAGAAGCAAATAAAATTTTATTTTAAAACAAAAATTTATCATGAGAAGGTAACATTTAACCTGTTAAATTATTTTTCACTGTCATTCTAAGTGGGTTCAAACGAGTAATGAAACCCAACTGGGCAACTTCCTTTGGCTTATGTGGTAAAATCTGAACTCCATCCTAAAAGCAACTGCTACCTACATAGTATGAATTAAATCTCTTAGGAGATGAGAGCTTCTAAGAATGGATCAAATAAGAGAAGTTCAAAAGCAAATCAATTTTTAAGCTTTGGGATGTTCAGAGAGGACAAAGGTAGAGGAGTAATGAGAGAAGGGGCTAGAATTTCTAATCACAGGGTCCTCTAGGGAAGAATCCCAAAAGCTGTGGGTCAATTTTGGTTTACATTAAGAGCATAACAAGCGCTTGAAATCTCTAAGGATGCCATGTCAACACATTTGCTGGAACCATAACATATGAGATTTTGGTGACCTCATGGGCATGGCCAAAATTAACTCCAAGTATTTATGTAACTGCCAGGGATGACAGGGCAAAGGTTGCTTATAATTTTTTTTTAAGTCAACAAACAGTGTGTGCCTTTGGTCAAAGAGAAAGGAAGCAGGATACTTTCGGTCCTATTTTATGATATGCCACATTTATACACACAAAATAGCCTGCCCATAATACCACCTGAATGTTTGGATGAAGGCTCTCAAAAACGTGTTATTTCCTGTTGCTTACTAGCTGAGAGGATGCGCTTTAGCGTTAGTGGTATGTGTGCTTGGCTTCAAAGCAGAAGCATTGTTGGTGGTTATCAAGGTAACATTTAAAAATAACTACCCCATCCTTGGTGGGGGGAGTAGAAAAAAAAAATGGAAGCAAAGCTTTTGTAAATAAGGAGGGGAAGAAGGGTTGAAGGGAAGGGAGGAAAACGGAAATAAAAAGCAAAATATACGATGCATAAAAATTCCCTGTGATGAATGTTATCATTATGCATATCTAAAATGAACCCATAAAAAAGAACTATGCTGACAATTAAAAAAAAAAAAGAAATAAAAATAACTACCCCAGTACAAAAAAAACTTCAGAGGAAATGTGACTGAAGCTATCAGTCTAAGTCTGGCCTTGAGCACCCTAAGACCCTAGCTGCATTCTCCATTACATTGTTATCCTTATCAAACAATGCAAACAATTTTAATGAGCTTATCTGCGGGAACATATGGCCAGATACATTAAAGTAAAAATGATGCCAACCACACAGGCCATTTCATTAATCAAAAGGCTCACAAAACAATGACCAAGATCATTCCCATCCTCAAATCAGACCTCAGCAAAATACCAGAAATTACCTTTCTACTGTAAATAAGAAGGGCTCCCCCACCCATGCGGAGGCCAGAAACTCCTAGGAAAATGCATAACAGCACCCAGTTTTTTCCAGGTCCATTACAGTCCATCTCTTTCTAAAAAGCTCAAGGCTCAAAGGAGAAAATTTTGGCTTATGTCTGACACTGTGACCTTTGCTGTCAACCCTTGCACCAATCAGCAAGCGGAATTCTTACAAAGCTCCATCAATCTGGCGGTTTAACATCACAGACTGCAGCTTAATCTAGAGGATTCCATCTTTCCTGCACGCTCTCCAGGTTGAGCACAAACGTTTTCCTCGCCATCCTCCCATTTGTCTTCTCTGCCTTTAGGCATAGCTACCTAATGGCCCCTTTAAAATCAAAAAGGGGAAGGAGGAAAGGAAGTGCTACAGCCTGTCTCTCTTTGGAAAGGGGGAGAAAACAGCATGCATTTTTGTCAATGTGGAAGGAAAGAGATGGAGGGAGACCTTTTGCAGGCAGCAAACCAGGTCACAAAATGCTTTCCATCTGCAATCGTGAAGGCTCGATGCATCCCCAACGTGACACACAGGAAAGGATAGCAAAAAACCACGCCAGCCTCCACCAATTCACGCCTGCAGCCCGGGTCGCGGGCAGTGTCCGCTGCATTATATAACGGGCCGGACTTCCGCGCGTCCCCACCACAGTCCCAGCCGGCGCCCGGTCAGCCCATTACCTGTAGGATCGCTCCCCGCGCACTGTGTGCTTCCGGAAAGGAATGATGGTCCCGTTATCCTGGATGATGTCGTTGTTGTTCTCGCCATTTGGGGACAGGGTTTGGGTCGGCCCAGGCATTGGCGCACTCCCGAGAAAGGGAATAAACCGCTGTGGGCTGGCTGGTGAGGAAGGTGGCTGCGTCTTCCCGCTGCTCTCCTGCTCGCAGGGACCTCGCCTGCCTCCGGCTCGCTCGCTCGCTGCTGCCTTCTCCCGACTGGATTCCCGCCCCGCCCC
>NW_022900942.1:48266682-48296240 GCF_012274545.1 Fukomys damarensis
GGCCAGCCTGTCACCATAGCAACCCGCTAACTCATCACCTCGCCTCAATTCACATAGCGCCGTGGCGTGACCACGCCGGCGGCTCCAGGCAGGCACCGAGGCAGGCCTACATCTGGCATGTAAAACCCCAGGCCACCCCGCAGCCCCCCTCGCAGACTCGCCTTGTCTGAAAACCAGCTCTTCCTCTAACCATTTCCTTTCCGACCCGTGCTCTAAATGCAGCTGTGTACACAAAAGAAGGATTCATGCAAAGGGGCGTGGGAGACCCTTTAACTCCTAGCATACCAAATTCCGTGCCATGAAGATTAATCTTGGACATTTGGGGGGAAAAAATCTAAAAAGATCTGGTGGCCAGTTTCTACAAGAGATGCCTGATTAAAGGGGTTAAAATTTCTAGCTTCTGCCTCCACTTTTCAAAGCAGCAACAGCTTCCTCAATAGAAGGAAAATTAAATAAATAATACAAAACACCTTGGAGGAGGCCGTCTTTTCTTCTAATCAGTGTATAGCCTTTCCTTTAATAATGTGAGGATTTAAGATTGCAAATTATAAGATCTTCTGTATAGAAGAGTCACAAAAAAGGTTTTGTTTTGTTTTTTAAATAACCACCATTTTGGAGTGTCAGTTACCCAAGACCCTCCAATTCAAATTCCCTATACTGCTTCCTGATACAGATCATTGATTGCTGGCCGTCTATTTTATTTCCATGTGAATAACAACTGACTACCTCATTTAGTATTTGGGAGTCTCAACATTTAAGCTGTTCTCTATCACTGTAGTTTTCAAACACGATGGCTGTGAAATATTAATATCATCCCCACTTTAAAAACGAGTATACTAGATGGTTTTAATTACTAAAGGTCACACAGGTAGGAAATGGTAAATAAGACAATGGCACAATGATGTGCCCTCAAATACTACAGATCAAATACTTTAGGACTTGATCAAATACTCTAGGTACACTCCCAGTATGACCAGTATGACCCAGTATGAAAAGATGACTGTGAATAGAATCACACATACTGTAAAATCTGTGGATTCGATTTTTATATTCTCTACAGACACCAAATGTGTCCAGTACTGTCCTCCAGAGAGAAGAGTTTGAAGGATTCTCTACTATCAGAAGTGACCTCTAAACTTTCATGAGATGGGAAAGAATTGGGGTATAAAAGACAGTATAAATATACATGGCAAAAGCAACTAGGCTATGGCTCGCTCTTTCCCATTACTGTATAGTTTATCAGCTTCATCATTCTGTGATACAGATATTAAAAACAAGTAAAAACTCTGTCATTCCTGACAACTCTCCAGCATATGTCCCTGGTTATAAGTTATTTCTGGTATCAGGCTTCTGGAATTGGAATCAAATGTTCACAACCCAGATGGTAATGATAATCTCAAACAGGGGGCCTTCTTCTATTTTATTTTCTCCTTTTGGGCAATTATTTTACTTAAAATAATAATATTTTTTGCTTCTATTGTTAGTTCCCTTTGTACAAGTGATTCCTTTGTTCACATACGAAAAATTTTCTCGTATAATGTGTCCAGTTCGAATCTGTGACTTACAAGGTACACAGACAAATAGCTATGAAATATACAGAAAGCTTCACATTGCACAATGAGGCAAAGGGACATAACAGTTAGTCTCTGCTACAAAGAACCATGCTTCCTCTTACTATTTGTGTTTCTTGACCCACTGCTGTCAGTGTTCTTACTAAGTGGTTCCCTTTCACAAAAGCTTCTCTTTCAGAATGATAGTCTGAAGTTGAAAGGCACAGTTTAAAATCAAATATTCAATATTTTCAGAGTTGCTTTCACAATTGGGGGTTCTTTAGAACAGCTTATTTTCCCATGATCATTCTATATTTAAGCAATATGTTAGACATAGTTGGTGTTATCATGAGAACTAAATTGCTCAGAATTTGAATGTATAGCTTGTTAATTATATCAACTCATTTGTGGAACAAGAACTCCCACTTTGTTTCTAGGCTGCTCATGAAGGAGGGGAAGATGGCCAAGAATTTGGTTAATGGGCTTACAGGGTAGGGGTAGTGAGTCAGGTGAAGGAGGTGTCTAGGAGCCCATGTAAATCTTCCTCTACGACTGCTCTCAGCCATACTAGTATAAAGGGACCTGGAGAACTCTTGAGACCAGTGATTACACTCTGAGATACAGGGGTAACAGGAGCAATAATTTGAAAATATTAAACAGATGTGTTTTCATTCCTCTCCTCATAAATCAGTTTACCTGGCAGTCATTCTCCAGTTTAGCCCTGGGGAAAAGAGGGCAAATTCCACCTTGGGAAAGAGGGTGATACAATATAAGGAAACTGCAGAAAAGACAGGAGGAAGGGAGGAAAAAACCCCATATTTTCCCACCTTGAGTGTAGGAAGAAGGTAATGAGGTGGGAAAAAGCAAGATCACCCATCTGTAGGCCTCCAGGCTCATGTTCTAGAAGGGAGACATTAAAAAGGCTGAAGACAAAGCCAAAACCTAAGGGATTTGCTTTTGTCTCATTTCACATATGAGATCTTGGAAACAACTGCCTAGAAAGAATTTTCAACAGCTCTCCTTCTCTAAGAAAGGCTTAGCCCCTTGATAGTAAAGACCACCTTTTCCCGAAAAGGTGGCCCCATCACAGTGAAGATTGATCAATAGCTTGAAATGATTAGAGAGAGGGTAGGCTTGCATTGGACTCTCCAAAGTATAGAAACATGATGTAGAACATATTTACAAGTTTCTATCTACCCTGTAGGGCACAGGAAGCTTGAATGCATGGTGCTATCTGAGTTAATGATACCAGTAGTGGGAGGGGACATCATTACAACTCCCAGTTCTGTAGGGTGGAACTTCTAGGGTAGACCCCAAAATATACAAATAGCCACCTCTGCGGAAGCTACACAGTGCCAGGGGTAAGTCTATGGGGAGACACTGAAGTTGAATTGTTTAGCATAGGACACTAGCACAATGCTCATGGACAGGGTCAGAGCAGCTACTCCTCAGCAAACTCAAGATGCTGTAAATCCAAGGACCAGCCTGAGACCAGGAGGCCCTCTTTGTGGCTCTATCAGCCCCTGTTCAATCCTGCAGACATCATCTTGGGGAGGGATTAGGGAAAGGGAAGAACATCTAAAAGACTGAATATCTAAGCAATGGAGCCATCCAAATATAGCCTAAATTGGAAGAGGCTGTAACACTGTTAGTCATCAAGTTTAAACCTGCTTCTTCAGCCTCCAACAGCACATGGAGAGGAACACAGATTTGTGTGTGTGTGTAAACTATTTTTGTACATTTGACTGTGGATTAAAGTTTTGTCTAATGAACATAGGTATATCTAAAATTAAGTAGGTGCAGACCACTTTCCTCCATCTCCAAGTGCCCACGGAAAATGACTCCTCTCATCAAGCATCATGATTTAAGTAGGGGCTCTGTCATCTCAGGCAGATCACTGATGATGTAAGTTATTTTATGTGTCTAACATTTCATTTTCTAATCTATAAGGCAGTTTTAATAATAATGGTTCCACAGTGCTGCTGTAGGGTTAAGTGCATTTAAAGCACTTAAAGACACATTGATGGCATACAGCAAACCTCATTAGTGGCAGATGTTATTTTTAAATAATATGTTAGGCATGCCCCAAAATGTTCATTCATTTTTGTAACACTTACAACTGGCTTTCTTTTGTTGTAAGAGCTAGTAAAACAAGAGGACCTCAAAGAATCCCCAAGGTTGCGAGTAAGCAAGGTTAAAAACATTTGGCAATTATAACTACAACATAACTACTATGGTATCACGCAGGGTGATATGGGACCATAGAAGGTAAACACTGCAGAGTGGAAACAGGGAAGTGGATTTAAAGAGTCCCCTCAGGTCACCGATGCCCAGCTTGGATGAATAATAATAATAGTAGTAGCCTTTTCTGTTCCCTTCCTACACAATAGAACACAAGTTCCCTTAGGAAATGGGCTCCAAGTATTCTAATCATTGCTATAGTTCAAGTTCTTAGACTACGGCCTGGTAAGTAGTAGCTACTAAGTGAATGCATACTTCACTAATTTATGGAGCAAATATCTAAATTGATTGTCACAACCACAATGAGAAAATTAAGGCTCAAAGAATAGAAGCAACTTGTCCAGGATTAAATTTCAGAGTTTCTTGGTCCCAAAGCTCACACACTTAGGCATCAGGCTTTGTTATCATTTAAAAGAGGAATAGTAATACAAGGGGAAGATAATGCAGATATGCTTAGAGAGAGAGAAGGGTATGACATACCTGGGAAACAGTGGGGTTTTTATTATGGACAGAGAGCAGAGTACAGAATGATGGCAGACAGGGCAAGAGCCAAGGAGAACAAAAGTCACATGGCCAAACCAAGGAACTGGACCTTAGTTATTAAGATGATTTGGAACCATGAAATGGTGTAGGAAGGGAATTGATAATGAAATGTATATCAAGAAGGTGTGATGCTGCCAGCAATATGTATTGAAGAAGATTAAAAAGGGGTCAAAAAGTGACAAAGACCTAAAGTAAAATGGAGGTCAACGGTTTGTAGAAGAAAGTGCAAATCTGAGATATTCAGAGAGTATTACTTTTGCAAGACAGTGACTAATTAGGCATGGGCATAGACATGGGTGGGAGTTAAGGGTAGGTAGCAAAGGAGAAAGAGGCATCTCAAATGGATCTCAAGTTTATACTTGGGTGACCAAGTGGACAACAGTATCATTTATCAACATTAGGAATACAGATTAAACTGTTCTTTGAGAAGAAAAGTCCTCACAGTGTATTCTAGACATAGAGAAATACCTATAGGACATCCTAGTGGTCGCTGTATTACACATGTAGGGGTTCATTATTTGTATAATAAGGAAATAATGAAATCTTAAAGAAAATAAAGTAGGAAATGAAGCAATTCTTTGCAAAAGCATGAGTCTTCTGCTCAAACCAAGATATTCAAGGAAAGAGGAGATACTAATGGGAATCCAGTATTTGCACTAAAATTCTTCCAGCAATATTGGAAATGAGCCAACATGTTAATTAATGAGCACCTGCTAGACATCAGATAAACTGATCCTACTTTTGAGCTCTGATTCTCTTGGGATCAGGATCCACCAAAAAGAAAATTAAACCCAATATTTGAATGCATGTTTGGACAACAGAATTTCTAAGGCAGACTCAGAAAACACAGTGCCACAGGCCTGAGAACAATATTGAAAAAGAAAACCATTAACAGGTCCAATCAAGGAAGATTAAACTGGACTCTAAATTTTAATTTTCATAGTTCCTAGGGTATAACACAATCACATTTCTCTCAGGACTCAGACCATAGAGTACCAATAATTACATATTGGCAGAAATCATAGTATCCCTACTTTTGCAGCATGTAACTTTCATTAGAAAGGGGATTTTTGAATTGACTTGGGTTTGAGTAATCCAAAATACAGAGAAGAATTTTAAAAAATACAGAGAAGCTACAGTTTTACTAGCCAGGAATGGATGTTAATCCTGATCCCATCCCAGAAACACATACTCATCACGGATGCCTTTTCCAGGTTAAAATGTGTTCACTGAAGCTGATAATCATCACTGTCAGAGGCATTCACAGCTGTCACATCACCACAGATGGGGACTCTCTTTGATTGTTAACACCTCCAAATATGGATAGAAGATCCCACTTAGCAGTCACCTTTGCTGCTCTGGGACAAGTCATTCCTCCCATGTGTATGTCCTAAGATATTTTCCTGAGGGAATGGCAGGTACAGGTTATCAATCAAAGGCTTACACTATGTTCCACCCTCAAAGTGAGTAAGGTCATGGTGGATTAGCCAGTGAGACTGGCTCTGAAATCACACTGATGGCACAGAAATGTTCTCCAATATTTTCTCCCAGATGAAGAAACTCCTTTTCAAACTCCCCCTACACTTGTGTGCCCTTCCAGTTCTGATTTTTTGTGATTATTGTCTTTGCAGGTGATGTGTCAGCCACATTGAGATCTATGTTGATATATTAAGGCAGAATCATTCAAATCTCATCCCTGTTTGCAAGCAAAATAGCAAGGTCTCAATAACGTCGAAGCATAGAACAGCCCATTGAAAAACATTTCTCTGCTTGTTGAAATTTATTTTCTTTTTCTTAGATTTTCACAAGCTTGAATTTAATTCTGTGGAATAACTCACAGAACATGAAGTGGATACAATTTAAAAAGACTCAGAACTGGGGATTTAGCTCAGTGGTGTCACCGCCTGACTTGCAAGCACAAGCTCCTGAGTTTGATCCCTGGTACAAAAACAAAAACAAAACAAACAAACAAACAACAACAAAACACTCACAGAGCATTATGATTTCTTTTTTTTGTTTTTGCTTTTGTTTTTTGAGACAGGGTCTCACTGTGTAGTTGAGACCGACCTGGAACTCACTATGTAGCTCAGGCTGGTCTCGAACTCACAGCGATCCTGCTGCCTCAGCCTCTTGAGTGCTGGGATTACAGGTGTGAGCCACCACGACCGGCAATGATTTCTTCATTCACTTAATCAAATCTGTGCAATGTGAGGTTCCAGTCTATTACATAAAAGTGTGCTTTTGAATTTTACCATGTGGTTAAATTTAAGAGCTTTACACATGATTTTCATAAAAATACAATGTGATAAATGTTATAATTGAAGAATGGGTTAAGTATTGTGGAAATACAGAAATTAATCACGCTTAGGGGAACTAGGAAAAGCTTCACTGTGGTAGTAATATTTGTGGTAGGGTACAATGATTTGTGCTACAAATACTGAACCCTTTGTATGTGTTAGAAATAATTCTAGGCATTGGAGATACAGAAATTTATAAAATAAAATTTCTTGTCCTTATGGAACAGATGCTTTTGAGTATATTGACAAGAATATCTGGTGAAATAAAGAGACAATGCATAATGGAAATACATACGGTGTTTTACATGGTGGTAAATGCTGTAGGGAAATAAAGCAAGGAAGAGGGATGACGAGTATAGAAGAAAGCTATTTACTATAATTTTCATCTTCCTGGGATGGTGATATTTATTCAGTGACCTAAAGAAGGTGAGGGAAACAGCCACATGGATATTAGAAGAATGTTCCAGGAAGAGACAACAGCAAAGGCTCTGAGGTAGGTGTACAACTTGTTTAACAACATGAAAGTCAGATGTGTTTGCAGCAGAGTAAACATATATGTGTACTGTGGAGAGCAAGGATGTAACTGTAGGAGACAAGGTCAGAAAGATCATAGAGGACTCAGAATATGCAGGGCTTTGAAAATCCATTGTAAAAACTTGGGCTTAAAACCAAAGTTAGAAACCATTCATTTGTAGTAGTATTGGCAATGTTGGTCCAGGTGTGGAGTGTTCTTTAATCATAGTAACAGCAACAACTAACATTTGGGTACCTTTGATGAGCCAAATGCTATGTTTTACAATAAGCAGATATTTTAAGTCTCAAAGAAATGTATTAAAGGGGCTATTATAAGTCTCATTTGTCAGAGGAGATAATTAGTTAAAAGAGCCAAATCACCAGCCAGGAAGTGGCCGAACTGGGCATGAACACACCTGCCAGCTGTCAAAGACATCATTCTTCTTTGCTTTCTCACCCTGCCTTCTGCTAAGATCCACTTAACCTAGGAGGGAAAATGCAGAAGCTGGCTGGGCATGGCAAGAATGCAGAAAGATAAAGGATGTAGTTTGCTGCTAGAAGGGCTGTTCCATGAGGAAAGAAAGAAGGTAAAGCCAGGTAAAGCCTGAGAAACAGAAAAAACAGGAAGAACTGAGGCATGGATGGTTACACAGGAAAGCAGTATTCACAGAAAAGAGGGATTGGAGGAAGTGAAGGGCAACAATTGTAAATTACGGTTAAGGAAAACAGGAGATGGGAGGAAGAAAGACAAAGATTTGGGGTTAGCAGTATATATAATTGACAGTAAAATGATTCTATTACCCTTGTTTATAGTGATTAACAATTTTATTTCTAAGTAAGCCTCTGCTAGCAATGTCCATTTCTTTGATGCCTTCTGAAGGGTGAAGAGATCTCAAGCATTTTTTGGTCTTTGAATTCCAAGCTAAAATCTGTTTTTATTTTCTCTACGCAATGACTATTATAATCCAACCATTCGGCTCTAGACATCCTTTTTGAATGCTCTCATTACAATGTGTCCCTGCCCAAATCTATCAAATCCCTTTATCTCCTTCTCCCACTTCATTTCTATGTTAAAATGCATTTTGATGAAGTGACTAGGTAGGGTAACTGCAAAAAGATGAGGGGCACCTTGGGCTCAGTTGGGCGGCGACAGAAATGAAGAGACTAAATACCACAAACAATAATCTTCCAGAAGGTTCTGAGGCTTTCAAGAGAAGATTCCTGAGGGGCTCTCAAATGTCAACCAACCCATTGGGCTTTGTTGCTGACTTTGATGCTGAAAATTCCAAACTGCATAAAGAAGCTCCTTTATATAAATACAAAGCCAGGAAAAGGTAGGGGGATGGTTGCTCTATCAGGTCTCAAGGGCCACCAGAGCTTCAGATCCCAGGCTTTCAAGTTGCAATCAAGGACCCTGGCACCAAAGATCTTCCCGAGCCTAGTGCTACTCTGTCAGTCTGGTGTACACCTCAGCAGGGCTGGGGCTCATGGATGGTTCCCTGACAGCAAGCAAAGGGAACATGAGGCCAGCAGCTGGGAAGCAGCATGAGTAATGGAAGAGAAATTCCCCAATTTCTGACCTCATCCAAATAAAATTTTTAAAAAGAAAATTAAAGCAGCTTACTTCATTAGGGAACAAAAACAAAAACAAAAAAAGAAAGGAAGAAAAAGGAATGCAACTGGAAATCATGAAGTAAGGCTGTTTCCATCAGAAATGTTTTAATTAGAGCTTATTTTTTTGTTTCATCATCAAAATGTTTTAATTAGATCGTAGAATTCTAAGTATCTTCATGTCCTCAATTCATATTCACACAACATTTACAGAACATGAACATGAGAGACCCAACTATAGAGTATAGCTCACAAAACCATAATGAGTCACATTCAAGGATCTTCCACTTAGTTTCTATATAAAAGATTAGATCCTAAGAAAGACCCAAAGGGATCTTCCAGGGAGACACAATGAGTCTATCAGTCAGTGGATAGATCTAGAATCAACTCATTGGAATCAATGAATAGATCTAGAATCAATGCTCTTACATTGCCTGTCTTCATACTTTTCCTCCCAGCCACAATTCCTCTTCAGAGATCCTGTCAGACTTCACAGATACAAAAGAATCACAAATGAGAAGCAATGGTATGTAGTACAAAGAGCATATGTAGTGAATATTATTTGTCTTCTCCATCTTCTGGGGCACAGTTTTTAAAACTTGTGGTCTAGCATAGACTAACAATTACAGTATTCCATTTGCAAGAGCTCCCAGCCCAAAGTTCAGAGGTAGGCCTATGACCCAAGGCAGGACATTTAGAATATTACTTTAGGATATTTTGAAACTAAAGCTGTAATGTGTGTGTGTGCACATACGTGTGTGAGTGTGTGTGTGTGTGTGTGTTGTGTGTGTATGTGTGTGTTGGGGGGGGTGCAAACTTCCTTATTAAAGGCAGCACTGTAGAAAGAAGTATAATGTAAACTGTATATTTACTATATTTGCATAGAAGAGAGTAGCTGTCTTAGTCACTTTTCCTTTTGATGGGACACAATATCCAACACTGGCAACTTGAAGGAGGTAAAGTTTATTTTGGCTCAGTTTCAGAAGTTTCAGTCCATGTCTGGCACCCTCAAATGCAGAAAATGGCATGGTGTAAGGGCCTAGGCAGAGGAAAATCTACTCATGTCATAGAAGCCAGGAAGCAGTGGAAAGAAGGGAGGAGCCGCATCCTTCCAGGTCATACCCCCTAATGACTGGCCCTAACCACATCGGGCCTCCTAACTACAGGTGGGCTGTAGCATAATACAATCACCTTCCACAAGCCCTACCTCTGGTGTCTGAGGCTGCGGGGATGTTTCAGATCCAAACCACAACAGCAGCAGATTAGCAAGAGTTCATGGTTTGGATTAATACAGACTTGGATTACCAGCTAGGGGCTGGTACTTACAAGCTGTATAGCTTTGGCCAAATTATTCAACTTTTCTTAGCCTCAGAGTCTTCATCTATAAAGTAATCATAATGAAATTTGCAAGGAGTTTTTAGTTTGGGTCTAGATGTCCCCTCAAAGCCTTGCGCAGTCATAGGTGGCTTTTTCAGAGGTGGCTGAATCTAGAGTGTGTGATACTGGGATTAAGGGTGTGATTACTAAACCAGTCCACTGTTCGGTTTGGCACTGGTTTGGCACCTATCTAATCCCCATAGTCTGGGTAAGATAAAAGGGGCAGAAAGACACCGTTACAGTTCCCTTGTTGCTTTCGCTTCTGTGTGGGTGCCATGAATTGTTTCCTCTCTGTGACACACCTCTGCCAGGTGCCACTCTGCCTTGGAGCAGCTGATTATGGACTGAAACCTCTACAAACCATGAGCTAAATAAACTTTTTCCCCCTTTAACTTTGGGTGTTGGGTATTTTTGTCTCAGCAAGGAGAGAAAAGTAACTAAGATACAAGGTAACATCCTGAGATATAAACTTAGGTTCTGCTTTGTCCCGTGGCAGGGCAGGGGGCTGCTGCTGCCTTTGCTGCTGCTGTTGGCCTACACCTTAAGATACTGGTCGCTCCTACTTCAGTCTTTTAGTAGTCTACTGCCCTGTGAAAAATTTGACTGCCCTGGGAACACTGTGCTCTGAGAAGGACAAACCATGTGTGGACCCCAGAGGATGACTCCTCTCCTCTGGAGAGGAAAAGGGAGATGGGGAGAGACCAGACCGTATACCAAGACATCAAATACATGATTAAAGAAGCATTGCGCAGCCCCAGCTACCAGCACTGATGACATACAGATTAGCCAATAATGTGCAGAATCTTAGATTCACAATAGCATGAGATATATCAAAACTGTCACTTTAAGTTAGTGAATTTTGAGGCAGTCTCTTATACAGTAAGGATAACACAATATTCTGTCTATTTTTGATAGGTGCATAATGAATCATCCCAAAACCGAGTGGATTACAACACGAGCAATCATTTTATTATATCATTCAGGAGATAACTGGGTTCAGCCAAGCGGTTCTCATTTAACGATATCTCAAGTTGTTGTAGTCAGAAAAGAGAGGACTACTGAAGTCTTAGAGGTGCCTCAGACTTCTGAGTGGTGTCTTGATTTGGACTTCAACTGAAGCTATAGCTAGAACATCTAAACAAGCCTTTCCATGAGCTTTGGACACCCTCACAGCATGATGACTGAGTTCCAAGTGCAATCATGCCTAAAGAGTAGGCAGAAGGGTATGGTAGTTTTAAATCCTAGTCTTTCAGCTGGGGATTTAGCTCAGTGGTGTCATGGGGGGAATAAAAAAGGTCTTCTATCACACCTGGTTGAAGTAGCCACAAAGTCCACTCATGTTTAAGAGGAAGGGATACTGACCTACTTCACATCCTAAATGGGATACATGTCAATCTCAAACTGTAAGAAAAGCATGGGGGATGGATGACAGACATCTTTGGAAAATATTTTCTACCATACACACCCTGGTCTACCTTCTCATTCCCATTTCTTTGGCATGGGGCTATTGAAGCAGAAATGCAAGAGATGAAGACAATGAGCAGAGTGAGTTTCAAAGCACATTTGTAAGCTCATGGTGGAGAGAAGCTCATGGCAGAGAACATGAAGAAGAAAAAAGTTTGAACCTCAAAAGCTGACCTTCTATTATGAAAAACTTAAGATCTTTTAGAGATTCAGAATCTAAAGTTCATGTCCTATGTTACAAGAGTTTAGTGAATGGCTGGAGACTGTTGAGTCAGGGCCTGTTAAGTGTCTCTAAGAAGGGACTCTGATCTCTTTCCTAGTCCTTAGCCACACCCCAGGTCAGCTTGGTAGTTTGAGAGCAGAGGAAACCCATACTTTGCTTACATCTGGATGCCAAAGTCATGCAGAAGTTCCTGAGTCACCAGGTACAGAGACAGCCGGGTGCAGATGCAGGTAAAGGGGTTGGGACACCACCAATTGTTCCATAGAGCTACTGAATGTTTCTGAGGATGGAGGAAGAGCAAATCTGACCCCATGTGGTAGGGACAGAAATATCAGCAGAAAAGAATGGGCCTTTGCTTGCTATGCTTATTTTTCTGGGGATAGCTGCCACTGCGTACAACTCAACAAATCAAAGGCTCCATTCGGGTTCCCAGAAGCATCAGTAAAACCACGGGCCTGTAGTGAGGGGTCTATATTCATCACCACATTCTCCCACTTAGTGAGTAAGTGGGCCAGAGGCAGAAGCAGCAGTCAGGTTGGCGATACTGGTTCGGACAACACGCAGTGCATTTAGCAGAGAGGCTTCCCCACTACTTGGCTCCTTTCAGATCCATTTGAGCTGAACTCACACTAGCACTCAGTTTTGAATCCTCAGAACCTTTCCCCTCCCTTCCGTCTCTGATTCTGTCACCAAACCTGTTCCTTGTACAACGAACTTGCACACATACGTTCCTCCTTTCCCTCTCCCTCAGCTCACAGACCACCTCAGACAACTTCTTGTGTTTAGCTCCTGAACCTCTCTGGAGAGGTGTCCTTGCTTCCTCTCTTATTTCTCAGTGAATGTTTATAATCAACCTGTATCATTTTTCACATTTTATCTCACCACTAGATCTATCTTTTCTTTCTTTGCAAAATTCTTCAGTGGTTCCTTATCATCTTCAAGATGAAAATTCCATGTCTCTCTTTGAGTACCTTAGAAATGTACCCCTGATCGTGTGGAGTAAGAGTGACAATTCATTTGGTTACCTCCTGATCTGAAATGTTAGCTCTGCCTCCCAGCGTCGGCATAAGCAAAAGCTTCCTCTGAATCCTTCACAAAGGATTATAGAAACAGATTCTTCATCTGAATATTCTAGCCTTTAGGTACCATTTGGAAATAACGTTAGATTCCGTCATTAAAAAAAAAAAACTAGGAGAAGGATAGCAATTTAGTCAAATGAATTATGACAGTGTAAATGTAACAGTGTCTGAGTTGTTGTCTCCTGAGAGTCCTTGCCCATTCAAGAAGAGGAGAGAGCGTCTGGAATATTCAGCTACCATCGTCTCCTCTGTACAACTGCTTTGAATATAATGAGATTACAACAATAAAAGCAGAATCATGCTGCCTTCAGTGAGTTAAAATAGCTTTAAAGTTCACAGAAAATTACTGGAAGAAATAAAGAATTGTAGCAATGCTATTTCCTTCTGATGGTTAGAGTATTCAATGTTCCACAGTGGACAAGTACTGAAGCTGGATGATCAGTCCAAAAAAAGTTTCCTTGGCTGGTCACTTTGGACACAGCAAGCAGAACAGCAGCCTCACATTCTGCACGCAAAACATTCAACTCTGGTTAAAGTAAATCATTGTGTTCGTGGTATCCTCCCACATTCACAGCACTCGAGAAGCGTTCCCGAAGTTTGGACACAGTGCTGTGGAGCACAGCCAGCAAACTTCATAGCAGTTATGAAACAGTTGCAAATCCATGCTTATGTCATGCATTGTACAAATACTCTATAAAAGACCCATTCTGATTAAGAGAAGAAATACAGCTTTGCAAGTACTAATCAAGGTGAGAAGCTGGATTATATTAAAAAGACTGTAAGAATAATTCCCTAGTGTCTCCTAATTATGCCATTCTAAGATTTATAGTGAATCCATATTACTTTTCATACATGATTTCCCCCCCCCCACCCCTTCTTCAGAGCAAGGAAAAAAAATCCTATTTCCATCTTTATTTTATTCGGTACTGGGGATTGAACTCAGGTCCTTGGTGCTTGCAAGGCAGGCCACCGAACCGCTGAGCTAAATCCCTGTCTATTACCATCTTTAAATTTATCACTGTAGCCACTTCCGACATGGAGGGCAAAAAGTAACAACAAACTCAAACAAAGAAGTAGAACTAGAACTCAGAACTCCACTATGGTGTTTACCTGGCAAAAGACAATGCCCTACCTGCAGCAATAAGAGATATTGCCATCCTAAATATCATCTGTGGGATAAAGGAAGACACTATAATCACTGAAAAATTTGACTCCCCTTACATATATTAGTAGGCAGATGTGAGAGCCAAGTTTCTGCAGGATTTTCTGTGTTAGAACCTCTCTACAATGGGAAGTGGAGGTTAAGTGAACTTTTGGAATCTGTCCCGTAGATACTCTTAGTAAATTTTATTAATTTCAGGTTTGTTTCTGTTTGCCGAAGAAAAGCAAGTTATACACTCGTCAGTAAAACTGAAAAACATTTGTGTAAAATGCTTTGTTCTATTTAAGTCTGGGGTGAAATAGCATTTAGAGATGATCAACAAATACTGCAATTGCAATGGATATCCCACGAGAGGAGGAAGATGTTGGGAAGTAAACACAAAGGAGAGGGACAGAGTCTGTAATTTACAGAGGGGCTGGGAAAGGTCTCTCTGTTTTACTCAGGTTCAGATTAGGAGTCTGAAAAATCTCTAGTAAACTGTATTAAAACCAGAACATTTTCAAAGTTCCATTCATGGTACCAGAGGAGGGTAGCAGCTCCCTGGAAACTCCGCAAATGTCAACGACCATGAGACTCAGTGTCTCTAACACAGTGAGACCTGGGCACTTTGCCTGTGCCACAAATCAAATCGTTGAAAGACATCTGATAGAACTGATACACGTGGTCAGCTGCATGCAGAATGCTTTGTCATTTGTACGAAAATTTTGACCCAAATGATTTAACTTATTCTTTACCGTGGCGTGTAGTGGTTCTTTAGTACAATAGGTGCTAAGTGTCATAGGATAATATGCCATATTTATGATTGAATAAAAACCAAATCTTTCAGTTATCACTTTCTTCTTAAAACAAATGTTCGACCACATTACAAATATTACCCAACAGAATGGCAGATTTTGACTTTTTAGCTATGCTAGAGAAATAGTACTGAGTATGAAACAGTAAAACATCAGTTTTAAAAATCAGTATGTTATTCTAGGTGTCATTTTTATTACCTGCTCAGTGAGTCTCAAAATACTAGTACTGTGCATATTTGCTTTATTCCTTCTTAAAAAATACTCATTCTGTTCAATTTTCTACCCAAACACCATACCCTGTCAATTCCCTAACTTCCTCTTTCAAGCTTTGTTTCCACCAGATTCATGTTTCTCGAAATGTTGACAAGAGCAATAATTTCCAAGAATCTCTGTCTCTAATCCCCTTCCTTCCAACCCATTCTATACATGTAAACAATCTTTCATTTGTAATTTATAAAAGTCATGTACACACTTAAAAAAACCAAGGAGCAGAATGAATGTGAAAAGTAAACACAGCTCTTAGTACAACCTCCTACAGTCCCATTTTCAAGAATCAACAAGTTTTTAACTATTCTTTTATCTAGTTGTTCTCTGGCTACAACTGCCTCTCTAAAATATATATGTATATGTGTGTGTATATATGTATTCTACTCTTGATTTATCAACAGAGCATCTAGTTGGTAGTAGGAAAGAAATTTAACATACTTCTATTAGTTCTCATCCCTCAATTTTGTTGGTAATATTATTTTTAGTGTTTTAAGTGGTTACTTTTAAAAATTTTAAGTAACATTCTTGTTTGTTCGTTTGTTTTGGTACTGGGGATTGAATTCAGGACTGCTTGTGAGGCAGTCAGCAGCACCACTGAGCTAAATCCTGGACCCCTTAAGTAACATTCTTAAAGTCATGTTTCTTGACTTATTCCAAGAACAGTACCTATGGAAGCTTCATTACATGTTTCCGCTCAGGCTTTCTTACTTTTTAATTTGTATGGCTTTAACATTATGTCTCCTTTATAAAAATAGTTAACATTTACCTTATGGTGTCTTCCCTGTTTCATTTACAGACTGCTTCTAAATTTGAAGTCTAGGCAGTGATTTATGATTATGTAATTTGTTATTTTCTCCAAAATCAATTCTCTTCTCTCCAAAGAAAAGGAAATACAATTCTCTAATTATTTTTTGCATTCAGAAGATACTGAAAACAAAGTCAAATGGATTTTTTCACATGCCATTAATTTTCAGAAGCATATCTCATTTTAAGACTAAACTTGAATCTTGACATATAATTTTTTTCTTATCCTAGAGCTTTTAACGTTTTCTAGAGCTTTTTGACAGAAGAAACATATCCTGTTCCCTATTGTCAAAATTAATTATGTTCTAGGTCTATGTTTATATACGTATTTTTCCTTAAAATATTCTTTATGGAACCTACTATTTGTGTGTGTGCGTGTGTGCATGCGCTAAGGACTGAACTCAGGATCTTGTGCTTGCAAGGCAGATGCAGTGTCACTGAGCTAAATCCCCAGCCCACCTACTATCTAAATTGGACTAACTTCTTTGGTATTACTGCTGGTATCCTGGTATTTCTTGTAACTGAATTCTTTTATTAGTTTTAGCATTTTTGGATGCCATGCTATCCTTTATTTCATTATTTTTTTTCTCTTTTATTTTGCCAGAGTACATCTACAAGATGCGTTTTTCTAGGCAAGGGAGGTACAGTTTTCAAATTTTTTCATATCAGGTTGGCCTTGTACTTGTGGCTCCTCCTGCTTTAACCTCTCAAGAGCTTGGGTTACAGGTATTTGCCATTGTACCCAGCTGATAATTACATTATTAATTTATATAAGACCTTTTGTGCTTTTTGACTTCTTAACCTGAGGAACATATTTGGAGAGGGGAACAGGGTAGTAGAGTTTAATGGATGCATAATTTATTGTCTATTTAAAGAAACTATTCATTTAAATTTTTTTCTTCTATTATTATTTTATTTGAATGAGCTACTCTCCTTTTTTCATATTTGTTCTTCTTTTGCTTTCTGAAGTGGGAGTACTGAAGATTGAACCCCTGGCTTAAGCACTTAACCACAGGGTCTCAGGCATGGCTAGCAAGTGCTCTACCACTGTGCATTGCCCCAAACCTCCCATTTGTTCATCTGTCCATCTATCCATCCATCCATCCATCCATCCATCCATCCATCCATCCATCCATCCAATCACCCACCCATCAAGTTGTTAAGTTGCTCAGGCTGAGTTTAAACTTGTGATCCTCCTGCCTCAGCCTTTGATAGCACTGGGATTATAGGTGTGTGCCATCATGCTTGGCTTCTTATGTTCTTTATTTTATTTAACTTGCAATATAATCCTATCTCCTTTCCATCTTCTGGAAGGTTGTCAGTTTGTGGTCCCTATTAATGTTTTCAGAATTGCCATGAATTTGTTCTATGTACTCTAAATAATTATTTTATTTTAATTAAATTGCACATACTAATGTGGCTCAGTGTGTTTTTTCCACACGTGTACAGTGTGCACTGATCAATTTAAAAGAGCTGGAGAAGAAGGAAGATAAACTTTCTAAACTGCCATCTTAAAACAAAATTCACTAATATTCCTAGAGAGTACTTGTATCATGCTCAAAATTTTACCCACAGTCTAAAATATAAAGTATAAGGACTCAATGGATTTATCATTGAATTTTACTACAATTTCAGAGATGCAGTAGTACCAATACTTTTCAAACTGTTCCATGTAACTGGAAAGGAAGATATGCTTCCAAAACCATTTGAGGAAACCAGCATTACCTTGATACTAAAATGAGATAGGGACTCAAGAATAACAAAAAAGAAAACTACATACCAATACCTATGATAAACACAGATGTAAAAATTCTCAGTAAGATATTTGTAAAGAGAATTCAGTAAATCATTAAAAGGTCATACATCATGACCCAGTGAGCTTTATCCCAGGAATGTAAGGATGGTTCAACACACATAAATCAATCAATAAATGGAGAACACTACATAAGTAGATTCAAAGGACAAAATCACATGACCATCTCAATAGATAAAGAAAAGAATCCTTTGACAAAATCCAACATCCCTTCATGATAAAACCCTGATGAAAACAGGTATAGAAGGACTTTACCTCAAACCGATGAAAACTGTACATGACAAAGCCACAGCCAACATCATACCAAAGAGGGAAAAACTAAGATGATTCCTTCTAAAATCAGAAACAAGACAAAGGTGTCCATTCTCACTACTCCTGTTCAAAATAATACTTGAAACTTTTTAGCCAGAGCAGTTAGGCAAGGGAAAGCAATAAAAGTGATATATATGTATGTATATATATATATATGAAAGCAAAAGTCAAATTATCTCTATTTGCAGATGATATGATCCTTTATGCTGACCCCAAAGAACTGTACCAAAAGGCTTTTAGGACTAATAAACAAGTTTAGCAAGGAGGCAGGACAAAAAGTCAACACACAAAAATCAGTAGCATTCCCATAGATCAATAATAGACACACCAAGAAAGAAATTAAGAAAATGATTCTATTCATGATAGCTTAAAAAGAAAAACAACTCTTGGAATCAACCCAACTGAGCAGGTAAAAGACCTCTATACTGAAAACTACAGAACTATGAAGAAGGGAATTGAAGAGGATGCTAGAAAATGGAAAAATATTACCAGCTCTTGGGTAGGAAGAATTAACATTGTTAAAATGGCCATATTACTAAAAGCAATATATATATTTAATGCAATCTTATTAAAATATCGACAACATTCTTCACACAACTAGAAAAAATAATCCTCAAACTTATATGGAACCAGAAGAGACCCAGAATAGCTAAAGCAAACAAGCCACAAGAGGAAAACATGAGGCATCACAATTCTGGATTTCAAGGTATACTATGAATCTATAGTAATAAAAACAGCATGGGGGCTGGGGATTTAGTTCAGTGGTTCTGTCGCCTGCCTTGCAAGCACAAGGACCCGAGTTCAATCCTTGGTACCAAAAAAAACAAAAAACAAAAAACAAAAAACAAAAAACAACCAAAAAAAAAAAAAACCCCAAAACAAAACAAAACAAAAAAACCAAGCAAACAAACCAACCAAAACCCAGCATAATATTGTCACAAAAGTAGACCTGTAGACCAACAGAACAGAAGACAGAGAAACAATCCCATGTATCTGCAGCTATCTGATTTTTGACAAAGGGGCCACAAACATACACTGGAGAAGAGATAGCTTTTTTACCAATGATATAGGAAAACATAGTTATTCATGTGCAGAAGACTGAAACTAGATCCAGTATTTCTCATCTTGTACTAAAATCAAATTAAAATGGATCAAAGATCTGGATATAAAAACAGAAATTGAGGGCTGGGGATTTAGCTCAGCGGTTTGGTGGCCTGCCTTGCAAGTGCAAAGACCCGAGTTCAATCCCTGGTACCCAAAAAAAAAAAAAACAAAAACAAAACAAAAAAAACTAAAAACCAAAAACCAAAAAACCAGAAATTAACATTTCTGGAAGATAACACAGAGGAACACTTGAAGCCATAGGCACAGCAAAGACTTTCTGAACAGAACTACAATATCATAAGAAATAATATCAAGAATTAACAAGTGGGACTATATCTAATTAAAAGCTTCTGTATAGCAAAGGAATTAAGCAGAGACAAACCTATAGAATGTTAAAAATTTTTTTAACCAGGTACTCTTCTGATAGAAGACAGATATCTAGACTACATAAAGAACTAAAAAGAACCCTCCCAACAAATGATCCAATAAAAAATGGGAAAACTGAATAGACACTTCTCAAAAAAAAAGTACAAATGGCCAAAACATGTTCACTATCTGCCTCCATTAAGTAAATACAAATAAAAACAACTCACAACTCAGAGATTCCATCCTTCCCCTGTCAGAATGGGACCCTAGTTTATTTTTCTCTTAACCCTCCATTATTTACATTAAAATCAGTCTTTCCTTAGCCTCTTGAGGATTGTTTATGCTTCCATCTTTGCCTAGAACATCCTTTCTCTTTTCTACCATTTTACAAAGGTGGCCTCAGCTCAAAGCGTACTTTCTCTGAAGCCATTTACAACCATCATAAAACATCTCTAATACTATCAGTTTATTGCATATGGTAATCACCATCCACATAAATGATTTTGTTCTTTGTGCCAGCAATGTCAATTTTTCCAGAATTTTCTTCTCTACCATTTTCCCATGTTATCCAAAACAGTTTTACCTAAATAGAATCCAAATGTAAAAACAAAGCTTTATGCTTTGCCATTTCACTATACAATAAAAATCAAACTTTTTTGAGATGTAGCCTTTTAATAAAAGGCTGAGTTAGGTAAATTTTATAATGTAGGGTATATGCTTTGTTAAGCAGGAGAAAACAGTTGTTGTATATTCCTAATCCAAGACTATGACAGAAATAGGTTTGATGGAGGCAGAAATGCCATCATGTAATATTACAAGCACTCAATCCAGGGCTGGGGATTTAGCTCAGTGGTTCCACCGCCTGCCTTGCAAGAGTAAGGACCCAAGTTTGACCCCAGGTACCAAAAAAAAAAAAACAAAAAAACCCAAAACTAAACCCTGTACCAAGCACTCAATCCATATTTCTGGCAAACTGGGAGAAGCTTTTCTCCAACCAAACACCAGAAGAGTACTAACCGATCAGTACAGTTTGTAACCGGAAGTACTGTGGCAAGAATGACATTACCTCACGTGGGCCTGAAGCATATCTCTCATCAAGAGCAAAAACGATGGAGACACAAGAATTCCATGAGAGAGACTCCAGCAAGGAGATACAGAGTCATTGCCTTGAAAAAATTGTAACAGAGCAACAAGTCAGCAACCAATGCAGGAATCAGAGGCCAGCTGGAAGATTAAAAAGTCTCCAGGCCTGGAAGCAAGTCCTTTAGAGAGGCACTCAGAGGCTTATCTTAACTTTGCTGTTCAAGGTCCCTAGTGTAGTGGGATATTAACCTGACAATCTAATTCATCTGACTAGCTTTCTTGAAGACAGCAGCATGGCTAAATTTAGAACAGAGACAAGCACATCAGGGCACACATTTTAAGCAGAATGATATCTGAGGTAAGGGATGTCTGTGCTACCTACAGGACAAGTAGCCAAGTAACCAGATGTGAGCTGATTTTATAGAGCAAAAGCATGTTATCAATTACCTAGTGTCCACTGTCTAACTAAAATGGAATGGACCATCTTTTGCTCTTAAGAATATATATATATTTTGGTATTGAGGATTGAACTCAGGACCCTGTGCTGAGAGAATACTGTATTTGGAAAGTAAAAACTACACATATGAAGAATTTCTTAAAAATCTGAGATAAAATCCAATCAGGAATTCCATAGTACAATAAAAACCATTCATAGCGAATGTGGGGACACCCAGATCAGAGACTGCCACTTGGGGGCACGGTATTAATATCTATCAGTTTAAAACATACTAAAGTTAGTTTTGAAATAGACTCTGTACAGTATACAATGCCAGGAGGATCACAAGTTCAAGTTCAGCCTGCACAACTTAGTGACTTAGCAAGACCCTATTTCAAACTTTAAAAATTATAAATAAAGGGGCTGGGGATTTAGCTCAGTAGTTCTGCTGCCTGCCTCGCAAGTGGAAGGACCCGAGTTTGATCCCTGATACAAAATTTTTAGCTCAGTGTCAAGGTCCTGGGTTCAATCCTCAGTGCTGCAAAAAATAAATAAAGTAAAACAAAATCTACAATCATAAATATGTATAGTAATATGGAAAACTGCTCATGAGATAAAATGAATTAAAAAAGGAAAATACACATGTGCACCAAGTCTAGTAACAACTCTGTAAAATCATATGAACCAGAAAATTATAATAACCACAAGGAAAAAGAAAAATAAAACACAGCTTACAAAATAAGAGGCACAGGGCCAGGGATTTAGCTCAATGGTTCTGCTGCCTGCCTCATAAGCACAAGGTCTTGAGTTCAATCCCTGGTACAACAAACAAACAAGCAAAAAACCAAAACAGACACCTAGGACAAATACTTCTATAAATCTAATGTATAAGAATACTAAAGGAATAGAACTGTACTAATGAGAGGAATCATGCTAAATGAGTAGATTCTCACTGCATGTGTCCTGAGAACAAAACAAAACAAAAATGGGTAACTAAGATGATACTATACTTGTCTGCTTCACTGTAGTAACCTTTTTACTACTTTATGTAAAGTACATTATGTTGCATACCTTAAATATACAAATGAAAATGTACTTTTAAAAATAAACAAACGTGTTAGGGCATGATATAAATGATATGCTTTTCATGATTTGTATATTATTTTTAGTAGAGAAAATTTTACAAATCTCATAGAAGCAGAAGAAAAAGCTGCACTTATAAGGAGATATGAAGAAGGTTGGTAGGCACTCGCTGAACTCCGGGAGATGTTTAATTAAATGATTGTACATAATGTATTTATTGTAAAATATCAGTATATATAAGTTCCAAGCTGTTTTAGGTTTTTGCCAAGATGGTAATTAAGGTGAGGGAATATGTCTTTGTTTTTCAAGAAATGTTAATCAAACAATTAGTTATATATTTTCTAGACACTAAGGGTTGTGTTTTTAGACTGGATAACCTAATAAAACCAAAGTGATGGGGAAGGGAGAGGGCAAGAGGGAAAGGAGAGAGGAATACAGGAGTAACTTTTGAGACAATCAAGATTAAAACACACACACACACACACACACACACACACACACACACTCCAAGAATGAGAATTATTTACATTCTATTACCTCTACCCTACCTCTAGTTCTACCCTGGAGGCCTTCTACCTTTCATGTAGTTCTAAGCAGATGAATCTAGCTGAGACTATTTCTTGTGGAGACAGCAAGGTTTGGATTTTTAACTACTTCAATTCTAATCTTGGCTCTACTGTTTAATAAAGTATGCACCTGCAACAAGAAGTCAGTAATCGGACAGAAACTCAGCTTCCCCATTTGTAAAAAGCATTAAAAAGTTTATACAGGCCACCCAAGGATTAATGAGATAAGACTGTAAAGTTGCTAACCAAATGTCTAGTACCTGGTAGGCATCAGATAAAGTTTGTTTTCCTACATTTTTTCCTTTTGTATATACTTCCCTGGTGTTGAAGTGTTCCACAGTGTAGGCAGAAAGAAAAATGAATCCATCTTGGCTAAAAAGGTTATTTCCAGATCTGGCTCCCTTCCCTTCCCTCCTCTAACACTGACAAGAGTCCTTAGGTTATCAGCAAACTGCTGATGGCAGGACCAGGTCAGACTTGTCTGACCATCCAAGAGCAGAGTAAGCTTCCTGGAGTGGCTCTATTTACATGTTATATGCAACATTTTAGTTCTACCTAGTCTGGCTTCTACAGCTGCTAATATGTTAGCCACCTGCCACATGTGGTTTACACTGAATTAATTATGATTAAATAAAATGTAAAATGCAAAATGCACAGTTTCACAGCCACATTTGGTATTATCACTGAGCATATGTGGCTGGTTAGTGGTTACCAAATAAGATGGTATAGATCCAGAGCACGTCTATCATCACAGACATACCTGTTCATCAGCTCTCTCTAAAAGTTCTGGGATAGAACCGGGGAAAATATATGTCACAGGGTTAGTCCCTCTCATCCACGTTCATTAATTTTTTTTTTTACTTTTACTGATGTTCTGATATTCAGACTGGGAAAGTAAAGAACGAAGGTGAAGTGGAATGGAAGAAACACAATTTTTGATTAGGAGCCTCTATATATGCAACCAAGCCAGGCACCCGCCTGCGAGAGATACCACAGCCCACTTGTAAAGACAATTTTGGTAAGATATGTCAATGCAGTAACTTTAGTAATGTTTTCCCTAGAAAAAGTGACTATTACTTAACTAGATCTTGGTAGATCTAGGCAGATTTTAGGGGTATGCAATATAGCAAAGGTCTGCGAAGTAGTTGGCAAGATTACTTCTCTACGCAACACGGGAGTCACCTCTGGGGTCATAAGCACCTGTGACAAGAAATACAAATTTGTGATGTGACCCCATCACTCTGCTCAATAAGCCGGCTGGTTCTCAATAATCTATGCAGTCAACAGAAGACTCAGAGGGGTTAGTTACAATCCACATACAAATACTGACCTTATTATAAACCAAGCAATTAGCTACTCTTAACCCAGTCATTTGGCTCATGTTAGAGAGAAAGAACGATGTATTAGGCTACTTCAAAATAAATGTATTGTTCTGATAATCACTTTCTATATTTTCCTGCAAAGGTCCGTATGCCTCTGACAGCCTGCCAAGCCTTGATGGAGTGAAAATGGTCACCTGGCTAGAAGATCAGCACAATTGTGCATAGCCTCCAACCCAGTGGAGGATCTTCCAGACCCCACACCCATTTCCTTAGTCGCTGCTCTGTCATTATCCATCAGTCAGACATTTCAATGGTTTTCAGTTTACTTTCATCCCTGAACTTAGCCCTGCCTTCTCCCCCAGCAGACAGTCTTCCTCTAACTTCATAGAAGCTACTTAACCCATTAGGGTACCAAAGGCCAGCTGGCCCACTCTGTTTCTAGCTCATTGCAATGATGGGGTGTCCTCACCCCTGGCCTCCTGCTTTCTCAGAGATTCAGTCTAAGGTGTCAACAGATGTTTACAGGCCCCTTCTTCAGCAGCACTTGAATAACTCCAGGATGTTCTGCTTAAATCAGCTCTTCTCCTACACAGTAGCTCTTGCAATTGAGTATGTTGAGTCATCTCAACTTACTCTCTCTATTTCTTTGCATCTGACATCCACTCTGATCACGCCATTGAAATCACCCACAGCTCCACCACTAACTGCCTCTCTGTTGTGAAAGCAATAGGCACTCTTTAGTCACTATCTCAACCTCTTGTGGACCATTTGGGCTTATCAAACTGTAGCTCATTTTTTGCAATGTTATTTTCATTTGGCTTTCATGATAATGTTCTGGACTCTGGCCTTTCTCCTGTTTCTTAGTACTCTTTATCAGTGTGTGTCTGTCTCTGTCATATAGTAAGATACATAAACAAACATTTAGCCTACTGATCATTTTTATGTATTTAGTTTTGAGGCATTAAGTACATTCACACTATGAATGATCACATCATGTATCTCCTGAACTTCATTTTCCTGAACTGAAATTGCATATCTATGAAGCATTAACTCCCATTCCCCTCTTCTCCTAGCCCTGGCACTATAAATCTCACTATATTATATCACTATCTTCACTTAAGTGGAATAATACAATATGTGGGTTTTTTGGGGGGTACTAGCTTATTTCACTTAGTGTACTATCTCAATGTTCATTGTGTAGCATAAGACCGAATTTTCTTCCTAAGGCTGAACAATATTCCACTTTATGTATGCACTCCATTTTATCTACTCATCTGTCTATGGAATTCAGACTGCTTCCATTTTTTAGTTATTGTGAACATTACTGCCATGAACGTGAGAGTACTACCTCTTCTTTTTCTTAATTTACTCTTTAATGATCTTCAAAGTTTTACTCTGGATTTTTCTCATTCTATATTCTTGTTGGGCAATTTTACCTACACTTGCAACTTTTTACTTACATGCTAGTGACTTCCAAAATTATATTTCATTTCTCCTTTGAGGTCCAGATCCCAATCCTACGTTCATCTTCTTAGACAACACTTGCAGCTTAAATTCCACATCTGCAAGATTGAGCTCCCGATTCTTTCCCTCACACTCATCAGCAAAACTTGCACTTATTCACGCCAGACACTAGCACCAGCCTCTGCCCGCTGCAGCTCAGCCACTGGTGGAGCTCCTGGGGACCCACTGAACTCACGGTCTCCAGAGGACTGTTTCTAACTTTGGCATCCCCAATTGTGTGTTCCTGAGAAAGATTCCTCTGCATCTTCCCTATTTCCCTTACTTCTCAGCGATGAGAGTGCTTCCCACATAGCAAGCACTCGATAAGCAGTTCTTGAATTCATTACCATTGTTCTCTTCCCTTACTCAATCCTGTCCATTTCATCACCTAAATTGCACCCAAACAAATCTACTTCCCTCTGCCCCAGCTGTCACCACCACAGCCAGATGTTTGTTGGTTTTCACCTGGTCGACTGCTAATCTTGTCCCTACCTCCTGACCTATTTCCCACACAGAGGCCAGAGTGGCTGTTGCAAGATACAAAACTGGTGTTTTAAATTCGTCTGCTTAAGCCCTTCAACACCCCTTTCAGCATAGAACCTGAAGTCACAAGGCCCTTCCTGATCTGTCCATCCAGGCTTATCTGTCTTTCACTCCTCCTGGATGTTGCAGCTCAGTGCTGAACTTCTTTCGTGCCAGATGCATCTCCTGTTTTCCCTCCGGAGCTTTGGACCTGTTGTTCTTCCCAGACAGTTTCCCTCTCTCTGCAGTCCTCCTCCTGCAACATCTGGCTAGCTCCTCCTTTTCTTGGGTTTCAGACCAGATGTCACTGGCCTTGGAAGCCTTGTGCCGAAGCTTGACCTCCCTGTACCAGCTCTGGTTTAGCTGCCCAGCTAAGTGCTCCTCCGTGGTCTGCACACTTCACACCCAGTACTCCACAGCCAGGAACGGGGCTGCCTGCTTTGTCAGCACTTCCTGCAGTGGGCCAGGGCTGCATGTGGGCTGGGAACCTGCCCTTACCCAAATGTGCCCTCTGCTCCCTACACGGTGATGGAGCCAAGGGAGTAGCTTCAGTTTTAATACGTAAGTCTTTGTAAAAAATGAAGACATTTCAAACATCCAGAAATGTAGGAAAAATGCTGGGGCCATTTCAAGCATCCAGAAATGTAAACGAGACTGTACAACAGCCTAATTAATATCTGTTCACATTCACCTGCTACATTCAGTAATTGTCCATGTTTAGCTATATTTTCTTCACCTAGCCGTCCCTCTCTCTGTATTTACTTGACAAGTCACTTTAAAGTCAATCACAGATAAATGAATACTACAGTCTTGCCAACGCCTCTGCAGAACACAAAATAAGCCACTGAAGAAAGAGAGAAAGAGGAACCATGGGCAAAACCCAAGTCTCTATGTAAGCAGAGCTAAGTGAAACTCAGAAATGAGAACACGAAGTTCTGCACCAGTGTTTGTTTGAGGGACTCTTATTCTACCATTTTACTTAACATGAATCTTAACATGAATCTTATCAAACCTAATTTTTAAAAAAGGGACCCCTGTAAGTGGGAGCTCTAGAAGGAAAGGAGAAAAAGCATAAATATTTTCTGAATGTCCAATCTCAAAATCTAATATGTATTATCTCTACTTTTTTTTTGAGATGGGCTCTCACCATGTGTTAAGGCTGTCCTCAAACTCACTGAGTAGCCCAGGCTGACTTCAAACTCACGGCGATCCTCCTGTCTCGGCCTCCTGAGTGCTGGGATTACAGGTGTGCACCACCACACCTGGCTATGTCTCTGTTTTGAAGAGGAAGAAAGTGAGGCTCAAGCTATTTGCCCACTTTCTGAAGGAGGTAAGCAGCAGAAGAATGTGTTTCAGATTTTCCTCTTTTCTACCACTCCTCTGTTCATTACTATTTAAATTAAAAATCTAATTTAAAATTTTAATTTTAAAATGTTTGCTGTAGTATGAGATGAGTACCATACGCCATTCCTTATCTTTTTTTAAAATTACCTGCATGCTACAGATGAGGCAGAGAAAAATTAAAGCAGTGAACATAGAACAGTGAGAATCAGAATCTGAAGGTTCCGACACTGTGATTGTGTCACCGACTGTCTGATCCCAGGCAAGTCACTCAGCTCTCCCCACAAGAACGTTCATCTATAAAATGAGCAAGCTGGGTTAGATTATCCAGCTGTTTGTAATTTCTTCCAGATGTTGGAAAAGCAAAACACAAATGAAACTGTAATTCTTAGAAATTTGCTTCAGTCATTGGTATAGGTCAGGATGTGGGTCTTGCTGATCCCAGGCTCAGGCGCTAGCACGTTGGTAAGAAACTCACTGCCAATGTTGGCCAACTTTAACTAGAAATGCTGGTCAGCACAGCTTCCACAGCCTTCAGACTTCCAGAAGCAGATCTCTGACATAGTAACTGACGAGTGAGGCTGTGCCAAGGGAGGAGCCACCAAAAATCTTTGTTCCAAAGGAAATACTACTTCACCCCTAGCCCCATAAATCCTCTGACAGAACGCTATCCTACTTGTCATGCTCACAGTTATTTTTTAAAGACTCTCTGCTCCACTAGAGAGTATGTGCTAAGGGCTCTGTCTTGTTCACCTTTAGATCCCCAGCTGTTAGCACAGAACTTGGCAAATTGCCGGAAATTAGTGAATGCTTATGCAATGAATGGTAAATATCACCGCTCCTCAGTAAAACAAACCAACTCATTTTCATAGTTGAGCTCAGATATCATCTTTATCTGCCCCTCTCCAAGCTTCCATATTAACTGTTTTTCCTATGGTGCAACTCATTTCCTATATTTTAAAGTCCTTTATGTATATAGCTTAGCTTTCCCAGTCAAACCAAGATAGAAGTCCTCTCTTGCTAGCCACTGAAACTCCACAATACTTCGATTAAGTAGGCACATAATAAATGTGGAATGAGTACATCATTCATGTCTGTGTACATATATAAATATAATCTAAAACAATTGGCACATTGCATTACAGATATATAGTCAATAAATTAAATGCTTTCTGATTAAGTTGTAGTGAAACAATTACCCTCAAACCACATGCCTGTAGATTATTCTTTTTGGAAAAAATGTGGTAAAGTAGATTAAGTCATAAAAATTATATCTTAGAATAAGAATCATATTTCTAGGATTTTTACTTAGCAAACAGGTGAACAGGCACAAATCAAACAATAACAACATCAAAGTCTCTATAAAATTTGTAGTGAAAAATTAGAAAATGGTGAGATTTGCAGTATATGTCATGTACAGTACATTGATATAACATTATTCTACCATTCTAATAATGATAGCTCAGATTATTCTGAAAATGAAAGGTGCTTGTCAATAATGCTAAGCAATATACAAAGTTCACATGCATTGTGATATCCACTGTGGACAAACAGGAAAACTTATGGGAAAAGCAAGTATGCAGAAATAAAAAGTAGTTATTTGGGAATGGTGCTATTTTATATAGTCCCCCAAGTTTTCTATAATATTCTTTTTTAGATAAAAATTATGCTATCATCTATAAAGTTTTCCTTACTGTTTATATTTCTGATAGAAAAATTGTTTAGTGAAGATCAAAGCATGAAATTAAATTGCCTACCAACTAGCTATTGCTTCAGTATTTAACTCCATGCTCAAATCATGACACCTAAATGTCATAAAATATAAAGTACCAGGCATATTATGCATGGTGCAGCAATAGATTTGAATGAAAAGCAAACAGCTCCTCCCAACAAAGGAGTCTTAGCAACCACATAACTGGTGATAAGATGATTTACTCAGGAAAACGATCAACACAGTATGACCACCCCTGCCTTAAACATCCAAAGTCAGAAAAGCCCCCAAAGCTGAAACTTTCTGAGCAATTATATGAAAACTACAAGAGGAAAATTCCAAACCTGCAGGTACACTAAAACTGTTATATCAAGTTTCCTTCAGGGTCTGTACATAAAGTGAATATGAAACATATAAGAGATTTTTTTGCTTAGACTTGAGTGTTAGCCTCAATACCTTTATATATATATA
>NW_022900942.1:48296646-48306027 GCF_012274545.1 Fukomys damarensis
AAAAAATACAAAACACATCTAGTCTCAAATATTTCAGATATGGAGTATTCCACCTGTACTAGTTTCTGAGAGGATTAAGACAGCAAGCTGTACCTCAGAAGGGACATGTCAAGAAAAGAGAGGTACCAATGACAGTTCTCTTTTTGGTTTTCCACCCTCTTGTACCCCTTTATCATTGGTTATCTGACAGGGGTCTGCAAACAGGCCTGTGACCCAGTGTCTTTTTCTGAAAATAATGTTTACTGAACACAACTATTTGTATAACCCACTCATTTTATATAATCCATTTTATTGAACCCACTCACTTATATATTGTCTGTGGCTGTTTTCTCAGGATGAGTTGACTAGTTGTAACAGATGCAGATTTGCCTCTTGCAGAAAATATTTACTATCTGTCTCTTTACAGGAAAAGAAGCATTTGTTCTTTAGTCTCAGATATAAGGAGATTTATAACGAGATATTCTACTTAGATTATAATGAGCTACCTTTCCCATGACTTTGCTTCAAACATGCTAACCAGTTTCATTAAAGCAAAAGAGGAAGAGTTTACTCATTCTATTTATATAACCTTTAATTATTACAAATTGATAGAAATAAGAATTTTGTACCTACAAATTTCTCTTGGTTGAATAACGATAGGCCATTTATTTAGAAGCTAATTTGTTTCAGATCTCACTTCTCAAGGAAGTACTTAATAACCATCTCCCATAGCATTTCTTACACTTGGACACCAAAACAAGTATATTATCGATGGATTTGAGCCTGTAATACTTGTCAATAAAAATAAGGTTTCTAATTGCAGCATTCCAGAATGCAAACAAAACACCTATATCCCACACACCTTCTTTTTAAAGAAAAAAAAAAGCATTGTACAAGAAATAAAACAAAAGATGTTTAGAGCCTCTCTGATGAAATTAGGGCTTTATACTTCATTCTCTGTGTGAATAATAATAGCTACAGTTTTGAAATCTCTGAATGACTTTCCAAATATTGCCACCTGGTGGAATTGTTGTTAACTGTTCCTTTGTTCTAAGGCACTTTAACTGGTGAGCCTTGAAGGCATTAGATACTCAAGAGTACCAGTGGGAAATAACTGAATGTCATTTGTGTCTCAAAGACAAATTTCAAACTGAAAATACGGGGCTTTCTAAGTCTTTAATCACTACCACAAAATATTAACATTCTTTCGCTCAACTGACAGAGTGGCTGCCTTAAAAAAAAAGTAAAAATTGTTTGTCCACAGACAATTAGAAATGTCATGGGGTCATTTTGACCATATCTTGACATTTTCCCCCCTCTACTTATCACTAATAAGATCTCTATAACTAAAGTTTAATTGGCTTGACCATTTTTATAGGAATTGCTAATAGCAGTTAATTAGCCCTTAATATACTTGGGAATTAGACTATAGTTTGAAAAAATAACATCTTAATGGAGCATATTTATTCAAATATAGGTTTTAATGGTATAATGGAAATTTGAAAATAATTTTTTGCAAAGGCAGTAGTACTATTTGCTTTAATTTATATTTCAACCTTACCTTGAGCATCCAGGCGCTCTCCCTGGTTGTCGAAGTGAACTGTTCTTCTGGGGAATGGGATGCTGGAAGGTAAAAATGCAAGGGGGAAAAAAATAGACAAAGCATTTAATATGAAAACATAAAAGAGTTATAATTTAGTCCATTGGGTGTGGTCAATGATAGAAAAAGAAATTTAAGAAAAAAAAAACACACCCAAAATATTCAAATTCAATTGAATTTACAATGGGAGAGTGATTAAATTTCCACACAACAGAATTATGTTCTAAATCTATATTAGTGTATCAATTCTTAGGTTGATTTTTACTAAAGTTTGTGAAAATTTATTATAATGCAACTCTTATGAAAAAAATATTTTTATCACCCAAATCTCTCAGTTTGATGTGATGAAATCATGTGTTAACAGATAAACTTAGAAACAGTGCCTCCCCTGAGGTATCAAATGCCAATGTCAATTAGTCTTCCCCAATTTTCAGCTTTTTTTTTTTTGAGCAATTTTATTTATTTTTTTATTTTTAAAAAATTTTATTGAGTTTATTGGTACATTTTAGGGATATAGTACAGTTACATTCATTGTTGGGATCATGTACCTTTACATGGCAAGTCTTGATTTTCAGCTTTTATAGGAAGTATTCAAAGAGCCTTGAAGGACTTCCAGGAAGATGGCAGAATGGTGAGTGGTAGAGAAACAGCCTCTCCAATATTTGGAATCCAGAATATAACAACATAAGGAAGAAAAGGAGAAGGAAAGTGGGGCCCTGGAACACAGCAAGAATCTGAAGAGAGAATTAGTCTACAAGGAGAGTGAAGAGAGGGATCACAAAGTGGAGAAGGGAAGTGGTGCTTCTTTCTCCCTGAGCACCAGCTTGAGGGATGGGAGGAATGGCTCAGATCTGTAGAGGCACAGTGACTGCTGGCCACCCGAGGCTTCCACAGAGAAATGCACCAGTGGAATGGAGCAGTGGATACTGCAGACTGCAGTGGCTGGTGAGTTACTCAGGTTCAGACGCCTCTCCAACTCCAGGAAGAGGATGATTGGCTGGTAGCTATTTTGGAAAGGGGCCAATGGAAGTAAAAACTCAGAGCAGCTGCAGGTTGGCACCATCTCGTGGCTCCAGGTGTCAAGGTGAGGCAACTGAATTCAAGATGGCAGGGAGCTGAGTTTAAGCCTGGAGGAATCACTCAGAGTATTGTAGGCTAAAAAACTTCTGGTCCATAGCCAGGAACCAGAAGCAGCCTGAACTTCAGTGGAACCAAAAGCCTAAGTTTACTGTGATTATCTACTACTGCCATAATTCTACTGCTGGCTTGCTGGGATCAATCAACATGGATCTGGACTCTGTCTGGCCTCTCTGTCAACCAGGGACAGCAAAGACAAGCTTTGAAGTAGATTTTTTTTCCTGATTTTCTGTTTTTTTCTCTTTTTCTTGATTGTTTGTTCTTGTTTTTATATGACTGAGAACACTGTTTCTAGGTTTTTTTTGTTTTGTTTTGTTTTGTTCTGTTCTTGTTTCTGTTTCTTCTTTCTTTCCCTCCTATCTTCACCAGTTTCCGAAGTTTACACAATGTACCTTTGTTCTCCAGCCTTACTTCTAATCCCTTTCTCTTCTTCTATTTCTGTTTTTTTCCACTAACCCCTTTTAAATTTTCTCCCCTGATGGTAAAATTGGCATATTGAGGGGATATTTACTGTACATGATTTTCTGGTTTGGTTTCGATTTGCTTATATAACTATAAATTTTGTTCATAATAGTTACCATATTTTGTCACTTTCTAGGATGTGTTTGATGCTATTGTTATTGCTGATTATACTACTTTAGCCAAGATAGCATAATTGTTCTAATCAGTTGTTTTTTCTTATATGCCAAGACTGAGATTGTTTCAGGGTCATAAACAATACTATAAGGCAGTGCCAAAGAACTAGGGAGTAGGCCAAACAGACATCAGTTTTTCAACCCCAATAAACTGCAGAGGTAATCTGCCAGCTACATCTGGAAGACATCTCTGAGTAGTCATTTCCTAAGGGTTCTTGATACTAATAATAAAGATACCTAACATAAACAATTTATCAGCATCAATGCAGGAATTAAACTAAAAAGAAAAAAACAGAAAATGATCTCAAAGAAGTGAGATGCAATCCAGATTTCCAGCTTGCCAAAGGCAAACCCAGGGGGCAATGATGTGGAACAATTTGAAAGCCACCCACCTGGACTGTCTGAACTGGTAACACCAGAAGTAATTAAGCAGGTAAATGCATCTCTAGAAAAAATCAAATCAGAAATTATTTCACAGATAACTTCAGAGATAATGACCTTAATGAAGGGCATGATTTGTGAATCTAGAAAAGGTCCAGATTTTAAAAAATAGAGAAGCTTATGAAAATGATGGAAACCATGAATGCCTGACATAGGAAAGAAATGGAATCCATGAAACAGATTCAATCAGATATCCAGGAGATTAAAAATTCTACTCAAAGTATACGTAGCAGAATGAACCAACATGAGGACAGAATATAGAGGACAGGATTGTGGCTAGTGATCATGAAAGGAAAGATTTCTTTAAAATAACAAGTTACCATGAAAATCAGCAGCTGCTAGATGATGCAAAGAACAACAAAATAAGATTGATCAGAATTGACAAAAAAGCAGGAGATAGTGCCAATGATATAAAAACCTGTTCACAGAAGTAATGGCAGAACATTTCTCGAGCATGGAGAAAGAATCTGACATACAGTTAAGTGAGGTGTACAGAAATGCAATTAGCCATGATCAAAGAACTATGCCCTAAGGCATATAATAGTCAAGATTTCAGAAATTCAAAACAGGAATAGAATATTAAACGCTGTTAAAAGAAAAGAAACAAATTACTTATAAAATAAAGACCATCAGAATTACTGCAGACTTTTCAACACAAAGGAGGCTAGAAATATTTCAGGCCCTAAAACAAAACAACCTCCAACCCAGACCGCTGTACCCTGCAAAACTATTTTTCAAAACTGACTGAAAAAATAAAATACTTTCATGACAAAGAACACTTGAAGAAATTCATGATCACCAGAGGAGCATTCCAAAGTGTTCTGAAGGACAATGCAGAAAGCGATAATAAAGTCCATAACTCCATGAATCCCAAGAGAATGAATCTACCAGGCCAGGCAAGTAATTAAAGAGAGGGGGAAAAAGGGGACCACAGGCTGAAAAATCAAAGGATGGAAAACAGTATTCTATGTGATGAGAACCTGGAAAAAAGCAGAGGTAGCTATTTTACTTGCAAAGAAATTGGATTTCAAGACAAGATTGATCAAGAGGAACAAAGAAGGTCACTACATTCTTGTTAAGGAAACAATCCAAGCGGAAGAGATATCAATCATAAACATACATGCAACAAATACCAGCACATTCAACTATATAAAACAAATATTAACAGACATGAAAAATAATGACTAATACCATTGTAACAGGGGACCTCGATATATCACTGTCACAAAGGGACAGATCAACTAGACAAAAAAAAAAATCAACAAAGAAATATCAGAACTAAACAAAATTTTTGAACAAATGGATTTAGTAGGTATCTACAGAGTGTTCCATCCCACAATATCAAAGTACAATTTTTCTCAGTTGCACATAGAGTGTTCTCCAAAATAGACCATGTGCAAGCTCATATAACATGCTTAAGTAAATGCAAAGGAACTGAAATTATCTTATGCATATTGTCAGACCACAGTGCAATGTAATTGGAAATCAATGGCAAAAGAGACCACATGGAAGTTAGATAAAATCTTCCTGATCGATTAATCAATGGGTTATAGATAAAATTAAAGAAGAAATCAGACATTTTTCTATGATTAAACAATAACACAAATATAATATCCTAGAACTTATGGGATGCAGTAACAGGGAAATGTATAGCAGTAAATTCCCACATCAGAAAAACAGAATGAGGTCAAATAAATAACCTAATTTTGAACCTCAAGCTTCTAGAAAAAGAAGAGCAAGTCAAGCCCAAAGCTCACATGAAGGAGGAAACTTTAAAGATCAGAGTACAAATTAATGCAGTTGTAATTAAGAAAATAAAATTCTTAGCCAACCTTATCAAAAAGGGAAAGACTCAAATCCATGCAATTAGGAATGAAAAGGGTTAAATTACAACAGATGCTGCAGAAATCTAGAAGATCAATATCTACTTTGAGAATCCATATTCTAATAAGATGGAAAACACAAAAGAAACAGACAGATTCCTAGATACATAAGAATCACCAAAGTTAAATCAAGATGATACAAAGATTCTAAATAAACAAGTCAATGAAATTGAAGGTGTAATTTAAAAAAACTATCAGGTCCTGATGGATTTACTGCTGAATTCTATAAGAAGTTTAGAAAAGATTAAATGCTGCTACTTCTCACACTCTTTAATGAAATTGAAAGGGTAACAAACTCATCCTGGAAGCAAGCACTATCCTGATACCAAAACCAGAGAAGGATCCAACAAAAAAAATAGCTACAGGCCCATCTCGTTAATGAACATAGATGCAAAACTCTCATTAAGATACTAACAAGCAGAATATAGCAAATCATCAAGAAGATTATACACCATGACCAAGTAGGATTCATCCCAGGGATGCAGGGATGGTTCAACATACACAAATCAATAAATGTAATACATCATATTAATAGAGCCAAACAAATCTACATGGTTATCTCAATAGATGTAGAAAAGGAATTTAACAAAGTCAAACGTCTAATCATGATAAAAACTCTACATAATATTGAAATAGATGGTATTTATCTCAATCTGATAAAAGCCACCTATAACAAACCAACAACCAACATCACAATAAATGGCCAAAGACTGAATGCTTTAACTCTAAAATCAGGAATAAGTCAAGGATGTCCACTATCACCATTCTTATTCAATATAGTTCTGAAAACATTAGCCAGAGCAATGAGACAAGAGAAAGAAATAAAAGGAATAAGGACAGGAAAAGAAGTAAATTCTCATTATTTGCAGATGACGTGATACTCTATTTAGAAGACCACAAAATCTCCACCAAAAGACTTCTAGATTTAATAACCAAATTTAGTAGTATACCTGGATACAAAATCAACACTAAAAAACCAATAGCATTCTTGTACACAAATAACAAACTCACTGAGAGAGAAATTAGGGAAACAATACCTTTCACAACGGCATGAATAAAAGTGAAATACTTAGGAATCAACCTCAGAAGGCAGCAAAAAGACCTTTACATTGCAAACTATAGTACTCTGAAAAAAGAGATTGAAGAGGATATCAGAGAATGAAAAGATATCTCTTATTCTTGGGTAGGAAGAACCAATATAGTGAAAATGGCCATACTTCCAAATTGTTATACAGATTTAATGTAGTCTCAATCAAAACAGCAAAAGCATACCTCACAGAATTAGAGAAAACAATCCCAAATTTCATTTCAAACTAGGAGAGACCTCGTACAGCAAAAGCAATTCTGGGCAACAAAGGCAAAGCAGGAGGCATCATAATCCTTGACTTGAAGTTATACTACAAAGCTACTGTGATAAAAACAGCATGGTACCAGCAAAAAAAACAGACCCAAGGGTCAATGGAACAGATTAGAAGGTGCAGAAACAACTAAACACACTCAGCCACCTTATCTTTCACAAAGAAGCCAAACTTCTTTACTGGAAGAAAGAGAGCCTCTTTTATAAAAGGTGCCAGAAAAACTGGCTTTCCATATGCCAAAGACTAAAACTAGACCCATCTCTCTCACCATGAAATATACTAAAATTGAAATGGATCATAGATCTAAGTATTAAAACAGAAACACTAAATCTGCTGGAAGAGAGAATAGGTATATCTCTCAAAGACATAGGTATAGGCAAGGATTTTATGAACAAAACCCCAAATGTACATGAAATATGGTAATCAACAATCAACAATGGGATCTCATCTTATTGAAAAGTTTTTGCACAAGAGAGACAACCAATAGAAGAGATAATGCAGAGTGGGAAAAAAACCTTTCCAGCTATTCCTCAAAAGACTAATATCTAGAATATATAACAAACTTAAAAAAATAAGACCCCCAAATTTAAAGACCCAACCCAAAAATGGGTATCTGAAATGAAGATGAAGAGGTAGTAATAGCAAATAAATGTATGAAAAAATGTTCAACATTACTAGTCATTTGAGAAATGAAAATGAAAACAATGCTGAGATTCCATCTCACTCCAGAAAGAATGGCTGCTATCAAGAAATCAACCACTAACAAATGCTGGTGGGGATGTAAGGACAAAGGAACCCTTCTCCACTGCTGGTGGGAATGCAGACTGGTGCAATCACTGTGGGGATTATAGTGTTAAGATAAAACTAGAGAGAGGTTCCATTTGACCTAGCTATTCCCCTTCTTGGTATCTTCCTGAAAAAATTAAAAGCATCATACCACAGCAATATATTCACATTCATGTTTATAGCAGAACAGTTTGTAACAGCTAAATCTCTGAAACAGCCCAAATGTCCATCAACAGATGAGTGGATAAAGAAGTCCCTTTTTTATACAATGAATGATTACTCTGCCATAAAGAAAATCGAGACATTTCTTGGTAAATAGATGCACCTCTACTCTTAAGTGAAATAAATCAGACACACATGTTCAAATATTTCAGGATTTTCCTTGTGTGAGAAACTGAAAGTATAAATAAGGACCAAAATGTATAATAGATATTGTGAAATAGGAAGAAAACATTCAAATGGGAAGAGGAACTAAGTAGGGGGAGGGGAAAAGGAAGGGAAAAGGAAAAAGGAAAAAATGAAAACAAAGCTTTTGTATATAAGGAGGGGAGAAAGGGTTGAGGGAAGGGAGGAAAAGGGGAAAATAAAGGAATCAAGATATATCTTGTTCAGGCTGGGGATGTAGCTCAGCAGCAGTCCCCTTGCCTGGCAAGCGCAAGGTCCCAGTATGAAAACAAAAACACACAAGCAAACTCCTAACTAGTCAATATATGTAAATAAATTGGCTGTTAGGGCCAGGGATATAGCTCAGGGTTGCCGTGCCTGCCTGGCAAGCTCAAAGTCCTGAGTTCCATTCCCAGAATTAAAAATAAATAAATAAATAAAGGAAAAAGAAAAAGATGTATCATGGTCAGGTACAAATTCCATACAACGAATGATGAATATTATGTACATTTAAAATGTACCAATAAAATTAATAAAAAAGAGTTGCAGCCCCTCCCTACTAAGTTCCTAATTTTGAGGAATTAATGCAAAGTAACCAGCTTTTCTTTGAGATTCCAGTCCCTTTAAACCCTGTAAACTGAGTGAGTGGGTTAGACAGCCTGAGTCGCAGCAGTCATTTCAAATCCAGAGCCACCTGTGAGGGCAACCGAGCAATGGAGCAACTCCTGTGCTCAGTGTAGCTACAGGAGGCTCTGGAGCGGCTCCCACGCTGCTTCCGCCCAGGTGTCCTTTTATCCTACATTTTTCTCTTTCACTCGGCCAAGACTATGTAGAGCATTTCTCCCTCACTCTTCACTTTTACTTTTTCAAAGAAACTTTTCCACTGCTAAAGAAAAGAAAAGAAAAGAGAAAGAGAAAGAAGAAAGAAGTTCTGGGTTGAGGGCACGTGTGGTCACCCACTCAGGACCTCTCCTGGAAATCTGGGAGCTATTTTTCTTCTTCTTCTTTCTTTTTAAAATCTCAGATCTTTTCTTTTTTAGTACCTATTCAGGAGCTATATTTCTTCTTGCTTCCAAAAGTACAACTTTTAAAATGATGTTTCTTGTCTCCTTTCTACTCCCACACCCTGACTTTGATCCTGTAGTTTTTTGGTTGTTTTTTTTTTTTTTTTTTGTTCC
>NW_022900942.1:48306047-48327886 GCF_012274545.1 Fukomys damarensis
CCTCCCGCCCTTTCTGTGCTCTTTGTGTTTTTGTTTTTTTTTTTTTTTTTTTTTGGTACCAGGGATCGAACTCGGGTCCTTGCACTTGGGAGGCAGGCGGCGGAACCACTGAGTTAAATTCCCGGTTCAAAAGTGTAACTGTTTTGTTTTGTACCGGGAATTGAACGCGTGTCCTTGCATTTGCGACGCAGGCGGCAGCACCACTGAGCTAAATACCCGGCCCAAATATTCCCTCTGCCTGTGTGTGTGTGTGTGTGTAACTGGGGAATTGAACTTGGGTCCTTGCGCTTGTAAGGCAGGTAGTGAAACCACTGAGCTAAATCCCAGGCCCTTGATCCCATATTCTTAAAGGGTGTGGGAGAGCCAAGGGTTTGTCTTAACTGCTTCAGACAAAGCAGGAGGAAGAGGAAGAGGAGCAGTTAGGAGCAGGAGGAGGATGGCATTGACTTTGCCTAATCAGGAATTCAAAATCTCACCCACCAGACCCAAAGGATACAAAGGAAAGTAGTTTGGTTGTTTGATGACCCATCATCCTTCGATAGATGGGAAAAACATTAAAGTCTTTGACAATTAAGCTTCATTTTCTTTCTTTTTTAGGCTCCATTTTCTAACCATGTTATATAAGCAGGGGATGAATATCAAAAGTACAGTCTTTGTAACTCAAAAAGTTGCTGAAGTCAGACAAAATTAGGTACCATTTGGTATAAGTCTTTCACCTTTGTTCACGCATGTACATGTGTGTGTGTGTGTGTGTAGTTCAGGCTGTTCTCGAACTCACTTTGTAGCCCGGGCTGGCCTTGAACTTGCAGTAATCCTTGTCTCAGCCACCCAAGTGCAGGGATTAAGTCTTTTGTATTTAATATTGACTTCTCTTTATTTTGAGGTGCTTACTGAAGTATAATGGGTAGAGTTGAAGAGTGTGCAGACTCATTTTGTCAATAAATCCAATGCTTCTATTTTAATTATAACAATAGTGAATAAAGACACTAATTGAAAAAAAAAAGCCTTATCTAGATAAAAAGTGTTTTTTGTTTGTGACAGAATAAACATTATAAAAAATGCTCGGGTCAAATTCCAAAATACATACACAGCAAGAAAAAATTAATTTTTTTATATGAACTGTATATAGATTTTTTTTCCCAGAGCATACTCTGGCTAAGTGATAAAACTAAAGAGAGATCCAGTTCTGGAGGCGAGGCTGAGAAATGCATAGGCTCCAGGCTTTAAGGGACCAAAGTTGGGGGGATTGATGGTTAGGGGAGGCTGCTTAGAGTTCAACTAGATGCTGCAAAAAATGACTTGACGTGTATGTGAATACACCTGAACTATTTTCCCCAAACCCAAGTAACAAATTAGACAATGACCCACCTTCCCCCCAGAGCTCTCGCCCTGCACATTGTGCTTCTGTCTTCTGTGACCATTTCAGAAATGCTGCTGCTGCTTAGTTTAAAATCAAGTGTATAAAAATAAAACATTTGTGGCAGATCTAACACCTTGTGATTAATAGGAGACAGAGTTCGAAAGATGTTACTGGGAGAAGAATTTTAAGGAAATGTTAGACATTTCATACTCTTTCTATAAGGGAAAGGAGAGGTTTTATTGTGTGTGTGTGTGTGTGTGTGTGTGTGTGTGTGTGTTTAGCAAAGAACAAAATGGTAAGTGTTGAGAGAATGAAACTAAAAGTGACAGCTGAACTGTTAATGTTATAAAGGCTAAGCATCTTTTAAAATTCCAAATCCGAAATATTCCAGAACCCAACTTTTTGAGGGCTGATATGATGCTAAAGTGGAAAATTTCACACCATGAACTTTCAATGTCCCAAATTATTTAAAATATTAAATAAATAACTTTGAACTATGTGGCATAGACAATGTTGGGTCTATTTTATATATATATGCAAATATTCAAAAACACATTTGAAATCTCAAATGATATACTGGTCCCAAGCATATCAGATAAGGAATATTCAACCCACAGTGTTCAATGATCTCAGAAGTAATCTGCATAACTCTGGCTTGTTTAAAATCAAAAGATCAATGGTTTCAATAACTGGACTCATGTAGACTAGCTATAATTTTTTACTTCAGAAAAAAATTTTTACTTTATAGCTGAGTTTAATTTTATAGATGTTTCATATCTTTCTATAATTTAATACTTGATAGTCAGATTTGAAAATATCAGTTCTTATCCATGTCTTTCCCAATCTTTCAGAAATTTTATCATAATAAAATTTTCATTCTGTGTAACTAATATTCAGTAGTTATTACTGTGCACAGTATTGGTCACCAAACTAGGAAGCAGAAGGATAAATTTCTAGTTTATCTATAAACCAGATCATCAGCCCTGAAGGCTTAGTGTTGTCTATGTACCACTGGCCTTTCTATTTCTTTACAAACACTCCTTGCTAATTTTTTCAGCAGCTGCAGTGGATCCGTTTGGAAAAGAGTGAGGTCATTTATGGGACACCCTCTCTATTAATTATTTCACATGTTTTATCTAATTTAATTCTTAAAACCATCTTATTACAACTGACGAAACCACATCTCAGTGTAATGGAGCATTTTACCTCTCAGGCAGCCAGAAAATGACACATTTTAACTGAGTCTCACAGACTCCATACCTGCTTTCCTCTCCTGTCCACATCATGCCACCTTAAAAGCCTGTTACTTGGTAGAGATTGGAAACAGCTGCAGAACTTCTGCTCCACTTGCATTCTAAGTCTAGGCCCTAGCTTCCCCTTACCTTTTGCCAGTGGGACTAGGGGTTGGTGGGCAGCTTTTCTTGTGGTATGTGGCAGGACTAGAGCAGTTATCTTCAAGTCCCACATATTACATACAGATTAACCCAAATGCATTGTGGCATAAATATAAGCTATAACAATATGAACTTCTGAAACAGAGAAAATCCTTTGGAATCTAGGACCTACCAAAGTGTTCTTACCCTAAAAACAAAAGAAAATTGACAAAATAGGGTTCATTAAAATTAAGTTTTGACTGTATGAAGTGGTTATAAATACAAGATGTAATTGAGCAGAAAATATTTGCAAATCACTTCTCTAAGGAAGAACTATCATGTAGAATATATTTTAAAACTCTCAGCAGTAAAAAAATTTAGTTGAAAAATAGGCAAAAGCTAAATATTTAACTGAAGGGGATATACAGAGAACAGATAAGCACATGAAATGCTATTCAGTATTATTAGATATCAGGTAAATGAAAAAGCTACACTAAGATAACACTATACATCTATTAGAATAGCTAAAATAAAAAATAGTGACAACACAAAATGCTAATAAGGATTCAATGAAACTGGAACATTCATGTGTTGCCTGTGAGAATATAAAATGTATGGCTACTTTGGAAAACAGTTTGGTAGTTTCTTTTAAAAATATAGTATGTAACTGCTCATGAATGGATCAATACCATTATCACAGGAGTGGGTTAGTTACAGTAGGAGTTGGCTCCTGATAAAAGAATATGTTTGTTCTCCCTCCTCCTCCTCCTTCTCCCTTCCTCCCTTTCCGCCTTCTTCCATGTGACGACACAGCACAGATATGGACCTTTCAATCTTAGACTTCCCAGCTTTCAGATGGGAAATAAATTAATCGCTGTTCTATATAAATTCCCCACTCTTGGGGAATATTCTATTTCAGCAGCATAAAATTACTTAAGACACTATGAAATACTACTCAGCTATAAGAGGACATCAACTATTGACATAAACAACAACCTGGATGGACCTTCGGAGAATTATTCTGGCTGAAGAAAGCCAATCCCTAAGAGTTATATATGGTCCCATTGATCTGACACTGTGGAAATGATAAAACTATAAAAGTAGAGCGCATGATAAAACTATAGAATGGTTGCCAGTGGCTAAGGAGGGGTCAGGGCTGGAGGGAAGTGAATATGGTTACAAACTTTGTACTCTACTTTTGCCAAATGTTACCATGGTGGTGGTGTGATAATGTCAATGTACATTATCTTGAAAAATTTTAAATAAGACTTTGAACAGCAAGATATCTCACTTTTATTACTTTTTTTTTTTTTTTTTCAGAGAAAGAGCCTCAAGGCAGCAGACAAGGTGGGGTCAGAAATTTGCTCCATTTTGGATAAATCCAAGAGAAAATATCTCACCCAGAATCTTAGAAGTCAAAAATCGCTAGCACTTGCACAGCCCTCTTCAAGCTGGTTTATCTTGGCATTTTCCCTAGCATCTTCTCCTTTTCTGTTTACTTTCCCGATTCCTCTTTGCAATCCGAAATATTAATACAAATACACACATTCAAAATCAGAAGTGAGTTCTAAACCCCAATTTGATCTACCCTTCATTTTAAAACTAATCCCTCCTACCCCTGGTTTCACATCACTTACGAATTTCAAAAAATTAAAAAAAGTCCACATCTTATTTGCATACTAATAGAATTTTATCCTTTGTGGGATTTTGTAGATAACAAAGCAAGTGTTCTTTAGTCTAAACAGGACCACACACTAAATAAGGACATAACCATTGTCACCAACCCACAAAGAGTTTGCACAGTCTCCTGTCATGGTGACTTGCACCCCTGCCACTTTTGAGTACTAGGCAGCTCCTGAGAAATGAGCAGCTATAGAGTCAGCTGCTTTCTCTGGCTTATTTGTTGGTTCTGTTTAATTTGAAAGGTCAAATTTCTTTGCTAGGATCAGAGTCATGACATGGTGGAATTCTTTAACAAACTACATTATCTGTTTCTACAAACATCCATCCTCTAGAAATTTTACGTCCTGCTGGGTGTGGAGGCACATGCCTGTAATCCCAGCACTTGGGAGGCTGAGGCAGGAGGATCGCTGTGAGTTCCAGACCAGCCTGGGCTACATAGTGAGTTCCAGGTCAGTCTCAACTACATAATGAGACCCTGTCTCAACCCCCGCCCCAAAGAAAAAGAAATTTTAAGTCCTATTTATTTGAACAAACTCAGAATTCTAGCAGCAGGAAATCTGTCCTGGTTATCAAGTCCTCCCAGAATGACTGCCACTTCTATGCCTGGCCACAAAACCACAGGAACATAAAAAATATATAGCAGAACGAAAAATGGTTCTAAAATTATTTCCAATCATGCCACGCCATTGGTAGATTTCACTTTTTTTCACTGCTGTGTAGCTAGGCAATAAGACTTCTGATCAACACTAGGTCAAAGCGTCCTCTTCTCCAAGAAACAGCATCACTGTCTCCTGAGATATTCACAGCTTTTCCAAGAACAGACAGACTACCACTGGGGCCCGAGCCTGAGCTTTCCTCGCAAGAATTAACTGAGCTATCTTTGCACATTCAGAGCAAACTGCATCCTGAATCCTAAACTCCCCATGGCCACTTTGAGATGCCAGATTGCTTCAGCTGTAGATTATATTCTCTAATGTGGGAGGTCCATGGGTTTGTAGGAACAAAGCAGCTTACACAAATTAACAGAAAGTCACAGCCTATTAATCCTGAGGCGGATCCTGCTCAGTATCAGCCTTGTAGAGAGCCCTGTCACCAGCCAGCACCATGTTAATTAGTGGTCTTGGGTTGGGCTTGCGGCCTTTCCCAGAGGCAGCTGAGGGATCCCCAGGGCTCCACTGCTGGGAATTATAGAGCTGAGCCCAGACCAGGGAAACCAAAAGCTGCGACTCTCTGGTAGGCTAGGAAGGTCAAGTTACATTGAATCTTGGATATTACGTCTAGTATGACTCATTCTCTTTAAGAAAGACAAATTACCAAATGACCCATATTATATATTTAAGGACTTTAAGAAATTGCTAGCTGATAAAGGGATTTGGGTGGTACATATTGAGAACGGTAATGATGTTATAAACTACTTATGGTTGTGTGATTTGTGTTTCTATAAATATAAAACATACCCCAAGAAATTAAAGTGATAGCTACAATAAAAAAGAAATTCATTTTTTACCCCATGAGCATAGTCTAATGTTTTCCTCTTGGAATCCTCATTTATCCATCTGCTACTTCCTGTGTGAACCAAAATTAAAATCATTTTTAAGACTGCCTTTTTAATTGTAGAATTAAAGAAGAGTGTTGTGCTAAAGGTACAAAAATAAAATTATTTAAAAATAAAGAGACACGAGGCAAACTGATATGACACATGCATATTATAATTATGTGAACATTTAAAATTACATTATTTACACTTACACTTTTATTCATTTATAATCTAATATCCTTGAAAATAGTGCAGTAGGAATACAGTAGGTCTTTCCTCATGTGGCAGAAAGCCTGTGAAGCAGGAAAGTAGCACAGAGAGGTTCAATTTCAAAGTTTAGGATTCGAATTTAGTGTTTGGGTCGGAGTGGAAACTAAAGCCCTGCTTTTCTTGTGTCCTGACTTTGTGATCTGTTACTTGTTTGACCTTCTAAAAAGGGAACACATTAGCATGCTAAATGTTTTAAAAGCGTAGCACCAAGTCTTTGGCAGTGGTAAGAGAGTTGTTAGGATACTGGGGGTTGAGAGTTTCTATGCTCTCCCTCAAAAGAGGGGTAACCTCATCTGTGTGTGGCATGATCTGGGAAAATCTTTTCAAATTATTATTTTGAGCAGCGCCTATTAGAAGTGTTAGTGGACAGAACTTGTAGAAACGTGCAGGAATGTTTGCATAGCCTTTGTCCCCAAGTTCCCTGTGTGGCTCCATGTGAAGACCCCAGAACTCTGCTATAACAACAAACAGCACTGGTATTGGGGTGGCTGTTGTGGCCTTTGCCTTGTAGAGGAAATCTACTTCCAAAAGGTTTGGTGGGCTGTCAGTAGCTGAATTCCTTGATGGGAAAAATGCATGCTGAATTCCACCCAACTGGGAAGTATTCTAGTGAAATTCTAGAGCTGAAGATACAATTATGCTGTCAGAAATAAAACTACTCTGGGGGAAATTAATACTGTACATTATTGTAAATCCAACTAAAATATCCAATTTGAAAATATTTCTTAAAAGCTTTTTCTTCCATAGTTATAGATGTCTGCTGCTCTTAATTTTGCAGAAATTCTTTCCTATATATCAGCTCACCCAGATCTCAAAACTAATTCTTTTGCCACTACCTCAACAGCTTAACTCTGCTTGCCTTTTGGTGGGGCGCTGTTCTCTCCTTTATGATTTCTCTGTAGAAACTCTCATGGGAAATTGACTGACTTGCAGATCCAAACCTCTAATTCAGCCTTTCCCCACCTTGTTTTCATTATGTTCTCCCTCATCCACCCCTACCGATAGGAGCCTTCAGACTTTTGTGCTCTCATCATCTCATCTCCATCCTCCAAGAAATTAACTGTTAAGGATTTTGCCCTCTAGGGTTGGGCTTTGGAAGGCCACCATTCTCTTCACCCTCACCGGGAGTGCTTACTCCAATCCCACTGAACAAATCTGCTTCATCAAACATCTCCCATCTGTCAGGCTATGGGCTAAGAGCGAGGGATGCAAAAATGGATCAGATGGGCCTTGTCTTCCTATAAGCAAGTTGTAAAATGCTCTTCTGCATAGCGCTGTGGAATAGACAAGATTAGCGATCCTACCTTTATGGTGAAGAATCCATTGTTCAGGAAGCTTGGTTCTTGCTGATCACACAGCTAAACAGTTGGGACTTACACACTGGTCTTCTGAGTTCAAATCATATGCTTTTCCTATAAATCAATTTTAATCCATCCTTCCTTTTTATATTAAAATTTAATTTCATACATTATCGAAGCAACTGAACACCAGGTTCACATCTTAAAACTTTTTAATATAAGGTTCTTATGTTTTCACTTGTTCAACATTGACTGAGTACATAAGACAACAATAGTCACCCTTACAAGCAGCTAATATGCATCAGAGGCTGTGTTAAGTGTCTTGCATGAATCAACTCATTAATCCTAGGAGGGATGACTTTTTCATTCTTGTCTTATAGATGCATGAACTGAGGCTTGAGGCAGGGTTAGGATCCAAACCTATGTCCATGAGACTTGGCAGCTGGAGCTCTCGGTGTCATTTTATACACCTGCCAGATGCCAGGCACTGAGGCTCCTAAGGATGAGCAAGACACAGTGTGGCCACAAAGGAACCTCTAGTCTAGTTGGGCAGCAGTTACACAAATTAATAATTATACCTGGGAGCTGTAAATGCAATGATACTGACCCGGACAGTGGAAGAACTAAAGGTTAAGATCTATGAGTGCCGTTCTCTTGGATAGTAAGTGGAATTAAAAAGTCATTTATGTTTTTCTCACTCTTTAGAAGAAAATTAACATTTTACTCCTCAGAATGTATGACTCACCTGAGAATCTTTCTTAAATGTAGATTATGATTCAGTAGGACTGGGGAGGGGCCTAGGATTCTATTTTTCTAAAAAGTCCGGGTGATACTGATGGGGCCGTGCAGGGACCACACCTTGAATGCAAGGCCCAGCATCTCACTGCTTCACAGCTCATTCCAAAACCTGCTACTCTGGCAATCTAGCATGTGCTTAGTCAGCTGGGCCACTCACACAGCTGAACCCAATTCAAATTAGTTAGTCTATAGCTCAGACCTTGCCACCAACGATGGCAAGGGGATTCTTGGGGAATCTGATCTTTTCTTGGTTTTTCCTCTCCCCTCACCCTATTCCTTTTGTGGTAATGTACTCACCTAGAATTTTAAGATCCAGAAACTTCTCCCTTTTCCAAAGTGATATCACTTAACTACTCTGTACACATGCATGACAGAGTGCTTATAATAAATTTTTGTTAATTCTTCTTTGCTGACTTGAATGGCTAGTCTTGTTACACAGACACCTTTAATGAAGGCACTCTTTCATTTCACTGTGTAGATAAAGAGTCATCTAAAGCCTCCATAGATACACCTAGTATACTTAAAATACTTGAGACAAAAGGATAGAAGAATGGTCAGATAACTTGCCAAACTGTCAGATGCAAACAATAATCAAAAACTTAGAAGCGCTGTATTACTGTTTTCATAACTATATAGTATACTTGGATCTTCACTCTGCTTAAAAGTATCAGGTTCAAATGACTTTCGCGATTGCCTATTTTCTAACCACATTCCTGAACAACTCTTAGGTCCTTACTTTGTGAACTTCCATTTACAATCTGTGAATTTTGAAGTGTCTACAAATGCCAGAATGTAAGGAGTCCTCATCTATGGTGAGTTGTGTCCCAAAATTGTGTTTGCCAACTCATTTTTGAAACCCTGTGTATCTTTCAATGGGAAACATGGCGGTAGTTGGAGGTTAAGATATTGGTATAACTCAGTATCTTTTTAAATTAAAAGGATCTTTGGAAGACACCCCCAGAATCCACCTACCATTTATAAACCTGTCCAGTATAAAGAGCATTGGACCTGGAGTAAAATTTCTTGAACTTGAATTTTTTTTTTTCTTCCCCAATTAGTGACTTTGGGCATGCCATTTAAATTCTAGGCTCCAGGTTTCATAGTTTCTTCTAAAATGTGGCTACCTTTGAGAACTGCTGAGGTACATAAAAATTTTTTTGCAACTATAAATTTCTATGTAAATGGAAAACACTCAAGTCATCATTATTATTAAATAAGCAAATTCAAACACATCTCCTTGGGAAACTGGATGAGAATATTACCAGGGCAGGAAATACAAATCCACTTTAGAGAAAACCTAAAACTCAAATAGAATGGGAGGAAATTCCTATGTTAAGGGATCTCATAGATGTAGCCTTGATGAAAGGAGTCTTAATGAATTCCCAGAACAGGATCCTCACTGGCCTTTCTGAGGTCTCTTTTGCTGCCTGCTTTATAGCACGTGACCTTGGTAAACCCCACAGTTCAGCCATCATCTCTCCAAGACTAGCATCCTATCCCACAACAGCAACAAAAATAACAACACCCCCCCCATAACAACTTTGTATTTTGACCAGGAGTGAAACTTCTACTTCCAGCTTTTTGTTGAATGGTGTAGTTCATAAGACTGTAGAGACTGTGTACTTTGAAGATATTACTCCATTTAACAGTGTTTAACATTCTTATTTCCTTCAAACCTTTCGGATTCTAGAGAAGCTTGGTTTTCTGTCTTCTTTTCATCCTGCCCTTCCCCATATACTGATGCCCCCCCCCTTGTCTCCATGGGGACAGCTAAGTTGTTCCTTAGTCATTCCCATCAGCACAATGAACCTGAGAGCTGGGAGGAAGTGCAGGTGAATTGCCAGGCACTGTCAGAGCAAAGGATGAGCCAAAAACTTGAAAAGTTTGCAATTACTATGGCTTTAGTAGGAAAACCTCCATGGCTGAGTTTTTATCAAGTAAATAATGGATATGAATGAAATAATCTTCAACATTGCCCGTGGCTCTAAAACATTTTCACTGCATTTGATGTAAATAATGAAAGGCACATATTTTAGAGAGCCATGTACTGACTTTGTGAGATACTCTGACGAACACACTGGTTTGAGACAGGAAGAACATTATTAACTCTATCACTTCCACCAGGAGTAGGAAGGTATCAGAGATCAGGGACACTGTCCCAGGCAAGGGAAGATTTTGCTGATCATAAACCCTTCCTTGAGCACTACTAGGCCTAAACTTTCAGGCCCAACGGCTATTAAAGCAATTATTCCTACCTCTGGTTGCAACTGTTGACATGGGGTCTTTCTATCCCAATGGTGGTGAACCAATCTATAGCTGTAAAAGGGTTGCCATCACTGTTCTACACTCAACTCAATCCTAAAACAGGAGCCTCCTTTTGTACTTGGCTGAAAGAAAAGCTTTTTCATGGTTGGCTCACTCTCTGTGTTTTAAATCTATATTTTTTTGTCCTTACATGTTCCAGGGCCTTCAGGTGCGACATATCAATGTCCAGTAATGGTGCAGCACCAGGAGACCACGGGATACAGGTTATCTTGTGTTTACTTAAAAAAAATGATACTGGGGATTGATTGAACCCAGGGCCTTCACACTGAGCTACATCCTCAGTCCTTTTACTTTGAACCAAGGTCTAAGTCCCTAAATTGCCCAGACTGGGCTTAAACTTGAAATCCTCCTGCCTCAGCCTCCAAGAGAGCTGGGATTACAGGAATGCATCACCACATTTGGCTTTACCTGTATTTTAAAGCAGCACAATACAACTCACTGCTGGACCTGGTCAGTAGTTCTGCTTTTGCCTTGTCTGCTTATATCTCTAGCAGAACACAACAGAAGGCCCCCTTTTCTTTTCATTCCAGGGCCTGTGCATGCTAGAGAAACATTCTGAAACTGAGCTGCAGCAGCCCCTACTCTTTAAATTTTGAGACAGGGTTTCACTCAACTGCCCAGTTTAGTCTTGAACTTGTGATCCTCAGACTTGTGAGCCTCAGACTTCTGAGTAGCTGGGATTCCAGGGCTGCACCACGGTGCCCAGCTAATAGACAGCCTTTACTTCTCAGGTGGCATCCACGATGATGTGCAAGTATAGCAGCAGACTCCCAAGGGGGCAAAAAAGGCACTGGGGCTTAAATATGGGCAGGGAAATGAGCTCAGGAAGGTTTCTGAGTGGATGGTTTTAGAGAATGTAGTGTCCACTCTTCCAGAAGTCATACTGCTTTCAGGTTTTGAGGAGATATAATTGCATTCTCCAAGTTAAATGGGTGTTTAAATTTCCCACTATCTTTTACTATTCCAGTTTAATGAAATAACTCAATATGCTAGTGTTTATCCAAACTATATATTCCATCATGCTTAAAAAGTAAGTTATGGATTCTCTGAAGGAAAAAATAGTTCTCTCTGTATTTTCTGATTTTATTATAAGAAAGGTGAATTAATGAGCACCTCACAGGACACAGATTTTGTAGGGAAAAGTATAGAAAGGTGTGATACCCTGCTTTTATTGTTGAGATGGGGGCTGCAAAGATGAACTCAGTTGTCTTGTGTTGTCCTTTAAGCACAGCTCAAACAAGAACCTGGTCTCCTGACAATCAGTTCTAATTGCATTTTTTACAAATTAAAAGAAATAATGATATTGCACTTAAAGTTTTTAGTAAAGAACATTTAGACTCATATTTTAAATAAGGAGTTAATTAAGGACATCCTTTTTTTGTTTGTTTTTTGAGACAAGGTCTCACTATATAGCCCAGGCTGGCCTTGAACTTGCAGCAATCCTCCTGCCTAAGCTTCCTGAGTGCTGGGATTACAGGTGTGCACCACCACACCCCAGGGGAACATCTCTTTTGGATCCTAATTCTACTTTCTCTTTGACTCATTTTTCTAGTTCTCCTAATCTGTAATGCTTTTAACTTGCTGTTTTAATTTTTAATCTCAAGAGTCTGTACTCAGGGTCATTAGTCACAAAAGTTTGCATAATTTTTCAGATAGAAAAGCCTCTCAGTCAAAGTCATACGAAATTATTAGTGGGATAATAATTAACAGATTAATAGCAAAGCCCAAGTTTATCAGCTATTCTTTAAGATTTAAAAACATCTCAAAAATTTGAAAACCAAACAAAAATACTTGCAGTTTTCAGATTCCAAGAACAGCCCCCCAAAATAGCACTAAGACTCAGAGGACGGCATTGCTCAAAATCTCTTTTCACTGGGATGGGCCACAAACCCTACAGGAAAATATGACTCAAAAGGGCCTGGCTGAATGTTACAGGACAATGGCTGTTCTACTCATCTTGCCAGGTTCACCTGCATCACATTGCTCAACAGGGTACACTCTAAAGGTGTCAAGATGACGCTTACAAACCCCACCCAAAGTCTTAGGTCTTGGCAAATTACTGTGAATAATGTCATCTCAGATACTCAGGTAAAGACTTCAGGACAGAAAGACAATCCAATACACTCTTCCACGAAAGAGAAGAACCTCAGATTCACAACTCAGCCATAGTTGGTGTCCACGATGACAGACAAGTACAGCAGCAGACTCCAAAATGGGGAAAGGCTGTGCTTTCTTGTATCTATAACCCTTGTAATCTTGCAGTCTGTGTGGCTGATTGTGAGGGTTGTTAGTAAGCAGTACCAGGAGCCTCATGTTCCTTTTAAATAAGTCAAACAATAGCCTGTTGGACAGAAGTTTCTTGTTTGTGGGCACAGTTTGATTCCAAAGCTTTAATCAGCCCCCACCCAATCTCAAAACAGGGCTAAGAGGCTGAGCCTCCCTCACTGTCCTTCCCCAAGTTCACAGAACATTATTATATCCACAGTGTGAAGGGATGGCTTCCAATAATTCAGTTGTTGCTTACTGTTAATGTAAATTTAGAATCATCAGGGTAGAAGTACCGGCCCTTTCAACTGCCCAGAAAACAAACATATGGGGGGAAAATCCCCAACGTGGTTCATTTTGAACACAGGGCTAGATAAAATTTGTCACAGAGGCAAGGCAGGACATGAGAGAGGGATCACATCCTGAGGTTTTATAGATACGAAATGTGTTTTTTTTAAATGAAAAAGTGACTTGCATTATGAGTCAAGATAAAAACAGTCTAACATCTACCAGAGCTAGAAGCTGTTTCCAGGACTCCATCATTAATTTTTTTCTAACATTGCCACCTTATCCTGTCAGACCACCACTGTCTCTATGTCTGTCTCTCCCTTTAACACTTACTCAAACCTACCAACTTTGTCACACCAGGCCTCCAGTACAGTTCCTCCCGGAGGTACTGGTATTTAACAGGCATTAATATTTTAAGGAGAACAGATGACTATAGCAGTGGGTTTTTAGAAATTTACAGAGCATTCCCCACATTTTGAGTAGTGAAGACAAGAATCAAAGGAAGCCCTCGGACAAACTACATACTGATAATGGAGAACACCAGAGGAGAGTACCCCCATTTTTCAGCACACACGAGGACTCACAGTCACAATCATTTATAAAAGAGTGAGGTCCAAAAACCGAGCAAACACTTACCCCAGCTGAACTCCTACCAGTTAGTTAAGCACAGGGTTAGGGTCTGGGGATGTGGAGATCACTAAAATCCCGCCCCCACTTTCAGCCAATTCCTCTTCGCCAATCTGAATGCCTAATAACACACACTTGGGGACTCAGCAAGGACATGATTCAGATTGAAAATGTGTGGGGAGGAGCTTGAAATTCTGCATTAATTAAGATGCTCTGACAGCCCGCTGGGGCCACTGGCCAGTGAATAGCAAGGACCTAGAGGAGTTCGACACCTGAGAGGAGACCCAGCCTGACCTCGAATTATTCAGGGAAAGGCATCTCAGCAGAAAGAGCTAGCAAAGGTTACAGCTAGAGACAATGATGCCAGAAACACGTTGGATACAGGAAATATTAAAGGAGCTAAGAAGGAGGTATGTTATGTAAAAGGCCACTGAACATCAATGCAGAAAAGAGCTCTACAGAAAAACTGCTGTAATAGTTGTAAGAAGGTGGTCCGACTACAAGCGCCACTCCTATCCTTCCCCACCTTCATCAGTCTCTCACTAAGGAATTCATGCTTATTTATTGAAACAGAAAAAAGTAAAACGAATTTCTCCCTGTATGCTAGTGAGGGAAATTCTGTCCTGCGGTGTTTCTCATAAAATGGACATGGAGCCATTTTCAATTTGAGGTTGTAGAACTGGATAAGATCAAAATCACCTTAATAACATATCACAAGTATATAATAATGTGGTTATTTATGATGGATACTTAAAAATGTGTTTTTGAAAGAATTTTTTATTCAATTTTTTCTTTGTCTTCTTTTAAAAAATGTGCAGTGGCCACAAACGAATACTATTGAATAACAATTTAGTAATGAATTATAGCACATTGTACTAATCCATTAATATTATCTCTGAGAAAGAGCACAGGAGGGATGTACAGATTTCTGGCAGGAAAAAATATATATACATTAGGCTTTTTGATGCCTAATAAGGAATTCATTAGTTGGTGTCCTGGAGCATTTCTCTGATCCCAGCCATGTAAAGAATTAAGTTTCTGGGGAACAGAAGGGAAGTTGTGGTTGACTTAGACACACAACATGAGCTACAAGCCTGGGAGAGAGAGTTTTTGTATTTGCAGTGCTGAGCATTGATCTTAGGCCCTTCATAGATGCTAAGCAAATACTTCTACCACTGAGCTATATCACTAGCCCTGCTCCATGGTTCTATTTCCAGTGCACAGAGGTAAGCATTAAGATGAACACACCCATGGACCAGGGATTTAGCTCAGTGGTTCTGCTGCCTTCCTTGCAAGCACAAGGACCCGAGTTCAATCTCCAGTAAAAAAAAAAAAAAAAAAAAGATGAACACACCCATCTTCCATATTAGGTACACTGTAGGAAGCCACATTCTACAAAAAGACAACTGCTAGCCTTACGTGAAGCAGATCACTAGACAAGTCTGACCACATCACCCACATCCTAATCATGAAGACCCACACCCATGTTATCTAATTTGATCTTGACCAGTATCTAGAGACAATCGTTGACTCGACCGCCTCCATCTGCAGACTCAGATACTCCGTTTTGCTGATGAAAGATGTTAAGTAACACTTCCAAAATCACCTGTGTGCTACAGAACCGGCTTCAACACTCAGCACATTTGATGGTCAGTCTAGCTCTTTCTATAATGTTACACTGTAACTTTAAAAACAACCAATCAACCGCCAGCCAACATTAAACAAGTGAGGGCTTGGAGCCCAGGAATGATCTAGGAACTTAACTACTTTTAAAAGTTAGAATTTCACAAAGCTAGAGTAATTTGGAGTTTGCCAGTGGCCCAAATTGTACAGTCTATCCTACTGGTAGGAATACAGGTACATGAAAATATGGCTGTGGCATTCCTATGTAAGTTAAAATACATGAAATGAAGACGCATAAAAGAGATTTCCTAATGATCTGAGGACCTAAAGTGATCCACCTAACCTGATGAGGTTATTACTCAAGTGCAACGCATAATGCTATTATTTATAACAGGCTGTCAAGTTAGTTCCTATGAGTCTTTCAAATTTAAATTTGTCATGTTCAAGGCCCTGGGTTCAATCCCCAGCATGGTGCCCCCCCCAAAAAAAGTTTGTCTTGTTTTTATACATAGGCTTAGCATAAAACAATGTTAGAATTTGTCATTTGGCTTTTCATATGAATACAGAGAAATATAATATTGTATTCCTTAAAGTTACTTGAAACCACTTCTTAGGTGATAGAGATACTTAAGGTCTGTTCATTCAACAAGGTATTAAAAAGACCAGTCCAATGTGTGGGAAAAAAAGAGAATCCAGGGCTGGGGATTTAGCTCAATGGCACTGCATCTGCCACACAAGTACAAGGTCCTGAGTTCAACTGCCAGTAACGAGAGAGAGAGAGAGAGAGAGAGAGAGAGAGAGAGAGAAGGAATGAGAGAGAGACTCCTCTAGTTGCCAGGTTCTCAAACCTTTGGGACTTCTGTGGCAGTGAAGATTCCCACAGAAAGTCTGAAGTGGAGCCCCAAATTTTACACTTGCGGGCGTTCCCTGTGAGGCTGACCCTGCAGGTCCCGGGGCTTCACTGAGGTGGGATCACCGATGTCACCTGGAACTGTTCTTGACTCAGCACACATATGGACCCGATGGATGGATCTGGTGTCTTAGCCCCTTTGAACTAGCAATTTGCCTACTGAAGCATCTATCTACTAAGAGCCCTGTGAAAGAACAAATACTTCAAAATACTTTATTTTCACAAAATGAAAAGATCACTAATTTTCTAGGACTGGTTTTATTTTTTAATCTCCCCCCTTAATTAAGCAAACAGCAGAAACTCCAGCTTAAGACTAAATGATTTTTTTTCTCTAGAAGGTGAAAGCAGCTTAGACACCTGAATTTAGTATCCTAGAACTATAACCTCAGGTCAGATATCTTACAGATCAGGAAAGCTAGCCATGTTGAGATTTATTATGCAAGAAAAGCAGGGTCACCAAGTTTAGCATTAATGAAAATAAACAGCAAGATGATGTGCCTCTTTAAATTAGAATTTTAGATGACATTTTCAGTATTATAGTCCATGTAATATATGAAATATAGGGAGCACTTTTACATTTAAAAAAATCATTATTTACCTGAAATTCAAACTGAAGGGAATATCCTTCAGTTTTATCTGGCAGCCTCAGACAAAAACAGACTCTCAACTTACCTCGAAGTACCAGGAGGGCAGAGGCCAGGATGGAGAACTAACAGCCCACTGACAGTGTTCTTAAAATATTCCCCTGCCCAGAGAATGGTGTTTTGGGCTTGTTAATGCTACCTAGAGCACTTGGTTATTGCTACTGTTGATTTGTGACAGCCCTTTTCAGAGGATTTGTGCTCTGTACCTTGTTTCCAGGGAAGGACCAGGTAGGGCAAAGCAGGTGCCTTTTTTCCCCCAAGTATCTTTCCTCTCTGTTAACCTCAGTGGGAAAAGTAGATAGTGGCCTCTTGGTTAGAATCATGCAATATTTTTCTTCTTACCTTATGGCAAGTTGGTTAGATTTAAAATGATATTTGGAAGAAGAGTGTGAGTGGTAAGAGGTACTCTCACCTCTTACTAGCTACTAATTTTACAGATTTTACAGAGCTAATCTAGTCCTCTGACCTCAGTTTTATCTAAGCCACCGAACAGTGTTAGATTCATTGGCAAAATTAAAAGCAAAAGTTAAAACTGCTTCATTTTTCATCTTTTTCTTAATTGCCTTTTTCCTACCCATTTCAAATAGCAACAGGCATTCCTGTCATGGTGTTTTTAAGACCTTAGGGCTGAAGCAAGCAAAAGACTCAGTACAGAAGTTCCAACTCTAATAATAATAATACATTAAATCCAAATAGTTCCTAGTCTTAGGAACTGGTTTAGAGGAAACTACTAGTGCTCTATGTACAGCATAAACTATATTAAATGTATTTTGTAAAAATGTGAGATCTGGATTATTAGGGAGGAAAATTCATCTGACAGATTGGTTCCTTATCCAATCAGCACAGGGGTGATCCACTCTCTCCCCCCTTGATTATTCCACCATTATTACTAAGTTACCTCAGCAGTTAGATTTACATGCCACTGCTATGGATAGGCCAAGGATGGGATTAAATTAATAATTTTTGTTGTTTTTAGCAATCATTTAGTTGGGCTGGGCATGGTGGCACACGCCTGTAATCCCAGCACTCAGGAAGCTGAGACAGGAGGACAAGTTCAAGGCCAGGCTGGGCTACATAATGAGGTCCTGTCTCAATAAATACATATAATAAAATAAAATGCAGCTGATGTTAAATACCTCAAAATTTACAATAATAATGTATAATTTGGTTTTTTTTTCAGGTTCTAATTTGCAGGTGGATTATATTATAATTGCTCTACTAATCTAAGTGAACTTATTTGTTTTTCTTTTTTTGTGTGTGGTTTTTTGAGACAGGGTCTCATTATGTAGTTGAGACTGACCTGAAACTCACTATGTAGCTCAGGTTGGTCTTGAACTCACAGTGATCCTCCTGCCTCAGCCTCCTGAGTTCTGGGATTACAGACGTGAGTCCCCATGCCAGGCTCCTAAGTGAACTTATTTGTAAGTTCCCAGTCTATGGCAGTAGTAAGTCATCAAAGGTGGGAAGTTCTGGAGACTGAAGGAAGTTTCATGACAGGAAACACAGTAAACAAACGGAGACAAGTTCATACCAATGTGATTATTGTTTTAAACATTCTTTCTATTCAATCCCCGGTACCAAAAAAAAACAACAAAAAAAAAACCACCACCAACAACAACAACAGAAAAACCCACACTCTTTCTAGAATCTTAATGTAATCATTCCAGCAAAAGGTAAGTCGTTTGAACTTCGGAATCATAATGTGGTCTACTTTTGATTTTGAAGATTTTCAAACAAATTGTCCATGGCACAATGTTGACTTTATTATTTTTAATGTGTACTTTAGAAAAATGTCATTTATACAAGCAGCAAGTTTCCACACCCTGTTCTAAGTGTATAAGGTGATATTCAATAAAATTTTTCTAAATCTGAATAAATTTCCAAACTACGCCTTCACATACTAAAACAAGTATACAAATTCCCCCACGGTTGGAGAACAGGAAAGTTCCTACTGAGAAACAGGGCAAGTGTTCACCATAGGACTGTTCTGTTTCTTTCTAGAACTCTAGCGACAATGACTAGTTAGTATCACTTGTTTAGGGTTTGTTTAGATTCAGAAGTTTACAGCTGATCAAATCACTAAAATCTACATATTAGAAATGTACTGTTTTTGCAAAGCAAATACATTCACAAGAAGAATATGAAGACAAGCTGACTTCTGTCATACTAAGTTGACACACTTAGTAACAAATTTTGTTTACCTTGATGAAAGGGAAAGAGTGGAAAAAATAGACAAAGGCTTTAAGTGAGCAAATGTTTGCGTTAAACTGGAATATGTTGAGTTGGAGAAAGTTAGAGGTGTACAAAGTTTTTCTGTAAATACTGAGCAAATACCTTAGGCGCTGTAGATCACACGATTTTGGTGCAACTATTCCGCTCAGTCATACATAGACAGACGCACCCACAGACAAGGGTGTGACTGCAGTCCAGCTACACTTTATTTTGGACCCAGAAGTGCGAATTTTACATAATTTTCAAGTTTCCCCAAACACTCACTGTTCTTTGTATATACTTTCAATTAGTAAAAAATATAAAAATCCCACCTTACCTAGAAGGCCACACAAAACAGTAGTGGGCTGTAATTTGCTGACCCCTGAAACGGAGGAACCATGTGTTTCAGCTGAGTAGAAGCTCAATGTCAGTACAGCATATGAAGTTTGTTGACAGTATTTTTTTTAACAAAATCATTTGCTGTGATCGGTGTTTGAGACTCTGTACATCCTTCACAAATTTAATGTTACATGATCTGATCCTCTTAAAACTTAAACTTTGAACTGCTAGACTTTTATTTCCTTGGAACATAAGGGCTGGTATAAATTATTTTCCAGAAATGAGGTAATGTTTCACAGAACTGGTTTCCTTTTTTTTTTTTTTTTCTCCTATCTGTTTTCAAGTTTTGGAGAACTAAATTTGCATTTGTTAAAATCAAAAAGTAGGAAAGATGTTCTTTACAAATAGTTTTGATCAACTATGTTTTCAAAGAAAACAGGATAAAATGCTTTTTCTCTAACATTCTGCATGGTACTGTACTGTTGTTCAATAGGAACGAGCTTCTGTAGTTTGCTAAAAGAATGAGTAGTGGGGAAGAGGATACGTCGGGATTTCATAACGGGTTACAGAACCATTCTCTTGGGCAAGCCATAGGCAGGGGCAGCTATGCTGTAATCGTATGGTGTCCCATAGCCTGGAGCTATGTAGCCAGGAGCAGCTGTAGTCCCAACCCCTTGTCAGTTCCTCTTCCTCAAACTGCCTAGATTGCTGCAGACACAGCCGTATTCATAACACCTTTTGCCCAAGGAATAATCTTCTTTTTCTTATTTGGTGCATTGGGTCCTGAAAACAGCTTCTCCAGAGCAGCTAAAGCTGTGCTTGCTTTTCCTGCTTTCTTATTTGGACCTGTGCCTCTGAGTTTCTGTCCAGTTACTTCTACCTCCATTACAAACTGCTTGCTGCGGCTTCCACCAGTCTCTGACATGAGTTCATACTTGAGATCTCATCTTTTTTCACTGAGCTTCATGACAGGATTTTTGCCACTTGCTGTGAGGATAGGGCCCTGAGTTCTTACCTTCAAGGTACTGGAGGTTTCAGTTGTAGAATTTCCAGCATTATTGCTTGAGCTTGAAGACACTGCTTCCTTTCTGCCTTATCTGATTTTTCATTGGAACTCATATATTCAATATCTACATCAAATCCTGCTGAGTATCCCATTGCCTTTAATACCTTCACTGCTACATGAAGTTTTGCAGTTTTCTTGGATGGTCCTGAGGCTTCATGTTATTCTATCCTCATCTACAAACACTGTGAAGACCAGAGCATGGACAGGGCCAGACTGAGACAAGAGCTTATACTGAAGCCCAGGCCTGATTTAATTGAGCCTCAATAGTGTATTCACCAGGTCTACTGCTTTACTATCCAGAAAATGGTCCTTAAGTTTCATTTCATCTTCTTATTGGGACCTTTATCATCCCCTAATCCATCTTCAAATGGTCTCTTTAGAGCTGAGGAGCTAGCACTCTCTTTATCAGTAACTGACCAGGAATACTTCGGAAAGGCCTTACTAGATGGTAGGGGGTCCATCTCCAACACTTTATAAATCTGGCCAAAGGCTGATAGTCTGAGTGCATGCTGTATGCTCTGGGTGATATCTTCTTTTTGCTGGAGAGTCATATAGTTCAGAGCATTAGTTGGGTCCCACTCACAAGGACCATGAAAACCAGGACCCCCAGGAGGTAGTATTCCAGATGCCAAGCACTCCATTACTTGTCTCAGGCCTCCCCAGCACCCAAAGGTCTACAAGTACTACAAGTACCTATAGACTTCACATATAAGCTCTAGTGGCCATTCTGTAATTTTTGATGTGTGTAGATTAGATTAGGTTTTATGAAAGAAAATTCACCAATTATTCAATTCTATAAAGTTCTGATGTAACAAACCATAGTTTTGAATACTTGCCAACTTCTGAAAATGTCAAATAAAAATTTTGAGGAATTAAGTTTTGAAATATATAGATTCTTTCCTTATCTCAGATTAAGAATACATTTCTTTTGAGCTGGGGATTTAGCTCAGTGGTTCCACTGCCTGCCTTGCAAGAGCAAAGACCTGAGTTCAATCCCCGGTAACAACAACAAAAAAAAAACCAAAAAAACCCCAACACATTAAAAGAATAAATTTCTTTCAATTTTGTGTTAGGAGGTGCTAGGGATTGAACATAAGGTCTTGTGTGTGCTAGACAAGTGATGTACCACTGAGCTATGCTCCCAGCCCTTTCAATTTTGATATGTTTGCTGGTGAATTATGAAAGAGTTGGATCTTTTTTTTTTTTTTTTTTTTTTTTTTTT
>NW_022900942.1:48327977-48332595 GCF_012274545.1 Fukomys damarensis
TTTTTTTTTTTTTTTTTTTTTTTTTTTGGTACCAGGGATCAAACATGGGTTCTTGTGCTTTTGAGGCAGGTGCTGGAACCACTGAGCTAAAATCCCTAGTCCTGCTCTTTATGGCTCTAACAGATGAGTTTCAAAGAGAGCTTCCCATGAGGGAGATATTTAGCCTGAATTGGAGGACTTCCCAGTGATAGTCACTGAAACTTCACTGGGTGATGGGACTAACCTGAAAGTGTCCCTAAACTAAGAGTTTATGCTTCTGTAATGTGGGGAAAGATTTGAAAATGAACTTATTACTTTGGTTAACCAGAAAAAAAACTAAAGGTGGCCCCAGAATGTTTAAGGTTGTCCTGTCCAAAGGTTAAGAACAAAGTCAGCAAGACCATGATAGGTGTGAATAGTTTCTTATTTTAAGGAGGAAGGAGATAAGAACTGATCTTGTCTGGCTAAAGCCTCTAGGCAAGACTATATCAAACCTACATGACGTAATATGAGAAAAGCAGTCAGTAACCCAGTGTTCTGGCTGTGTCATTGCCACTTTGGAGGCATATTTCACTGTCTGCGTTTACCCAACTTAGTCCCTCATAAGACCAAAGGACTCTATAAATTCAAGGTAACTGGGTGATTCTTAAAATCTCCAGAGCTTCTAAAACAGGGTGACACCCTTTCTACCCCACCCCTTCTGGTAAATATTACTGAGCTAGACACATACAGCTCTGATAAAGTTTCTGACTCATGTGGATTAATCTTACTAGACCTATTTTTCTAGATTACATTTTTGTCTTTCAACATCTGATACATCCCAATCAAAATTTCAAAAGTGCACCCCTAGATCTCTAGCTCCTTTTCCAAGGTACATAAAAGAAAGAATTGTTGTACTGACATCATTCTGGCCTTTGGCAATTCTTAGTAGCATATAAGCATATATTTTTGACGGCATCTATCAAAGAAGGCATTCAACTTTCACTTTTAAATATGCTGGCTATTGAAATGTACTTAAGGTACTTTTCTCTGTGATACCGGGGGTTGAACCCAGGGTCTTGCTCATCATAGGCAAGCACTCTGCCACTGAATTACACCGTTAGTCCCTACTTGTCTATTTTAATGAAGGTGGACAATAAAAGGGGTGTGTTCTGAAATAACTCCTAGCTTAATGAATTCCTTAATATTTTTTCCATAGTAATGGATAGAGTGTAAACTTTTGTTAAGTGCATCTCTGACCCATGAGAGCATGTTTAAATGTTATGGTAATTATTAGTATGTTCCAAGTACTGGGTCTTTGTGAAAAAAAAAACAATAGTAATTGAATAAATTAACTATCATTTTACAGCATTTAAGAATTGTAACCAATTTTTGGCTTCTACATATCCAGAATGTCTGTCTTGGAAAATAATACAACTGAATGGACTTAGGAGGCATTGTTTTCCAATGTTCCCTCCACCTTCGGATAATCTTCAGTACAAATAAGCAGCGTTTACAACACAGAGGGTCTTACGCACTATGTTCAGGGCTGCAGACACCAAGGTCAGCAGCGGATAACAGCATGCCAAGCAGGGAACACAGGTGCTGGAGGACAGGTTCCAGTGTAGTTCAACAGCTGGCAATACTGAGCCCTTGTTATGTGCCAGGCACTGTGGTCCCCTTTGAAGAAACTGAAGACGAAGAGCCTGCCATGGCAACGTAAAGAGTAATGATGAGAAGAAGATGTACAGAAACTCAAATAGCAACACAAATAGGAAGAGTTAAGTTTATTTAATAAACCATGTGCAGCTTTAAAGAACTTAAGAGCCATCTTTTGGGGATGACTTTTTTTTAAAGCAAGAAAACTTTGGTCAATAAGCAGCAAAACATCAAATGAAATGTTAGGTATAACCATTTCTCTTTAAATAGCTTTTTTAGCCGGGTGTGGTGGCGCATGCCTATAATCCCAGCACTTGGGAGGGTGAGGCAGGAGGATCGCTGTGAGTTTGAGACCAGCCTGAGCTACACATAGTGAGTTCCAGGTCAGTCTCAACTATGTAGTGTCTCAAAAACAACAACAACAACAACAACAACAAAAACAAAAATCAAACAAACAAAAAAAAAACCCCAAAAAACAAAAAACTTTAAATAGCTTTTTAAAATTCATTCCTGAATGTATGGTCAAAAAATACTTGCCTTTTAAAAAAATTCAAAATGTATGCATTACAAATTCTTCCTCTCATTTCACACACAGAAATAACCCAAGCCAGTTTACACTTTCCCATCAGCTTTTTATATACCTTCCACCGAGGAAATTATAAGATGTCTAGTTGGCTTGTGTTTCCCTTCTAATAGCAGAGAGCGCTACATGAAGCAGGTAGAATGGGAGGTTGGAAAAGGGAGCCGCTCTTACAAGCAAACATCCTGATCAGATATTAAAATGTGCTTTCAAAGGACAGAGTGCCTGCGTGTCAATAAGCTCCTTGCTGTAATTACTTCCTATGCACTGGGCTTGCTTTGGAGCTGAGCCTGCTGACTCACCAGGCTGCTCTAAATTTGCTGGGCTGGGTTTCCCTACTGCCTGCTACATGGGAGTCATCACAGGAAAGAAAGTCTGTCTCCCTTAGCAACGTGCAAAGCCAGGCACTGACCATGAACCTCATCTTTTCAACAACAACTAGACTCTAGTCAGGGAAGGGGAAAATGAAGTGGCAGGTAGGTGTCACCGTCAGCCTGGCTGCCAGAATACAGTTCCCTTCCGAAAAACATTAGTCACCAGCACCCCAGTTTCACTGTCTTTTCTCTCACCCACTCAAGCAGTTAACCTGGCATCTCGTCTTGCAACGCCTGCTTTTGTGGCCACTGAACTTACTTTGCAAAAAATGCTTCCCAAACTCTGCTACACATTGGGGTCATTCAGAACTTTTTTTTCCTCCTTTCAAACAGCGAAGTGTACTTCTCATCCTCAAACTGATCTCAAGTGTTTGAGATGTGATATAGATGTAGGACTTTTCAAAGCTGCCAGGTGATCCTAATATGTAGCAAAGTCTGGGAACCAGTGCTTTGGCAAAGTATCGCTTTTTCTTACCAACTAAAAACATTACCAACTAAATGCATCTAAACACCACATGGTGGGCTCTGAAGCCGCCTTAGAAGTTTTCTGACACATGGCCCCTAACTGATGTCTTAATTTGGCAGACAACAACAGCAAAACAAGCCAAGGGGGCATATCTAGGAAGGACGCCGGCTAGGCGAGGACCATTTTCCTCTTTGCTAGTGTTCAAGAGAAGCACATCAGATGTTTCTATTCTGGTTACCTTTTGATCTCTGTTGTGTTTCATCCCAGTGTCCGTTCAGCAAAGTTGTAAACCGCAGGTCCTCCTGGATTAGAACCAGCTCGGACCCCAGTCGGGACAGTTCTGCCAGCTTCACCAAGGCGGAGACCGCACCTCCGCTTCGCAGCGCGGCCCCAGGGCAGATACTATGCTAATACAGAAAGTTCCTTCGCAGCCCTGCGCGGGCGGGCGCAGGTTTGAACACTTAACCTTTGATTTTACGTTACCAGCGCCGCTGCGCTTTTTAAATAACCTCTTACGTCGTGGGTTTGGACCACTTTGTTTGCGGGGGGCGAAGAAGACTGGACGCGAGAAAGTGAAGGATAAAACCTGCGGGAGTGGGCGATAGCAGTGGCAGGTGCGGGGGTGAAGGGGCCATTAATGTTCGGAGTATTAATTACTCCACGCGCCGCTGGCCCGGCGAGGACTAGCAGAAGGGGACGGGAGGTTAAGACAAAGACTCCGACTGATCAAACGGCTGCAGCGCCCTTCCTCGGAGGTTACAGCTCTGTCCTGGGAGCTGGACGAGCGAAGAGACTCCGGGGTGACCCAGCGGCTAGCCTTCCGGGGCCTAACGCGCTGCACACGTTCACGACCCAGGTTCAGTGGGGAGGGTCTTTTTTGTGTGTCCATCCATCTCTCCTTTCGGGTCCTTTGTGGGATGCCTGGCTTCAGTGTAGCCCTTGCAAAGTTAGACCGAAGAATTTCCCACCAAGCAGAGAAGGGTTTCTGAACGGCTTTCGCCAGGCGCTCCGGCTGCGGCGCGCTGCACAACCGCTCGGGAGCAGGCTAATCGCAGCCTCCTCCGCACCCGCAGGGGCTCCGAGTCCGGCGCCAGGAGCGAGAGCTGGAGTAGGGTGATTGGAGTCCGCCCCAGAGGAGAGCACCGGGGCGCCTGCCGACCCGGGGGCGCAGGGGTTGCTCCCAGGCGCTGCACTTCCTGGTTTGACCCAAAGCGCAAAGCTCCTACCATCCTCAACTCTCCGGCCTGGAGGGTCGCGCGCTTCGGGCGCGCACCTGCAATGCCCCCTCGACCCCGACGCCCGCTCCTCTCTTTCTGCCCAGCCCCAGCCTGCGCCCCTCAGCCGCTCCACTTTGCTTCTGCCTGCGTGGCAGCCTCGACTCCTTCCCTTTCTTGGGGTCAGCGGCGCAGCCTCCTCCACCCCCCGTAGGAAAAATGAGGGCGGAAGGAGCTCGGCGGGGTGCACGCACAACTTCTTGCTGGGTAGGGACCCCCCCATTTCCGCCTACTCCGCGACCACGAGCTGCAGACCCAGGCGGGGGGCGGGAGGAGGCGCGGGCGGCGCCAGGCCTGGGAGGGACTG
>NW_022900942.1:48332941-48370211 GCF_012274545.1 Fukomys damarensis
GGTTTGGGCCTTAGGAAGCCAAACTCAACTGGCGAAGGAAGAAAGTGGTAGCCGGCGAAATGAACCGGAGTGGTGGGCTCCACCCGAGCGGGAGGAGGGGCGCGGGAGGCTTGAAAAGGCGACGCCACACCCGGACTGAAGTACCGGCCGCCGGGGGTCTGCGTGTCCTGCGCTGCCGCCTTTTACGCCGGCGGTTTGTATTCACACCTGGGGCGTGACTGATAAAGAGGGGCAAACTAGTTTTATCCTGAGCACTCTAAATTAAACGAAGCAGTTCCAAGCGCAGGATCACGACCAGAGATTTCGTAATTGTATGTTTTATGGAAGATTCAGATCTGCCTGTTGATGATGTTGGTATTTGGAATCCGCTCCGAGACTCTAACTCCAGAACATTATTGATGTGGGCACTTGTCCATGCACCTGTTTTTAACGAACTGAGAAAATGTTCTGTCTTCAAAACCCAGCTCAGTAAATAAATGCTGCTTTGGGAGGTGGTCCTGACCTTTGTCAATCACAGTACTCTCCAGTGTTTGAAACGTCAGAAAGTTGTTGTTTGAATACTTCCCTTAGCCCTTGGAGAGCACAAACGTACCTTTATTTTTTGGCCCTGATTGTTACTCATGGGGAAGATGGCATCTCCCTTAATAGTCATTACAGCTCAGTCTTCAGCACAATGCTCCCTAAACTTGAATGTGCTGAGAATCTCCTGGGGATCTTGTTAAGATCAAACTCTAGCTGGGCCTGGTAACACGTTGCTGTAAGCCCGGAACTCTGGGAGGCTGAGGCAGGAAGATTGAAAGTTCAAGCCCTGCCTGGGCAAGTTACAGACATAGCAAGACCCTATCCCAGGGGAGAAAAAATGCTGGGGATGTAACTCAGTGTCAATGCTTTGGGTTCAATCAGTACTGCAAAAAGAAAAGTTTTGATTGTGTGGGCTGAGGCAAACTCCCAGGTAATCTCTGTGTCTCTAGCTTGGGGACCACACTTTAAGTAGCAAGGCTTAGACCACTCATTTTGATACTGGCCAGCCCATTTTTGAGTCCTGACTGTACCACTTGTTAGCTGTGGGACCTTAGGCAAGTTTCTTAACGCTGAAGCCTACCAAGCTGTAAGATGGGTATGAGGCTAATCCCTCGTAGGGCTGTCTTGAAGATAAAATGGGAAAACCCATATAAAGCACAAAGTGTAGTGTCTGGCACATGTACCAGGGTCCAGAGAGATGTTAGCTAATTAACTGGCAAGGTTACCTTGCAGGGGCAAGGCTAGCCCAGAACCCATGCGCCTGCCAGGGGAGTGGTGTGTGAAAAGGTCACGGGTGTAGTGCCCAGCTCAGGAAGAGTGACTCTGCCCCCATAGCATACCAGAATGTGCTTCACATGGAGGGTGTGGGTTCAGTAAATGAGTATATGCAGAGCAAATCATACATGTTCAAAAGTTCTTGTTTCTACTTTAAAACTTGATAGATTAGTTCTGAGACACTGAATTAAAAATCATTTTGCTTTTTATTATAGATAATGTCCAGCTGCCTGTCAGATGGGTAATCTATTTTAATATTGAAGAGACTACATGGACTGTTAAGAAGTAGTTCATTTTTTATCCTCATTAAAAACCTTGAGATTTAAATTTAAATGAATTTATTAATGAAGATATGATATTCTTAGCTCTCAAAATGAATGGCTGTTGTCATCATAGCTTCCATCTCTTCCTTCCTTTCTTCTGCTCTCCTCTGTCCCAAATCTGGGTGTTTTCCTCAGACTCATTTCTTGACTTCTTTCCTCTACCATTTGCCTCCGAAATTTTATTCATGTTTTATGCTCAATTTTCAAGTGTGTAGAGATTCCTTCTGAATTATACCTACATTCCTAACCTGTTCCCGTCCCATTTCTGCATTTCCAATTATTGCCATGCGTTTCCACTAAATTCTTGAGTGTGTCCTTGCCGTAAAACTGATACCTCCTGGGTGATAAAACAGTATGACAGTCTGCATGGAGAAGCTCTCTGTGATAATCCAGGTACCTGGCAAGGATATGGGACACACACTATGTTTTATTCCAACTATCTTCTTGGGATTCCCAGACTCTGAGTTTTTGCCTTAAATAATGACCAGTCAACTTATGTATGAAAATGACACTGATGTAAGAGCCACATATGTAGCTGTGGGCTACTGCATGGTGGGAGCTGAGCTAGTGAGGCTGTGTGAAGCAGGAAAGACTAGATCATGCTGCTGTAACAACCAGTATTGAAATCTCGGTTGGTTAGTGCCACTAAGTTAATTTCTTGCTCATGCAGGATCTCCCGGAGAGCCATCATGGTGACTCATCCTTGCAGCCTGCTTTATTCCTGTAATGTTTCCGTGAGTACTGTGGTGGAGAATATAGGAAGTGGGGAAGAGTTTGGAAAAAAGACACACATAAAAGCCTGATGCATTGCCCCACACATGACATAAGTCACCTCTCACATTTCATCAGTCAAAAGAATCATAGGAATGAGAAAGTAGAAAGCTTGGCAAACATGAGTAATGTCTTTCATGCTTCTATTCGATGTAGGAGGGTTCTGGACAAAACCCTTAAATACCTAATGTTTCCTTTTTGGAATTCCCATGACAATGGAACATGATACTTTTTTTTTCTCTTCAAATTCTTGTTACTTGAATTTTTCTAAGTAACATATATGAATTTCTTGCAAAAATTCAAAAAATTGCAATCTTTGGTATAAATGGTTTAGACAGAAAATAGTCTAATATGGAGTGAGCACAGATTACCAGTTCAAAGACAGTACCCAGGTACATGTGGAGTCTTTGGGAGGCATTGAGAGTGTTTTTACCTTATAGTATTACTTTAAAATTGTGAAAAATTCTTTCTGCCTGTGAGGATCATTGTGTGACTTAGCCAAGATCAGTTAATCCTGGCTCTTCTGTGTCACAGCAGCCAGAAGTGCCTGGCTACTGCTTCTGGTTTGAGTCCAGCCTGGGCAGCTATAGGACTTAGCAAGATCCTGTCTCCAAAATAAAAAAGGGTTGGGGATGTAGCCCAGTGTGGAGTCCCTCAGTTCAATTACCAGTACTGGGGCGAAATTTTTTCCAGCTTGATTATTCCCTGGTGAACACCCACCATTATGTAAGGATACAGCACAAGAAAATGTTCCAATTTTGATGATATCGATGGTCACTCTCTATTTGAGGTGTAAATTCATGTGTGTGAAGGATCTTTGAGATCTTGTGATCAAATGTCCCATATTTTCCCCATGGTTGTCTGAATTATATCTTTGATGAAGAGTTTTCTTGCTGTGTTCATGGAAATGTTGAAATAGCTTTGTGAGTAAAAAAAAAAAAAAAAATCAGTTCTCAAGAAGAAAAATTGCAGGTAACAATATAAGGAAAATAAAATTGTGATTTTCGACATTAGGTTTTTCCCGAAGGGCTGAGACTATGTCAACTAAACTTGCTATGTAACTCTCCCAACACTTCACCTGTGTAGAAGAGAAAGCACTGATAAAAGCTGTAAACTAAAATTCTTTTTTTGTACCGGGGATTGAATTCAGGTCTTTGCGCTTGCAAGGCAAGCTGCTGAACTGCTGAGCTAAATCCCCGGCCCCAGTAAACTAAAATTCTATGGAAATGTAAGATAATAATGTTGCTGGGCAGTGTTTGTGATCTCAACAGACTTATTCTGTGTCTTCCCACACCCATCAGGGACATCTACTTCACTTTTAAGATGTTTACCTCTTTATAAAAGTTTTCTCAAATAAATTATCTTTATATACCATGATCATTTTCTGAAAGCTAATATTCTGAGAGCTTCAATTGCACATTTCACAAATATCTAACACAAAAAGGATAAAAAGTTTATCAATTAGTGTTGTAAACTGTTTGCTTAAATCCTTTTCATGTTATCCAATTTTTACCTCACAGTCGTTGCCAAGCATCAATACTGCTTTAAGTGTAAACCATAATCTCCAGGGATATGCTGCAGTGAACCACGTATACATATATCAGTAATGCCATGTTAAGACTGAGATGAAAGAGTTCATTACCAAGATCTGATGGCATTTATTAAGATGAATAGTCAATGTGGCATAACATGACAGCGCACAAAGATGACTTGTGATGACTCTAGCATCTATTCATTAAGTAAGTATTAAAAATATTTCCACCTTCCAACCATGTGTAGGCTCTTAGGAGTTAAATATTAGCTAACAACTGTCATCAATTTATAGATGAAATTTAGAAGAGAACTTTGATTCCTCAAACAGTAGGGATAGTGATGGAGAGGAGACATTACTAAAGCGTGTGTGTGTTGGGGAAGTGACCAGACAGAGAGCCAGAGAGAAATGGAGGCAGGTAGACAGAGAGAGAGATGGAGAGAAAGGGAAACAGGGAGAGACAGGCAGAGAGCAAGGGAGACAGGGTGGGGAGAAATACTTTCTAGTCTGAGAGGATGGTAGAACTAGAGAATGAAAGGAGATATCGGCAAGACACACAGAGTTTGGTTTAGGAAATGTCAAATCAGAGATGCCCAGGGGATTCCAGAACAATGTCTAGAGGGTGGCTGAAACAAAAACGTGAAGATTGGGAGAGTTTAGAGATACTGATTTGATAGTAGCTCTTATTTCTCCACCTATGGCCCTTTCTACAACAGCTGACTTTAAAAAAAATTCCTTCCCCTAACGATATATAACATTTTAACTTTTATAATTACTTATAGCAAAAAGAAAGTGATTAAGAATTATCTTCTTGCATAATGGTAATGGATCATTACTAAACAAACAATCCTAGGATTTCAGTTGGACACCTACACTAGGTTGGTGCTCTACTTGACCTCCCTAAAAGCATCTTGTCTGTTCTGTGTTGAGTTTCCATGTTTACTGTTCGTCATTCTCCACGTGTTCTCTAGACGAATGTTTGTTATAAGGTAGCCCTCCCCCACCCATATACCTGTATCTGTCTTTTTCCACCTAAACCTTGTTCTTTAACCCAGCCACTCTCTTGTTTTCTTTTACTATAGAAACTGTTTTTACTAGAGAATGTCTTTGATTCTGAAAATCCACGTTCTCTCTTCTGGAACCACAAGTATTATAAACACATGTCATGAAGTCCACTTGAACCTTCCACTCACCATAGCATTTACTGAGCGATCTGTCACAGCATGCTTTTGCTAAGCTATGATGGTGGTCCTCATGCGTGCCATTTCCTCAAATCCCTCAAATCCTGGCACGGAGTTCCTAACACCTCTTAATTTCCTAAGTGAAGGGGTCCTAGATATATCTTCTGTTCTCATATTTAGTCTTTGAGTCTGGCTCTTGACATGGAGCTCCAATTTCTTTGGAATTCTCAGGGTGACAGGAGCATCTTTTGTTCTAATGAGGTGCCTCTTGGTGTGTTGTTCCTGGATAGGGGCTGATCATCCAAAAAACCAAGCCGTGATTAGATGCCAGCAATTTTTAGCTCTGTCCTTATTCTTCAGATTGGGAGAGAGGCTCGAGATTGAATTCATAATCAATTATGGCTATGTGATGAAACTTCTGCAAAACAAATCCCTGAGCTATGAAGAGCTAGGTGGATGGCTCAACCAGGGAGGGTGTGGAGGCACTGAATCCCTTCCTCATCCATCTGCACCCTTTGTTGGCATCCTTTGCAGTGATCTGTGAAACATGAGTAAACTGTTTCCCTGAATTTTCTGAGTTATTTTAGAAAAGTAATTGTACCAAAGGAGTAGATTTTGAATTTTTTCCCCATTCCCCTGCCCTTCTTTCACCCCCTCCACTCTTCCCTATTTGCAAGAACTTTGTTTCCATTTTTTTCCTATTTTTTTCTTCTCCCCTATTTCCTTTTCCCTACCCTTCCCTCTTCTGCTACTCCTTTAGCCCTTTTCTTCCTATTTAACAAAACATTTATTGATTTGAATTATTTTTCTATGCTTTTTCAATCCAAATTTCCTTTATTGTATTGTATTATTTCTCTGCAATCTAGTAACTCCATTATTAAAGAAAATAAGTGTTATATGTTTAATGCAAAATAGTAAATTTCAGGCTGGGCATGGTGGTGCATGCCTGTAATCCCAGCATTCCAGAGTCTGAGACAGGAGGATTGCTGCAATTTTAAGGCCAGCCTCAGGTACATAGGGAGACCCTGTCTCAAAATACAAACGAACAAAAAGAACTTTAATATATCCAAGAAGTTTTGTTTGTATATGTAGAAAGAAGATCTTTTCAGAATTCTTTTAACTAACAGACATGCCAAAGACCTCAAATGCAACTTCAGTGAATCTCTAAATAATATTTAGGTAGAAAGTTTAAAATTAACCCCCTAAAAACACCCCAATTCCATAAGTAAGTACTTTAGAGTATGCCAAACAAATAAAGTAAAAAGAAAAGTAAAATGTGTGAAAATAATAGAATGAGACCTTGAAATCAGTTTCTTAAAAAAAATTGTGATCTCTACCAGTGAAACGCTAATCATATACTACATTTCAAAGCATTGCTAAATAACATTTAAGCTCAACCACAAATTGATCCTTGTCCTTATTATCACCATTTCACAAAATGATCCCCCTCCTATCTAAATCTGAGAGGAGCAATTAGGAAAAATGCCACTTAACTGTCCCAGAGAAATCCAGCTGCTGCAAAGTGCTGGCCCTGGGGGTTTGGATCAGAGCTACTGCAAAAGAGGAAAATGGATGGAGAATAAAACCTGCAGGGGAGGGAGAGTCGGGCATGGAAGCTCCTAAGGCCACTGTGCTTTGGGGAAACGCTAACATGGTTGGCCACGCTACCATGTGTTTCTTTGTTCTCCAAGAACATCCATTCTGTTCACCGCTCGTGACTGCGCACTGTTTTACCTCGTAATTGTGAGTGCAAGTGAGTAAATATGGAATGTGAAATATGTTCCTGCAGGTCCATTCATAACTCTTCTCCTTTCATTTTCCTTGCTGATTTTCTTTCTTCTGAGCATTTATAAGCTTAAAGACTCAAAAACAAGATTCAAAAGTCACAAACATTGCTATGTTACGTGAAAACAAAAGCATTATTCTAACAGTGGTGATGATGGAGAAGCAGGGATCCAAGACCCACATTGCTGCCCCAAACACCTTTTGACAGGTATGGATCTTCGTATTTTTTGATGCCAGATCAGACTGGCTCCAGTTAAGGGTTGACTTGGCAACTCACTCTTTATTCATAATGAACTATAGCTTGCATGAAGTCGAACCAAGTGCAACACTTTTGATCCTGATCTTCAGAAACGTCAAATTTAGTTCCTAGTTGGCTTTTCAAGGCAGGAGAGAGCACTGTGTACTTAAAAAAAAAAAGAAATTATTGAAATCCTCAGAAATAGTCAAATAGTTAAATGGATTGTAATTGTGTGATGGATTATTTGACAACTACTAAAAATCATATTTAAAACACTTAAGGGCATGGAAAAATGATCACTTTAATATATTAAAGGACAAAATAACATTCCAAGGTTTTGAATATTGTAGACCCACTATGATACCATTTGAATACAGTAAGTTCCTTTATGTTTTTGTGTATTAATCTTAAGTAGATTAATAAAACAGAAGAAACTTTTAAAATGTCAATGTTCATGATTACAGGAGGTTAGGATTCTCTTTTTTATACATTTCAGTTTTTTTACATCAGTAAGGAAAGAATGTATTTTTGGAGGAGGTACCAGGGATTGAACTTGGGGCCTTGTGCTTGTGAGGCAGGCAGCAGCATCACTGAGCTGAATCCCCAGCCCAGAAAGAATGTATTTTTTATTAGTACATGTTTGCAGTACATAATGTTTATATTCTCTTAATTGCATTTAGGCCAACACTTGAACATACAACTGGGTGCCATAGTCCAGCCAAGTTGACATGGGAAATTAACCTCCACAGCTTTCAAGTATTCCTTTTCTCTTTGTTTTTATTCTCGTCATAGATATTTTTTTAATTGGATGTTACTACCTTCCTCATGTCATCTGTATACTTTTTACATACATTTTTCTTTCTTTCTTTTTTTTTTTTTTTTTTTTTTTTTACTTTTTTTTTTTTTTTTACCAGTAGTTACAATTCAGCTGAGATGAGATGACTTAGCTGACCTTGATTGGGCAGGTGAATTTTTTTTAAGGGGAAAAGAAAGCCACTTTAATACTTTTCAACATAAGGTATTACATTTAGACTATAGAGGATCTTTACACAAGTTTTCTTTATAACATATTTGAAGCAGTTTGAGTAACATTATGTCAACACATCAACACCATGAATTTGAAAATATATGCATTGTCATAACCTTTGTGTCAACATATATGTTTAGTGAAGACATTTATAAAAGATAGTAGGCAGGTTATACCAAAGGAACTGAGGTAATTTAGCAATATATGGCTGCATTATGGGACCACTTTGGGCTTGCTTGGAATGAAAGCAGGGGAGCAACTGTGCTATAGTGTGGGTGCAGGTAGGACAACTGGAACTGATATCATGAATAGAGCTTGTCTCAGGGAGGCTGGTGCCAAGGAAGGCAGAGCACAGAGATGGAAAGAAACTGCTCCTGTGGTAGTTGTTGAACCCTGAGTTAGATTACTCCTCACCTCTGCTGTTCCTCTAGATTTTCAATTATGCAGACTCTTATTTAACCTAGCTTTTCTGTTGCTTGCATCCATGATTCTGCTAAGGCACAGTATTTTCAAGGGTTTCAACATATGGATTATTTTTATAACTGGAAAGTAATTATTATGTTCATTGACTCTAAAACAATATTTTTTTATTCTTCTCTCTATGAAATTGGCAGGTATCATACAATCCAGGCCATGTCATAATTTCATAGAACTTTCTCTCGTAATGTAGAGAAAGAAAGCTTGAAATGATCTAACAGCAGTTGATTTTTAAAATTTCTACTCACTTTTTGTGGGACTCTGGTTTAGTATTACATTTAGTTTCAAATGTTTTTAAAATCAATTCCTAAATCAAATTTTCAAGCTCTTACACATATAATTATGAAAATAAGATCATATCTTGCATCAACACAAACACACACTCATATATCTTTCAAATGCATTTATCCATCTATTGAACAGTTTGATTCCCCTGACATTCTGTGAGTTGAGCAAGCTGTTATGATCTCTTTACTCTTCAAAGGACTTGCTTGCTGTCACAAAGTAGTGGTAAAGGTGGGACTTCTGGTGAACTAGAAAGAAAGGGCTGACAAGTGAAGTTTTATTGCATGAAGTTATGATCTGTGTTATCAGCAAAGACAGAATACAATTTTGAGTTTTTGAACCCTAGTTAAAGGTTATGATTATCAATTTGTAACTGTTTTTTGTTCACAAATATATCCTTGCTACCAAAAATGGTCATTGGTGAACTGAAGCCATTGACTTACTAATTTTTAAAATGCCTGTTTATTTTGTGCTCAAATTGTATGGTAAATAATTCAACAATGAACTGACTCATGCACTGAGGTCTTAAGGGTTATTATAATTTATTAGATTATTTTGAATTTAAAATGATTTAAAATGTTTTTCTTTGACTAGAATTGATTATGCCTATAATATTCCTTTGCTGTACGACAAAATTATACAAACAATAACAATGTAAAAAATTACTCCTATAATTTTCTGAGTAATGTTATGCTGCGACAGAGTCAATCAACATCTGTGATAAAGTTTATTAGTGACAAATAAAATCAATCATATTTTATTCTCTGGTCCTTGAGTAATATAAATTTGTATGTCAATGCACATTTCATTTTGAATTACATTATATTATGTCAATGTGTTAATTCAAGCAAACTGTTAACACTAAATCTTTTTCTTATTTTTATTTTGTTTGATTACAGTGTGGTGTTGCTGAGAGAGTAAATGTTCATTCGTTCAAAAGCACTCAGTAAATGCTGCTTTATCGTTTTTTCACCATCTGTTAAATTTTCTTCAGAGTACTTTTCACTTTTAAAATTGATTTTCCCCTTGCTAAATGGTAGGCTCATAAAAACAGATTTTCTATCTTGGCTACCACTGTACAGCCGACACCTAGATTAGTATCTGGTATGAAGAAGGGGTCAGTAAATATTTCTGATGGGAGAGAAAAAGAGAGAGAGGAAGAGAGGGAGAGAGAGAGAGGGAAAGAAGGAAGAGGAGAAGAGAGGGGGAAAAAGGAGAGGGAGGGGCAGGGGAGGGGAAGAGAGATTCTTGAAATGTCCGTGTCCCAGCTGAACCCGAACTTGGACTTCCAGCTCTCTCTGCCAAAGCACCAGAAATATACATGGCCACCTCTGATGTTCTAACCCAGCGGTGTCCCAGCAGCGGGTGCCTGAGCCGCTAAGCAGCTGCCTCAAGTCAACCCATAGAACGGGAGAGATTGTAATGTGAGTGTTGATTTAGGGTGCTGAGCTTTGTGGTAGTTTTAAATATATCCATATTTAACTTAAAATACTAGGTTTTTGGGCCAGGGATTTAGCTCAGCAGCTCGGTGGCCTGCCTTGCAAGCGCAAGGACCCGAGTTCAATCCCCAGTACCAAAAAAAAAAAAAAAAAGCTAGGTTTTTTTGGACTTTGTTTTTCTTATAGAAGAAGTCTTAAAAAGGAGGAAAGGACAGTGGGATGGCAGGAAGTGCAGGATGCTAGAAGGAAAGTAAATCAGCTAATACTTTAAAATATATACTTGCCTTAGATTTTTCTTTTAAATTTATTTGTATATTTATCTATTCATCCTCTCTAACCACACTCATGAGAAAGAGAAAATTAAAGTTTTTCTTTTAAAAAAATCAATAACAATAATTTTGAAATAGTACTTCAGGATTGAAATTACATACTACAGATAATTGGATTTTTTTTCCTTCTTATAATCAATGAGCCACATGTTTCTCTTATATTTACCTAAACTAGATTAGGCAGGAGTTAGACACCAGACAGGAAAATAATCATAAGTTAGGAGATAGTTAGTAGAATGAATTTGGGGAAAAATCCACACAACTACATTTTTTACTCCTTCTTATTTTTATAAAAGCTCTCCTTGTCTTGCGAATTACTATTTTATCTCTTTCCGATTTGCTTTATTATATTTTAACTGTTTTTTCCTCATGTCCTCTTCCTTTCCTGACTAGGAATTTCTTGAAGGCAGACCTCCATCGTTTTTCTCAGGCATATTTTTTTCTTAGCAAAGTGGTTACCACATAACAAGTGCATAAGATACACTAGCTGAGCAGCTTTACAACAACAAGGAAAAGGCTTTATATTCTTGAAGAAGTAGTTGAGCTCATCTGCCCAGAATTAAGGAGTAGGACCAGATGTGGGGATTGAAAGCACAAAAAGGAAATTTCTAAATTTGTCACAGGATTTCTAAGTAGTCCTGAGATTTCGGAAGAGGGAGGGTAGCTACAGGCTTTGGATTTGGATTTAGGTTTGCTGTGGAACAAATGAAGAATTCCCAACCTATTTCTGCATCCCTTTCATGTAAAAAACTGGCAGTGAATTAGGTGGAACATTTAAGTCTTTCAATTTCGGACTGATTTAAAGCTGTGAAGAGTAACTGGCATTTAAAAATGTTTAAGCATTTTAATTATTTTCTTTGAGAAGCCTATAAATGTAAATCAAACACAATTATTACTTTCCAGTACTACCTAGAAAAATAAGCAACTGTAGCACCTTGTTTTAGTTATCTGAGCAATGCCCTATTACCTTCAATGGTATGTATGGAAAGAAAGATTCCATCTAATTAGATAGGAAAATTAGGTGAGCAATTCAAGTAAAACAGCAAAAATGAATGGAAAATCCGCACACTTACCTTAAGTCTTGAATATAAAACAGTTTTATTTAAAGGAATTGATATGTATTTCTCATATACTTGTGAAAATTTAGTTAATTAGTATACCATACAAAACAGTGATATTATTCTGATTTTTTGGGTGTGTGGGGTTGGGGAGAAACAATAAAAATACAAAGTTCCTTGCCTACTTTAAATTGTGGATGGTGAGATGGAGAGAAGGGTTAGGGTTAGAGTTAGCGCTGTGTTAGAGCGGTAGACCAGATGTTTGAATCCAACTTAGTGTCGTCTTAGTATCTGTTGTGATCCTCACTGGAAGAACATGAAAGTAATTCTCCCAAGGAATCAGACAGTACATAGATTAGTTGCAACCCTGACATGATGGTGAAGAGAGAAAACACAAATCATTGATAGCTAGTAATTCAGGGTAATTGGGGTCTGTTAGATTGCTCCCTTTTAAGATGTAAAATCCTAGTGGTTGTAAACATAGGCTCACCGTATCCCACTTTTAAGGTCGAGACTGTTCTGGTTGTCCTTGAGAGCAGCTCTTGTTCATAGACAGGACTATTTATTCTTATTCAGATTTTTTTTTTTTTGGTACCAGGGATTGAACTCGGGTCCTTGCGCTTGCAAGGCAGGCCACCAAACCACTGAGCTAAATCCCCAGCTCCTTATTCAGATTTTTAAAGAGGAATGATTTGTTAAAGTTACAATTCCAAATTCTGGTGTTTCCTTAAGTTTTAAATTTAAATTTATAAATCAAATTACTCTGTTTATGTATCTAGTATAATTTAAAAATTAATTTTAGGGAGCAGATATAAATTTAATACTTGACCTTTTCCAGGCAATTAAATTATCAGAACAAACAGGACCTTCTGGAGCATTTATTGTTAGACTCTATTAAATTATATTTCTAAACATGAAGAATCTATAAATATCAATTGTTCTAAATGTTGTTATAACACTTTTAATTGCATTATTTTTATGTAATCCCTTTTTTATTAGTACGTATATGCAGTACAAATGTTTACATTCCTTGTGTGGAGTTGGTACACAGACATAATAGATCTTAATTCCTTTTATCATCCCTTTTCCCTCCCTCTTCCCACCAACTCATATAACTCCTTTTTAAATTAAAAGTCTAAAAAGTCACTTAAATTTTGCATGTTTATAATTGGAATCACAAGATTCTTCAATCAGATCCTTTATTCCCTTATTATTGTACTCTTATGCCAATTACGCATGTGTTTTCCAACAGTCAAAGAAAATACTATGCATTTGATTTTTTCATCACACTTCTTCAAATTTTCTTAAGGGAAAAATTTCTACCCAGGGAATTGGGGTACTGCACTCAAACGGACAAGTTGCATATTTAATGGAAATTTTGCTTGTATCAGAGGGTATTTATTGTCCTGAAACACTATCAAGGAGTAGGGGTAGCATAAAACCTCTACGTAGTCACTAAACAAGGTCTCTACCTCTGAAGGAGTATACTCATGACCCACTAATGTCTCTAAAAGTCTGTTTATACAGAAATCTAATTTTCCTTTTCATAATTGCTTTACCAAGTGGCAGAATTTAATCTCTTTAACCCCTGAACCTGCTGTGAATTAATTTCTATTTTTTTCTTGCCTTATAGGTCCCAGATCTTGTAAATGTTTCAGCAATATCAGATTGGATTGTGCATATTCCTCATAGCTTTGACTGGTTTTTTAGCTACAGTACTGAAGTTCTTTAATTGATGGATAAGACCATTTCAGAAGCAGGCCTTGAAAGAAAGAGTAAGTTTAAGTAGGCTGTAAAGTGAGCGGTGGACCTGAGACAGGGAACGAAGCCAGCCATTAGGAATTGTTTTATTAAGTTGATATGGGGTAATGGAACTTAGTGCTGGGGAAACTCTGGTGTCAGTGTAGAACACATGCCTGAGTCATCTCTTTCAAGGGGTGAGGGAACTGGGATATTCACACATCAGTTCCTGTCAGTCATGGGTTGAATGTGCTCTGGGAGGTCATTAACTCCCAGTAGGTTTAGCCTACTGCACAGAAGGACCAAATGGCTTCAGTAGATAGAGAACGCCCACAGGCCAGTGAACAAACAAGCTGGTTGGTAGGAGCTTGAGTCAGTCTGTTATATTCTTCCTTCAGAGCTTCAGTTGTGCTTAATAACAAAGCATTGTCACATAACAAACAAAACTAAAAGTAAAACAGGCTTTAATGACCATTATTCCAAAATCTCTCAAATACCAGAGATACCTAGTATGTCCTCTTCCACTGGTTTCATGTCCTGATTCATCTCACATGAGTCTCAGTAGTTCGGTGTCACAGTACTCCTAGAATTGTTGCCACTTTGCTCATCACCAGTAATGGAGCGCTTGTCATTTGGCTAAGGAATTGTTCCACTCCAGACTCCTATATTAATCATGTTGTTTTCAGAACTTCTCGTCTTACAAATGTTCTTGTTTGGGCTCTCTCAGAAATATACTAGGAGAAAAATGGGAGTCCAGAAAGTTTATTTGGGAAGTAAAGCAAACATCAATAAGACAATTGGGAAGAAAGACCAGGAAGGAAGCAACCAATAAAAAGGTGCATTGTCCGGCCAGTTACCGCTGTGAGCTCTTGGGGTTTAATCCCACTGGGGAATCTGTGGGAGTTAACTTAGCACACATAGTATAGTGCCAACCTTTGTAGCCCAGGGGTAAGGGATGTAGGGTATTTATTTACTAACTTCCTTCTACATTGGTGGATGGCTTCTGCTGAGGGATGCCAATTGCCTGGCACTGGTGACCTGTTCTGAAGTGGCTAGAAGAAGCCCTTAGGAAAAGAAACACAGGTGCTGGGAGTGGGAAGTCTGGCACACAGCACTGATGTGGTTGGGATGAGGATGTTAATGTGCATGCACAGCCTCCCTCACACCACTGCTTATGGGCGGTTTGCTTTAACTTGATGTTAGGTATTATGGTAAAGTAAGACTATTTCATATTTTTAAAATGTTAAGATTTTTAAGCAAATTAAAATTTGCTAAAGCCTTTTAAATAACAAACATTTAAGAATGCTGGTTAGTAAGTGAGATTTGTTAGGGAAGACAGATTTGCTAGGCTGAGTTATTTAAGCTCAATTATTTATTTTTACTTTTGCCTGTAAGACTCCCAGATATAGATGTGAAGAAATAGAATAAACATGTTTCTTGGACCACTGGAGGAAGGAAAGAGTATGAATCATGTATATACAGACAGGGATTTGTTTAGAGAGGACTTAGCACGGCTGGGCATTAATGTACCAACTTTAGAATAAATAAACTAGTATTGGGGGTTGGAACCCTCCTTATACAGTGAGATAGTAATGTTGAAAATAAATTTTAAAGGAATATATTTAGTACAGATTTGTGGTAATCTTTTCTGATAATACATGAACCAGGATTTGTCTTGAGTTAATGTGGTGATCATATTAAAATGTCTAGCTATTAAAAATATTGTAGACACCAATGTCTAAGTGAAGAGTATGATATTATTAAGAAATAATGATATAAAATACATAAAGATGAAAGTCTTCAATAAATTTAAAACAAATTTTGATTTTTAATTGCACATATATTCTGAAGATATAGAAATAAAAAATCAATTGTGATAAGGTGTGATAAGTAACTAATACCAGTAATAATACAAATAATTTGTGTTGTATGTGCAAGAAAAGCAGAATCAATTCTTCTGATTTCAAAAATATTCTGGCAATTTTCACAGTTGCATGTTAAGAATTTTATTTTCTATTTAGTATAATATAGACTATCATTCAGCATCTGTTATATGTAAAGTGTTCTGCTAGGCACTAATGGATAAAGCAAAGTCCAGTTCCACAGTTACTTCCCATAGGTTGCTTTTTGGCCAGGATAAGAGATGATCCAACTCAATTACTCACAATATAATTAGTATTAGGACTCAACAGGTCATTAGGGAGAAGTCATCTGCTTCAAAGGAAGAGCTAATGACTCCACCATAGAATTAGATGATGAGCAAAACTTTAGTAGTTGTTGAAAGAAATAATCAGCCATGTATTGTTAGAAAGGTGAATGGGGACTTAGAAAAAGGCTTTGAAAGTGGTCCTTTAAAACATTAGGTTTTTAGGTTTTAAGACATATCCCAGCTGGAAATCCTCCTAGGCAGGCAATGTTTCCTGTGTGGAAAGAGGCTAGTTTCCCTTTCACAGATCTCTGAGTGGCTGCAGATGTGGTTGATGGAGTAGATGGAGATGCCTATGAACCCTCAATAAAACTAAGTATATTCTGGCTAGTATAAATTTTATGAAATGTTTGAGTTTCTGCTGTATCATTGGCCTTCATGCAGCCTGTTTATTTGAGCCTTTAGATGTGATTATAGCTGATTGTCTTGGCCCAGTTATTTGGAGGAAAGTGAACAGATCTACATAATTATCCACTTTCTCAGTTCAGTAAAATCAGTGGTAAGTCAGTAGTGTGTCCAGCTGTGTAATGATACTAAGTAGGTGGGCATCACGCCTGGAGGAGGTTCTCAACCTTGTGGTCACAGCTTCCCCAAACTCTCTCCTGAGCAGAATGCAATCCTGAGGCTCACTCTCTCTGTTATTTCTCATAGAAATGCTTAGAAAGGAGAGAGCCAATTGAGTCATGCTGAACATGCTTTAAAAATAATAGCAATGATGATGATGAACAAAAGCTAAGCAATTCTAAAGAAGCTAACATTTCTTTCAGTTACTTCTGAGTATGAATTTTAAAAGGCAAAACTAAAACTGGGAACTTAATCTGTGTTTGTGCCTTGATTCTCTGTCAGATGAAAACAGGCCAATTTGCACAATAAGAATAGGAGAGAGCCAAACTATTAAACTGATGAATCTGTCATTCAGACTGGAATAAATTGGATAGGGTGATAAATAGTATCAGTGTATTTTAATTTTCATTTGGATTAAAACTCTGGGCCCTATTTATGTCTTCAAATCAACTGATATGGGTTCAGTAGTTTGAAATCAGTGTCCTCCAAATACCCTTATATTTCATACTTGGCTGATGACATTGATGTGCATTTGCCTCAAGCTGGTACCATGCATCAGGCTAAGCAGATGACTGACCTACCACTGGTAAGTGTAGGAGGTTCAAATGTCTGCTTTATTCTGATAGATGGTGGCAAGGAAGGGCTGCCAACTGCATCCAACAGGAAGGGAGTCTAGCAGTGATTCTGGGAATCAAGAAGATAATTACCACATGCCCCAAAGAAAGGCCATGAACACCTGGAACCACAGTACCTATTGTCCAGAAAAGAGGAACTTTGACTGAGAAACACATGGGTCTGTAACTCTGCTTTGGAAATAAAGCTGTTCAAAAGATGAGAGAGCTCAGATCCAAGTTTGGGCCATTCCAAAGATCTTGCTTATAGCAAAGTAGGGGTGAATGAGAGTAGAGATCAACCCTTGGAGAATGGTGTGAACTGGAGCCAGATGCAAAGTGGCCCCACCCACCCAATCAAGCACAGGAGACTAGAGGCAGTGGACATAAAAGTAATCACAAGTTTGGTGGACTAAATGTTGGAGTCAGACCCAAGTGTGCTCACTTCCAGGCTTAGAGGATGGAAATATAGAAGAAGATCTGAAGGATGACTGGATAGGTGACCTGATCATCTTACAAATATATTTGGGATGAGACTACAGAAGGGGGCTTTGGCTTACCTGTGAGGCAGAGTAACAGCGATTTGCAACCTGGTTACTACATAATTACTCATTTTTCAAGCAACACTATTATATACACATGCTGTTACTCATCCTGGTTCTTTGAAGAAGGGTATAAGCAGTTAATTATAACAATGTGACAATGAAGAGAAAAGAGGCTTCCATCTAGTGTGGACCAGAAGCTGGAGAGGAAATTCTTTTTAGAGAAGGTAGTGTAATATAGGCAGAAGGAACAACATAGATGCAGCAGACCAAAACACACAGTACAGATAAGTGATTTTGTTTACTGGGGGAAAGGTTAGTAGTTCAACATTGTTGCCCAGTGGTGAGCCCAAAGGAGCATGAGATAGGACCACAAGGAAGCGGACTAAGTGTTTTTAACTTATTGTTCATAAAAAACAACAGTAACGTCTGGCATTTATTGGGGGCTTGTTCTGTGCTGGGCATGTTGTTAATTCTTATCTCACTCAATTTTCACAATAAACCTATGAAGTAGGTACCAATATTATTTTTATATTAGGGATGAGAAAATTGAAGCTTAGAACCAAAGTTCACACATAAATAAAGGTGCAAGGATTCAAACACAGGTATAGAAGGCTCATGGTCTTTAGCTACCTTGTGGCTCTTTACCTGCTCCTGAAAACAAATGGGGTGGGATGTCTCATGCCAGTCTGGATATTTCAAGCCTGAGATGGGGATATGGGCAATAAAAGATATTCAGCCAAACACCAGGTCATCAGTCTTGCTTCATTTTCTATCTTCCAGTCTTGACTCATCTACATGCAGAGCTCATGCAGGGCATGGATTATGAAAATATGTTCTATAAGTTTTAAAATATCTATTCGTTCACACAGTTGCACATAGTTGTGGTTCTCAAACTGTGGTTCTTTGACCACTGAGGGTCTCTCAGACCTTTCAGAGGGTATGCAAAGCCAAAACAATTTTAGTACTATAAAACATAATTTGCTATTATCATTGTATAGACATTTGTGTTGTTGATGTAAAACATATTTGCATTCAAAAAAAGTCCTTAACAAGCTGGGGTTGTTTCTCTGTGGTAAAGCACATGCTTAGCATGTATAAGCCCTGGGTTCAAACCTTAGCACCAAAAAAGTCTTTAATGAAAAAAATCATTAAGTCTATGTATTAAATATGAAAACATTGACCCTTCAGAACACAGTTGTGTGGAAAAATGGAAAAAACCCATACACATCTTCATTGAATGCAGGAGCGCTTATGAGAATCCATGTCTTTTATTAAGCTAGACCTTAGGCTTGCACAATTATAAAGCAGTGTTACCTTTGTTTCTAAATATTTTTCCGTTTTGGAAATAGAGTTATTTTTCCACAAAATATGTTATTTACATTAATGTTTAGTACTATTATTTTAAATAAATACCTAAGACATTCCTCTGATTTAATTTCTAATGTGATGAGGATTGACAGAGGTGACTCACAGTGTAAAGGGTCCCAAAGTTTTTGATTTGATGATGCTTCTACTCAGATTCTCCTTGACAGAGTATTTTTCACATGCTTCTTTTGCATTAGATGTAAGTCGTGCTTAGCGTTTCCATGCTATGCCTTGAGAATTCAGAGTACATAAAAATTCATTTCTAAAGCACAGAGATTCAACTTCTATGCACAGTTCTAGCAATATTCATGAATCTTCAAAAAATTCACCGTTGTTGAGCCATAGAGTTGACAGGGCTGCCGCACCCTCTTTTCTATGAACAAGAGACTCTTTCAAGGGTGAATGTCACTTCCACAAGTCACTAAGCAAATGTGTATGCTTAGGGTGTTTTTTACTGAAATCGCTCTTTGACTTTGAGAAAACCTAGTCAACCATTATATTTCCTTGATTCAGTGGAAAATAAAGAGGTCTCACTGATACTGGAATGATTTACTGCTTAACCTTCATTTCTGTTGTATCGTAGTCTTTAAAAAAATAGGTCCAGTTGCTATACAAAAGCTTTTTATAGTCAACACATACTGTGCAACCACACATTTCCAGTCTAAAAAGTGAAAAATCCCGTTATTAATTTTTTTCTGTAGAATTGATTGACTTGTTTTTATATCACATGCCAAATATTAGTTCAGAAGTAGTTGAGTTGGAAGACTAAGGAAATTGCTGGAAGAGAGTGATGGTGTATGTTGACTTTCTTGGGAAAAAGACCTTTCAAAAACTGTATTTCTAGATTGCTTTTTATTTTCCTTATGAGGGGCCTGTTTTCAGTGGTATAATGGGGTTTTTTGGACCAGCATCCTAAGCAGCTGTAACTCAAGCTCTTAGGGTCAGTTCTAGGCCCACAGTGCTTAGAATCTGAATCTGAATTTTAAAAATACCCTTGGTTGGTGCACAAATACATGGGAGTTTGAGGAGCACAAACTGCTTTCTACACATCTTTTTTGGTGACTTCTCTTTTCTTTTTTGGATTAGTATTCAGTTTCTCTTTTAGTAAAGAAAAATAGTCAGTGTTCTCAGGCTCATTCTCAGATTGTTAAAATGTTTACCTCTACAAAACACTTTTTTTTTCCACTACTAAAGATTGAATCTTCACACTGAGCTACCTCTCCAGCCCCTTTAAGATTTTATTATTAGATTGTGAGACATGATCTCCCTGTCATTAGTTGCTCAGGCAGGGCATAGACTTATGATTCTCTTGCCTGGCATTTGCAGGTTTATGCTACCATATCTATCTTAAACAAATATTTTAAAATAAAGTAAAAGTACTTATTCTTTGTCTTCTCAGGTCATACCCTTGAAAGGGGCAAAAAGTTAAGAAATGTGAATTAAAATCTAAATATAAAGCAGCAGTAAAGGATAAGGGCAATAAATAAGTGTCTTTTAAAAGTATCTTGTTTTATGTGAGGATTTCTTATGGAAAAACTTTTATTTGAACTGAGACTTTTCTGTCTAGCCCTTTATCTGCTCACCCCCCTATGTGTGTGTGTGTGTAATAAATTCTTGGAAAGAGATCTGCTTTGCAAGATGACCTGATGTTAGATATCCTTTAATGTACTGTACCTACCTGCCAGGTACCAGTGGCAGTTTATTTACTTCCTCAAACTTCAAAGCATAATGTATTCATTTTCTTTAAAAAGTAAGAGCCAATTATCCAAAGTATATATAAAGATATATATAAATATATATTAAAAAATATTTTGGGGTACTGGAGTATTGAACTCAGGACCTTGTGCTGGCAAGGCAGGTGTGGCACCACTGAGCTAAATCCCCAGTCCTATCCAAATATTAAAAAAAATTCTTTCCACCTCCATCCCCCCAAATCTTTTGAATGGCAGTCCTCACACTAAATAACTGTGTGTAATCTGCTTAAGGTCAGTTGAGCTCATGGGCAATCTTCCCTGGAATGATGAAAGATCCTTTTATAAATCAAGAGCATGTTTTGAAACAGCTGGTTATTTTTGCTGACAGTAAAGGAATCCTACAGAGTATGAGGAGAACTACAACATGATAATATGATGTCATCTTTTCACATTCTGTGTATATTTTAATGCATCTATCATTAGAAAAGTGGTCTCCCCCTCGCCAAAGATTATAAACTTTAAAACTATGTGCTTCAGTACCATAGGTACTCAGGGGTTTTAATGTGGATTCAGTACACACTTAGGTGTAGTTTATACAATATAAGACATAGCTGTCTGACTTTCCAGTGCACGCAACATTATAGTAATAAAAGGTTGCAACCACATTGTTATGTACTTCATGAATTTAGATGGTGATTTGCCTTTCATTTCTTTTGTCTGATACCAGTTTTAACGTAGTCCAGTGATAAATGCTTAAGAATATGTGCTTTTGGTGTGCTGGTGAAATTGACTGTCAGAAAGTAAATATATTCCCCATGTTGTACGTATTCCATTAGTCATTACTGGAGAAGAAAATATGAATAATTCATTGGTGGAAAGTTGATATTAATCTACTGATAATTTAAATCATACTTAAAGGCTCTCAGTGGTGTGAAGATTTGGGATTAAAAAGGAATATTCTTTGTTAATTTTTTCAAAATACTGAGCAAATTTCACCTCCTCTATCTAACCCATTTCCTTACCGTGATGATCTTGTGTAAACATTCCTTCATATACTGTAATAGCTTGATGTTTTAAATTACAGAGATTTTTGTCTGCATTTGTCCACATGTAATAAAGTAATTTATTTAAAAGCATTTTTTCAAGTACAATCATTTTAAAAATTTGAAATTTGAAAAATTAAAAAGCATTCAAATTTATAAAACATAAAAACCATTATAAAAATAAAATACAACAGTGCTCTATATAGGGAAGATACAGGTAGAAACGGATTGAGATATAATGAAAGAGAACTTTTGAAAATGGAGAGTTCAGAGAAAAGCATACTTTGAGTGTTGTAATTCTAAGCAAAGTCTGGGTGAATTACAATTCCATGAAAATTAAATTTATTATTTATAATGTTATATGTGCAGCTTTTTTCATTCAGTCCTCAAAAATAACCCTTTCAGATGGACTTTCCTGATTTCAAATGAGAAAACTGAGGGACAGATTTGTCTTCAGAGCATGCAACCCTAAGGATTTGAGTAGCATCATATCCAAAATATTGAGACTTCTGAATCAGATAACTTTCCAGCATGACCTTCAATCACTGACTTCCCTTCCTCATCTTCCTCCACCCGCAATCAATCCTCCAACCAGGCTTTCATTATCACCATTTTGTTAAAAAATTAACTTTTTGCTTTGAAATAGGTTGAGATTCACAAGAGATAGCAAAAATGGAATAGGGTTGTTCTGTGTCCTTCCAGCTGGATTATCAGAATTTTGTATTAGCCATTTCAATGGGTATGTAGAATTATCTTCTTATAGTTAATATTTAGGATCCTTTCATGTGCTTTTTTCCCCCATTCCTGTACCATCTATTATAATATTCAAGTCTTTTGTTCACTTTCTAGTTGGATTGCTTGATTTTTTTTCTCCTGGGTGTAGAGAGTTCTTGATATACTTTGGCCATTAACCCATGATGGTTATGTTAACTCTGTGGATTCCTGTGCTCTCTATCAGAAAAGGGAGGCAGAGGCACAGTGGCGCAGGAACAAGCTTTTCATTCTTAAGCAGCACACAGAGGACTGAAACTCCATGCTTACTCAAACAAAAAAAGGAGTCCAGCTTTTATGGATCCACGAGGTGGAAAGGGACCCAGTCTTGATGTCATCATGTGTAGTGATCGAGTCTCAGTTGTGCCTGCACTTTTTTTCATCTCTCTCTCTCTGTCTCTGTACCAGGGATTGAACTCAGGACCTTGTGCTTATGAGGCAGGTGGCTGCACCACTGAGATAAATCCCTGGCCCTCATCATGTCTCTTTATGCAACATGTATCATTATAGTGTTTCCATCCTGGGGTGTGGTTTTTACCATGCTGATAAGGCGGAAAAAGGTAGTATAGTTTTAGTGGCTGTTCTGTGCTTGCGCTTCTCCTTGCCACACCCACGTACATAGATACATCTGGGAGAATTTCCTGTTGGGGTTAGGAGGGGAACAGATCATGACATGCCTCAGTGGGTTGTATGGTCTTTTTTTTTTTTTTTTGGTCCTGGCTTCCTGGTAGCTGGGCTGGTCACATAATCTTTGAAGGGTGTGCAGACTTCCTAACTTCCTGTCTCCTGGTGTGCTATCTTAATTTCATAACCTTTGGAGGTCGGTCTAGTTCTTAACTTCTAATTTTTTGCTGTATGTGTTAACTCCTTAAGATTGAGAACTAGCTTAGCTATCTCAATTACTTTATTTGCAAATATTTTCTCCCAGTCGGTACACTCATTTAAAAAATCCTATTAATAAGGGTATTTCTCAGAGTTAAAGTTTTAATTTTGATGAAGTCCAATTTGTAGACTTTCTTCTCTTAGGAACCTTGTCTTTGTGTCATGTCTGATAATTCTTCACCGTACTCAATCATGGAAATTTTCTACTATGTTAAGTTTAGTTTAAGGTCTTTTTATTTCTTCTGTGATTGTCCAATATTCTAAAACTATTTGTTTAAAAGACTTTCTTTCCTTTCTACGAGCAGTTTAAAAACTGCTTTCACTATGGTTGCTGATGGTCTCCTATTTTCTTAATCTAGAGGAACAGTGGGATGTAATACATTTTAGCACTGTTGTATTAATGTGCACTTTGTTACAGCGGTGAGATCAGGAGTTTCTTCACCTGTGTGTGGAGAGAAGGAGAGAGAGGGTTGACTCAGCTAGCACCCATTGGAGGATTGGAACACATTCAGAGCAGGTGAGAACTATTCACTCTCTGTTTACTGCTCATGGGAAGTGAACCAGGCTGGTCTACACTTACTTTCCCAAACTCTGTTAGGAAATGATCCTTCAGAAATATTTTCCAACCTGGGCATGATGGGGTGCAACTGTAATTCTAACACTTTGGGAAGCTGATACAGGTGGATTACAAGTTTAAGTCCAGTCTGAGAGACCGTGGCTCAAAAGCTATTATTTCAGCTTCTATTATAATTTGACAAACGATATTTTCTTATTATAAGAATAATACAGACTCATCGTACTAAATTTGGAAAACATGAAAACAAGTCTTCTTCCCCCTCATCTTATTCCTTCTCTTTTTCCTCTTCCACTTTCTCTTTTGACACATGGGACGGATGCATACTTTATAATGGTATCTCGGATGCATACTTTATAATGGTATCTCATTTCTGCTTAGAAGGAGAAGGTGAAGAAGAGTTTAGGTAGACAGATGGAATATAAGCAGAGGTCAAAGCAAATATGGTAGAAAGTTAACAATGCTCAATCATGTGGTTCAGACATGGGCATCTATTTTTTTTTTCATGCTGCTCTGTTGGCTTGGAATGTTTCAGAAATAGAATAAAAATGAATAAGAGCTTCCAACATTTACTTTCAGATGGGGAGATACAGTCTATACTGATCTAGGAGGTCAGAGGCAGTGTCCACATCATCCCAGAGACATGTGTTTGCTGCTCTCAGTTGTTTAAAATGAAGTGTTTTATTACATAATATGAAAAATAAGAGCAGAATCTGTTCTGGATATTTGGGGAGGTTGTGAATGGGAGATGAGTGAGATATTTTTCCCAAGTCTCTTTATAGGTGTATCATTCTTTGGTATATGTGACAGAATGAATACATGACCGGTGTGGTGAGTTTGGAAAATTTCTTGATGTGTTAAAATAGTAAGAGCAGGCAAGTGAGCTTACTGGGAATGATTTGTCCAGCAAGTTAGAACTGACCTTCATAGCCAAGTCACAAGTTTTACAGAAGATTTTCAAGGTTTAGTTTGCTGACACGTCAGTTACTTTTTAATATGTTCTTTTTTTTGTCAAACACCTGACCCCCATTTTCCACCATATTGGGGTATGGAGACTTAAAATTGCAACATAGATATTAATAACTTCCAACAATCAAGGTGTCTGTCTTCATGGTGTAGGGCAAGAACCAAATGGGAAAATTTTAGTGAGGAAGCAGAAACAGGACATAATTTCCTATATGTAGTATGTGATCTCATAGCAAAAACATATAAAAATGATTGAAGAGGAACATATGGAATTATAGGTAAGTTTCTGCTTTTCTTGCTGAAATGTCATTAGCTTGAGGATACAGACAGAACTGTGCTAAGGATGATAACCCAAGCATTGTTGGCATAATTCCCTGCCTGTGTATAGGGGATTGTGGCTCCTCGTAAACTCACTTCCCTTTCCAGCGCACGGAACTTCGAAATGGCATTAATCAGAATGAGAAGCATCCAAGACTCAAGTGGAAGCCTTGGCTACTCATATTTTTATAAGTGTATATTACAACCAGCCCCCATTATTTGTAGAGTCTATATTTACAAATTTCTCTACTTGCTAACATTTATTTGTGATGCCTAAATCAACAAGTTTGGTGTTTAAATGGTCTCTTGTGGACACATGTAGAGTGGCAGAAATATTGTCAACTGTCTTACTTGCTCCCAGTTGAGCAAACAATGCAGCACTGCCTTCTTGTCCTGGTGTGCCTGCTATAAACAAATATCTTTTTAGTGCTCTAGTTAGTGTCACATTGCCTCTTTTTTTTTTGTTGTTGGTAATTTTGCTCTTTTAAAAGATCCCTAAGCACAGAGCCAAAGTGCTATCTACTCCTGGCAGGCACAAGAAGGCTGTGATGTACCTTCCGGAGAAAACCCATGTGACAGAAAAGCTCCATTCAGGCGAGAGTTAGAGTGATGTTGGTTGTGGGCTCAGTGCTAGTGAATCAGCAGTATCTATAAACCAGGTGACTTTAAACAAAACCTCACATAAACAAGGTTATGTAATGATCAGTAAATGTTGTGGTCAAAAGCTCATAGGAACCTAATCTTGTATTTGCCTTAGGAGAAATGGCTGAGTATTTGTTAATTCTGTATTTGTGGTTATTTTACAGAACATAACTACGGTGAATAATAAGATAGGACTGCACTTTAATTAGATGGAAATGAAAATCTAATTAAAGATGGACTAGAAGGCATATAAACCAATTAATTAACACCAGAATATATGAAAGAGTCGGGCTTCAAAATGTAGGAAGAAGAGTGTCTTTTCATCTTAGACTAGGGGAAAGGAAATAGAGGAGTGATAAGGTGGAGAGAGCATGAAGGGAGAGAGGGAAATGGAAAGTTGAAGACCAAATTGAAGGAGTAGAAGTCATCTATTAAAGATGATGTGAGGTTTTGCAGGGAACCTATGAACAACAGCACTTTGGAATAGCAACAGAGGGAAACTCAGGTTGGGAAATTAAATGATATTTAGAGTGAAAGAATAGGCACCCAAATTTAGTTTATGGCTACTTTTCATTAAGATAACAAAGGAAAATGAAGTTTATAAGCAGGTTTCTTGGAAACTATTAAGCAACTTGTTTCACAAAATATATTGCCCTCCTGCCAAGCCAGCATCTGTATTGGATATGCAGAGGTATTTTCAGATGAAATGTGTATGTTCTTCATACTAAAGCAAAATGTGGTTTTTGTAGTGCCAGTCCATGTATTGCATTTTTTTTTTTACATTTACCGCTTAGCGGTAATTGACAATTATTTATTGAGCAGCTACAGAATGACTGGAACAAGAAATACATAATAAATGAAACTAGCTTCAGCTAAGTTGTGTTTCAGAGTGGTGAATGTTGCAGGAATAAGCAACAGTGCACAGGAACAGTGAGAAGCCCCAGACTCACACTGGCGGGTTTATAGATGAGAAGGCTTGGCTGAAATCACTGTGCCAGAAACAGTTGGTGAGTATTGGGGAATTAGGTGGGGCAAAGGCCTAGAGATGCAAACTACATAAAATTGCTTGCCAGAATTAATATCAAAATATATACTTAATTCTATGTTTTATTAAAAATTTTAAAGTCTAATGGTTGGCAAAATTAGTCGTCTTATGTTTATCCTGTGTGAAGCTTTTTGGCAAAATTGGATAATTGTCATTAAAATTTCACTCTAATATTTGTGTAAGTTCCATTTGTTATTTATTCTCTTAAACTATGACATGTTTCCCCATTTTTCATTATAATTATAATCTATTTAAATTTTGAATGATCATAGGACCTAATAAATTATTACAAATTTATGAAAGGGTTATGCAGAAGTAACAGTATATTGTCTATTATTAAACTATTTTAGAAACCCCACAAAAATGATTTAAGACTATATTTTGTCATGTTGTTATTTATTCTCTTAAACTATGACATGTTTCCCCATTTTTCATTATAATTATAATCTATTTAAATTTTGAATGATCATAGGACCTAATAAATTATTACAAATTTATGAAAGGGTTATGCAGAAGTAACAGTATATTGTCTATTATTAAACTATTTTAGAAACCCCACAAAAATGATTTAAGACTATATTTTGTCATGTTGAAAAGATAAAATTAGTCGTCTTATGTTTATCCTGTGTGAAGCTTTTTGGCAAAATTGGATAATTGTCATTAAAATTTCACTCTAATATTTGTGTAAGTTCCATTTGTTATTTATTCTCTTAAACTATGACATGTTTCCCCATTTTTCATTATAATTATAATCTATTTAAATTTTGAATGATCATAGGACCTAATAAATTATTACAAATTTATGAAAGGGTTATGCAGAAGTAACAGTATATTGTCTATTATTAAACTATTTTAGAAACCCCACAAAAATGATTTAAGACTATATTTTGTCATGTTGAAAAGATCTGGGGTAAATTTTCCATTTAACATCTTTATTTATTTTTTTAATCTGTATTCAATTTATTGGTACGTATTAGGTATACAACACAGTTACATTCATCATTGGGATCTTGACTTTACATGACTTTTCAGGTTTGTATTTTTCCCCATTCACCAGCCCTCCCCTTAGTCCCTCCATCTTTTCCTGTCTACAAAGACTTTGTTTCCATGTTTTTCCTTTTCAGAGTCTTTCTTTTCCCTTACCCCTCCCACTTCCTCTACTCTTTTAGAATTTTTTTTCCTATTACACAATATCAATTGTACATTTTAATCCTTATTTACACTTTTACTTTTTCACACCAAGAGAAACTATTTGGTATTTATACATGTGTATTAACATCTCTATTAACTAGTGTTTCTAATGTGGTTTTTAATAGTCCTTGAACACTTTTTACCAAATAATTTTCTCTCAAGCAAAGTTGATTCTTTTAGAATTTTTTTTCCTGTTACACAATATCAATTGTACATTTTAATCCTTATTTACACTTTTGCTTTTTCACACCAAGAGAAACTATTTGGTATTTATACATGTGTATTAACATCTCTATTAACTAGTGTTTCTAATGTGGTTTTTAATAGTCCTTGAACACTTTTTACCAAATAATTTTCTCTCAAGCAAAGTTGTGAGAAAGCTTTCAAATAACAAGCCTTAAAGTTAAGGTTACTGGCAAGGTTTGAGACCATAAACACGTATATCTGGTGAGGAATAGAGCGTTTCTATAAATATTCACTCTGCAAATAGTCTGCTTGAAAGTGGTATACATTTCAACTCAAATAAATTTTACATTGGTTTATGGAATAAGATATATAAGTGCTTTCAGATGTGTTGGGAATTTTTATTCTTTAACTGGCTTTTATTAGAACACTGTAGAATACTTATTTGCAACCAAAGTCTTTTCTGCTTTAGAACATTTTTAAATGGCCTATTTTTGTTTTCCATACCCAGACTCACTGTTTAACAGTAGTTTGGAGTTCTTTAGAGAAATGCCTGTGAGTTGTGTGATTATATATTGCATATTAAATAAGCCATTTTCTCTGACCTGTGGAAAAGAAGTATGTTGCTATAAAAACATTGAGGTCAATATTTTAAATATATGATCAAGTTACACTTATCAGTTATTAGATCTGGCTGAGGGATCTTGCATGGTATTTGATGTCTTTGTAAGTTTATTATTGGTTTAAGGAATACCTCTGTGTGTGTGTGTGTGTGTGTGTGGATAAGACCTTTGAATTCCTAGAATGTCTTCATATGAGTGAGTATTGTATTTCACAGGAAATGTATTTATGCCAGTATATTTCCATTCTGCTGTGGCTTCAATTTTATATTGCTATAACATACAGTCACAGAGGGCATTTGGGAGAATATTTCTTGATGTCATTCACTGACTTCACGTCAATTCATTCATTGAAGTCATTCACTGATGTACTTGAACTGAAATACTATCTGTTTTTCTGTTTGTTGTTTGAAGTGGATGCAGATTGCTTGCCCTGTTAGAGGGCATTGGTTTACTTAATTTCATAGAAGTGAATGGGATGCACCATTAGTGAAAGAAATAAAATCACTAAAAATGTTTTCACTATGGGAGAGAGAAAAAGCACCAACTTATGAACTAGACATCTTAGATGTAATTTGTTTTTAGACCAAAATGAGTGTCAGGAGTTTCACCGAGGTTTATGTGGAGTAATGATTTAATGTTTTCTCTTTTGTGATATTCAGGAATTCACATGTGTGGTAGACTTTTGTGGGAGGACTTAGAGTTGAAAAATTCTCAGTATTTTTTATACATCATATTGGATAATTGGATAATTTATACATCAGTTGGATAATTGCTCCACCTATTACACTATACTGATATTGTGGCAAATTTGGGGTTGCTGATAAGGATAAGCTGCACTTATACACAGGTCACAAAGCCAGAGCAAGTGAGCGAGGCACCCTGTGTCACATCTAAACATGCAAATAATTTAAAAATGCTGATACTTCATTGTTTGCAACACCACAGTGTGCCTTATGTGTGATCGCTGAACACTAGTCTGCCCTATTTAACAACCGTTTAACAACTGCTGGCCTAGAGGACCTTGGCTAAAAAGCACCCAGCCATTATGAGTTCTCAAGATTTTGTTATTACTGGTGGAGAGTGACATTACAAGACCTGAGTTAATTGCAACATATGGGCTTTATTGGACTGAGCTGTTCACCAAGCAGCACAATTGATTATGTTCCTAAGATAAATGCTTTGATGGAATTTTGAAATCAATATATCTATTTGCCTTGGGATCGTAAATCATTTGCTATTTTTAGTGGAGGTGATGGTGATCCCTACGGGAATATAATTTGATGAGTTATGGATAAGAATAATGATTTTCCAGGATACTTGGCTGGATAGCATCTTTAGGGATTTTAGAGAATTAGAACAGGAGCATAATTGATTAAAGATTATATGATAAGCATTATTCTTGGGTGGGATGTTTGCCTTTGCTAGAAATAGGCAAAAGATTCTTTTCTTTGGCAGTTAGGGTGCCATTTAAAAGTTGTAAAGGTGAAATTATTCACAATGACATTGATTATAAAATCTGCAATATGGAAAATAAAGAGATATGGAGAACAACAGATTCCAACTTTTTCCCCAGTGGTGAAATGAGTAATTAATAAGAACAACAGGGAACATAATAGAGCAAACATTTAAAATGAAAGATGTATTGTTCTGAATAACTGAGTTGAAGATTTTCTCTTAATATGAATCACACTTCCATAGTAGTAGGGAATGAAAACCAAAGTATGTAATAATATATCATAGCTTGTTTCCTTAAACAGTGAAAGAACGGAGTCATTTTGATTGCTGTTTCCTAAGTAATTCCTTGAGTGATAACATGAATTTATCTGTAGTAATGAAAATCAATGAAACCATCAATAATAATGAAACAAATTTAATTACTGAACCAGAATCTTGGTAGCAAATTTTAAGTTGTCTGGGAATATGACCAAGCTGTATTGGGCCTACCTAAAGATTCCATCCATCCACTTGCATATTTGTTCAAAAACCTGTTACTGTTTGTAGTAATCTAAACTCCACTGAGCATTTTTTAAAAATGATTTTTCAGTCTAATGAGAAGTGTGAATTTAACCAGTATTAACTAGTCAAGGGCAAAAACAGCGACTGTATTCTTCCCAAATACTACTTCAGAAAAAAAAATACACAGACATGTAAACATATCTAAATATATAAATAATAAATTATATACATTATATAGTTCAGACTGTGCAGTCATCAATCATCAAATACTCCTAAAAATGTCCAAATACCTGTACGATTAAAAAGGACCATATAATGAGTTGTGGTCAGAACTGGAGGAAGTGGAGCTGACACAGGTGACTTCCAGGTTAAAGCATTTACTAGCTGGTGAGTGACTGTGATTCTCTTGTCCCTACTGACGTGAGCTGGAAGCTACATTGTGTTCTAGATGGCCTGGCTATAACTAGGAATGAGACTGAGTTCCCCAGTCATTGCTTTGAAGGGAGCTATCTTTAAGGATATCTAATCTCAGGGCCAACAGAGATCATGATTGTTGTTCCTGCAATGTCAACTATGTCGACCTGCACTTACTCATACCTGGCCGGTACTGATATTCCCCTGTTATGGTCATCAGGTATCCTGGATGAAACGCTTGGATCTGTTAACTGTGTTCTAGGAAGAAGTTAGGGGACTAACTTCCTTCCAATTCTGTCTTAGTTTATAAGTCAAATCCAGAACAGTTTAACCTGAATCTCTTCAATTTTCTTCCTTTATTACAAACTTTTTACACATGACTCAATATTTTAGTTGGTCAGGGAAAGTGGGCAAGACTAGAAAGGTTACATTCTTAGTTACTTTTTCTGGTTGTTGACAAAAAATACCTGACATCCAGCATTAGAGGGGGAAAGGGTTATTTAGCTCACAGTTTGTAGAAGTTTTTAGTCCGTGATTGCCTGGCTCCAAGGCAGAGTGACTGGCACATGGCAGAGCGGCATCGCAGAGGAGAAACCATTCATGATGCCCATAAAGTAGCAAAAGCAACAAGGCAATGTTAGTGGCATCTTTCTGCCCCTTTTATGTTATCCAGACTACCTTGATTTGGGTGCTGCCAAACCCATCAGTGTAGTGGTTTAGTAATCACACACCCTTAATCCCAGCATCACACACTCTAGATCCAGCCACCTCTGAAAAAGATACCTATAGGCTCTGAGGGGGATATCTTGGCACAAACCATAACAGTAAGTGGTTATTTTCATGCCTGATCTTTGGGCGGGTGGATTTTTGTTAAGTGGAGCCTCTGGAACTTGAAATGAACCTGGTGAAAGTACCAGTGATAGGTGAGCACAGACAATTACCACCCAAGAGATTAGAGCTGATAAAGCACTCTACACCCTTAGTCAAGAGAAAATAAGGTTATGATGATGGCAGTGATAGCAATACTAATAACTGATAACACTTGTACGGTGTGTACCATGGACCAGTCATTAGTCTGATCCTGTCTCTTTGTCACTCATTTAATTATTTAACTTATAATTAATGGTAGTTTCCTCAATTTCTACCTTACTGCTTGCTGCTACTTGGAAATACTCACCTCATTTTGCTACTTTGTCAAAAACTCTTCCAACTCTTATACAACAAAATCCCATCTAATCTTCCTCACCTCTTAGTACACGTCTTCCACATTCATTTGTAACAGTGCATTGCAATTATTTATTGATGTATCTCTATCCTATATGTCACATGGGCTAGTTGCTGTTCCGTTTTTCTTCCCCAAACTTAGCCGTGGTCTAGAACATCAATAGGCATAGGGTGAATGACTGAATAAGTAAATTCATAAGTGAATAAATAGATGATTGAATTATTAAGTTTTTTCTTTTGTTTCTTATGAGGGAGAAAATGCTGACAAGAAATTGAAAAGTGGTCTTTTTTACTGTGTAACATGAAAGATTTTTACAGTGCTATGGTCTGAAACACAAAATAATAGGCTTCATCTTTAAAACGACTTCTCTTCCTTTGTCCTCCTCCTTTCTCCTTATCTCCTTCGCTTTTTACTTTCTGCTTTTCTCCTCTTCCCCCTTGTTATCCTTTCCCACTCCCTTCTCCTCCTCCATTGGTGGTTCCCTTTCTCTCCCCCCCAGCTGCCCCTCCCCTTCCCCTCCTCTTCTTCCTTTTTCTTCTTCTCCCTCCTTTTCCTCCTCGTCCCCTCCCCACTCCCCTTTCTCTTCACCCCTCCCTTCTCCAGTCCTGGGTACCGAGCACTGGGCTCCCTCTGTCCTTGATAGAACTTTTTATTTTGGGATGAGGTCTCACTAAGCTGCCCAGGCTGGACTCCAATTTGCTGTCCTCCTACTTCAGTCTCCTGGAATGCTGAGATTACAGTCCAAAATAACTTTTAATCAGATATCTTGTTTGGCCTGTATAATCAGATGTGACACAAGGGAAGGGAAGAAAGTGACACAGGAACATTACAAGTATTTTTTTTTCAAGAAGGGTTCTCCTTTGTATCTAGAAGATGACCTTTCAGTTGTTTGGGGACATGGTAGAAAATTCATTTTTTTAATCATTCAAAATTATTTTTATTAAAAATTTTTATTGATACATTTTAGGTATACAGTACAGTTACATTCATCATTAGGACCTTGTACCTTTACATGATATATCTTGGTTCTTATTTTTTCCCTATTTTCCTAGTCTCCCTTCCCTCCTCCACCCTTCCCTATGTAGAAAGACTTTGTTTTCATTTTTTTCCTTTTCTCTTCCTTTTGTAACTTTCCCCTACTCCTCCCATTTGCCCAATACCTTTAGACTTTTTCTTACAAAATATCAATTATACATTTGACTCTTTTTTATACTTTTAGTTTTTAACACCAGAGCAACTATATGGTATTTACATGTGTGTCCTATTAATTTCGCTTAAGAGTATGGCCTCAATATGCATCCATTTAGCTATAAATGTCTCTAGTTTCTCATTCTTTATGGCTGAGTAGTACTCCATTTTATAAAAAAACCACATCTTCTTTATCCAGTCTCCAGTTGATGGGCAATTGGGCTGTTTCCAAGTTTTAGTTATTACTAACTGTGCTGCTATAAACATGGGTGAGCCTATATCACTGTGATATGATTCTATTTTTTTTGGAAAGATACCCAGCAGAGGGATGGCTGGGTCAAATGGAACCTCTAGTCCCAGCTTTTTGAGATATCTCCATATTGATTTCCATAGTGGTTACACCAGTCTGCACTCCCACCAATAATGGAGAAGGGTTCCTTTCTTCCCATAACCATGCCAGCATTTGTTATTGGCTGATTTGTTGATAGCAGCCATTCTTTGTGGGGTGAGGTGGAATCTCAGTGCTGTTTTCATCAGCATCTCTCAAATGACCAGTGATGATGTTGAACTTTTTTTCATATATTTACTTGATGCTTTTACTTCTTTGTCTGTGAAATGTCTTTTCATTTCAGATGCCCATTTGTGAATTGGTTCTTTATATTTGGGGGCTTGATTTTTTGAGTTCTTTATATATTCTAGATAGTAGACCTTTGTCTGAGGAACAGCTGGTAAAATTTTTTTCCAATATTGTAGGATGTCACTTAGCTCTGTTGGTGGTTTCTCTTGCAGTGCAGAAGATTTTTAAAAAGATGAGATCCCAGTTGTTGATTCTTTGTGCTAGTTCCCGTGCTACATCTTCTAATCTATTCCACTGATTCTCAGGTCTGTTTCTTTGCCGGTACCATGCTGTTTTCAACACAGTGGCTTTGTAGTATAATTTCAAGTTGGGGATTGTGATACCCCCTGCATTGTCTCTGTTGACTAGAGTGGCTTTTGCAGGTCTCTTCTGGTTCAAATGAATTTTTGTATTGTTTTCTCTAGTTCTGTGAAATACCCTGTTGGGATTTCAATTGGGATTGCATTTAATCTGGATAGCAGTTTTGAAAGTATGGCCATTTTCACTATATTGGTTATTCCTACCCAGGAACAAGGGATGTATTTCCATTTTCTTATATCCTCTTTAATCTTTTTATATATTGTTGTAGTTCTCAATGTAGAGGTCTTTTGCTTCCTTTGTTAGATTAATGCCTAGATATTTAACTTTTTGGATGCTACTGTGAAAGGTATTTTTCTAATTTCTCTCTCAATAAGTCTGTTATTTGTGTACAAGAAGGCAATTGATTTTTGAGTGTTTACCTTGTATGTAGCTTCTCTACTGAATCTATCAATTAAGTCTAGATGTCTTTTGGCTGACTTTTTTGGGTCTTCTATGTAGAGGATCATATTGTCAGCAAATAGTGAAAGTTTAACTTCTTCCTTTCCTATTTTTATTGCTTTATTTCTTTCTCTTGTCTAATTGCTGTGGCTAATGTTTCCAGAACTATATTGAACAGCAGTGGTGATAGCGGACATCTTTGTCTTGTTCCTGATTTTAGCATGAAAGTTTTCAGTTTTTGACCATTTAATATGATGTTGGCTGTTGGTTTTTCATAGATAGCCTTTATCAAGTTGAGGCAAAGACCATCTATTCCAATTTTCTGCAGGATTTTCATCATAAATGGGTGTTAAATTTTGTTGAATATGTTTTCTGCATCTATTGAGATGATCATATGGTTTTTGTCCTTGACTCTGTCAACATATGTATATTATATTTATTGATTTATGTATATTGAATTATCCTTGCACCCCTGGGATAAATCTAACTTGGTCAGGGTGTATGATCTTCTTGCTGACCCTCTGTATTCTGTTTGCCAGTGTCTTATTGAAGATTTTTGCGTATATGTTCATTAGGGAGATTGGACTGCAGTTCTCTTTTTTGGCTAGGTCTTTCCCTGGTTTTGGAATCAAAGTAACACTTGCTTCCAGGAATGAATTTTGAAGTATTGCTTCCCTTTCAATTTCATTGAAAATTAAAGAGTATTGGCAGTAGTTCTTCTTTAAATGTTTTGTAGAATTCAGCAGTGAATCCATAAGGACCTGGGCTTTTCTTTGTTAGTAAAATTTTAATTACATTTTTCAATTTCACTGATTGTAATTGGGGTGTTTAGAATTGTATATCTTCTTCATTCAACTTTTGTAATTCATATGTATCTAGAAATCTGTCCATTCCTTCTGCATTTTCCATTTTATTAGATTGCAGGTACTTGAAACAGGTACTGATGATCCTCTGAATTTCTGTTGGATCTGTTGTGACTTCACCTTTTTCAGTCCTAATTGAATGGATTTGAGCCTTTTCTTTCCTTTCAGTTTTATTTTTCTTTCAAAAAACCAACTCTTCAATTCATTGATTTTTTTGTATCCTTCTCTTAGTCTCCATTGCATTGATTTTTTTCTCTGATCATTATAATTTCCTCCCTTATATGAGCTTTCAGTTTGTCTTGCTCTTCTTTTTCTAGAAGCTTAAGATTCAGCATTAGGTTGTTTATTTGAGCTTGCTCTGTTTTCATAGAGTGGGCATGCAGTGCTACAAATTTTCCCTCATAGAACTGCTTTCACTGTGTCCCATAGATTCCTGAAAGTTGTACTGGCAATATCATTTATTTGAAAAAACAGTCTAATTTCTTCTTTAATTTCCTCTGTGACCCATTGGTTGTTCAGGAGAGTTTTTTTCAATTTCCATATATTTTTGAAGTTCTTGCAGTTTGTTAGGCTATTGATCTCTAGTTTAACTGCACTATGATCTAATAGTATACATGGGATAACTTCAACTCCTTTGCATTTACTTAAACATGTTCTATGAGCTAGTATGTGGTCTCTTTTAGAGAATGATCTCTGTGTAGCTGAAAATAATATATATTCTGATTTTGTGGGGTGGAACACTTTGTAGACATCTGTTAAGTCCATTTGTTCAAAAGCTTGGTTCAGTTCTAGTATTTCATTGTTGACTTTTTGCCTGGATGACCCATCTATTTGTGACAGTGGGGTATTTAGTTCCTCCACTACAATAGCATTAGTACTTATTTGGTTTTTCATGTCCCTTAGTATTTGTTTTGTGTAGTTGGGGCCTTAGTATTTGGTGTATATATATTTATGATTGTCATCTCTTCCTCTTGGATTGTTCCCTTTACAAGGATGTAGTGACCTTCTTTGTCTCTCTTAATTTTTCCTTTTACTTTGAGTCTATGAGTTTCTTTTTGAGGTAGGTGTGTTTCTTGCATACAGCATATTGTTAGATTTTGCTTCTTAATCCATTCTGCCAGTTGATTTCTTTTAATTGGTGAATTGAGGTCATTAACATTGATGGTTATAACTGATATGTATTGTTTTATCATCATTGTGTTATTATCCTGTTGTTGGCTCTTTTTAGTTTTTCCTCCTCTCCCTCTAATTTGTTGTCTTGCCTGATGTGTTTGCTCTGTTGGGCCTCATGTAGTTGTGATTGTCATTGTCTTTTTCTAGGATATTGCTTAGAATTGTTTGGAGTGCTGGTTTGGTATTCATGAAGTTTCTCAGGTATTTTTTGTCATGGAAGTATCTTATTTCCCCATTAATTTTGAAAGATAGTTTTTTTAAAAAAATTTTTATTTTTTATTGAGGTTATTGGTACAATATAGGAATACAATACAATTACATTCATCATTGGGATTCTGTACCTTTACATAATAGGTCTTGATTCTCATTTTTT
>NW_022900942.1:48371292-48400196 GCF_012274545.1 Fukomys damarensis
TGGATTTTGCTTCTTATTCCATTTTGCCAGTCTATTTCTCTTGATTGGTGAGTTGAGGCCATTGACATTGCTGGTTATAACTGATATGTACTGACTTATTATTGACATGTTATTGGCCTTTTGTTGACTCTTTTTACTTTTTCACCTTCTCCTTTTAATTTCTTGCCTTGCCTATTTGATTTGAAAGATAGTTTTGCAGGATACATCCGTCTAGTTTGGAGGTTGTTTTCTTTCAGGGCTTGAAATGCCTCATTCCAGGCTCTCCTTGACTTGAGGGTTTGTGTTGAAAAGTCTACTGTGATTCTGATGGACTTTCCTTTGCATGTGATTTGTTTCTTTTCTCTCACTGCTTGTAGTATTTTGTTCTTCTGTTGGGTATAATGAAAAAGAAATTCTGGGATCTTGATTATTATATGTCTATGTGTAGATTTTTTTTTTTATCATGGCTAGTTGGAGTCCTATATGTCAAATTCTTTTGCTCTGCTTGGGGAGTTTTCTGTCATTAATTCTATGAACAGTTTTTTAATTTCATATGTACTTTTGTCTTCTTTTTCATGGACCCCCTACCAGTCTTATATTATTCATTTTTGTATCGTCTAGGAGCCGTTGGATTGATTTCTCATGTTCCCTTACTACTTTGAAGAGATCCTTCTTTTCATGGTCATGGACCTCTATCTGTCTTCTATATCTGATATTCTGTTTTCAGATTGGCTCAATCTGTTATATAAACTTTCAATAGTTTTAAATTTCCTGGATATCTGTTTGAATCTGTTTCATGGATTCCATTTCTTTCCTATGCTGGGCATTCATGGCTTCTATCACGGTCCTGAGTGCATGTATTTTTTTTTTTATCTGTTTCTGTTCTAGAGCCCCTAATAATGTAATTCATTCTGTTCACCATCTCTGTAGTTATCTGGGATATTATTTCTGTTTTGAATTTTCCTAGAGCTTCATTCATCTGTTTTGTTACTTCCTGTGCTATCAGTTCAGGGTGTTCAGGTGGTTGATTAACAGACCTTTTCCCCCTCATTTTCCCCAGAACTTGCCATTGGTAAGCTGGAAGTCTGTATTTGTGCTTGAGCCTTATTTGAATGTCTTCTCTTTTTTATTTTTGTTGTTGTTACTGTCCTTGGTTTGATACCTGGGAAGATACTTTGATCTTCCTTTTATAGCTTGTCTTTAGGTTTTGAGTCTCTAGTGATTCTGAGGCAATCTCTTTTTCATTATACCAGGAAGGACAACTGATTAGATCAGTCACAACATCATAGCCCAAGGGATATAATCAGTAAAACAAAAGCATGAAGCACAGCTTAGAAAATGACAATTTATGGTAGTTATTAATCTATCACCTTTAACTGTGTGAATTAAATCAACATCAAGACTAGAGCTCAGGACAATGGCCTTTATGACCCCCCTGTGCTTCTGTGGTGTGAATCCAGGTACCAGCCCATCCAGGAAGCCAGAGGTGTACGTGGGGGTGGTTGGTGATGGTGGTAGCTGTGGGGGTGCTGAAGGTACCTGCATGGCTCTGCCTCTTACCAGTCTGATGCAAGGTCAGATGGCTGGGTGGAGAGATGCAGGATAGTTCCATGCAGTTCTTGCCTCTTACTAATCTGCTGCCAATGTCAGGATGCTGGGGGGAGAGTTGCCAGGGAATGAATTTTTAATCCTAATATTTAGGAAATAGCCTCTGGTCTTTTAGTCAGGACCTAAGGATGTAATGTAGTAGTTCCCTGTGATGAAACACTCGACCTCATAAATCACTTAAAGGAAAAACTGAAGAAGCTTAGATATAGTAGCGAAGCTAGAATGCTCATTGATTTTCAATAGGATTAAAAGTTTGCATTGTTTTTATTTACTATTGAATAAGAGAGAGACAAGTAATATGACTGAAGGTTTTGTTTGCTGGTTAAAGCATTCCCATATGATTCTGTTGGAACTTTAGCATTCTTTTCCAGCAGGGTCACTGAGAGCTATGGAGACTTCCAGACAAAGAGGATGTCTTGAGAGCAATTCAAACACTTCTCGCTGCATTGTCAACTAGGAGTAATAATAATACCAACTACTAACACAGGCATTTATTGAGGCTCTACCATGTTTCAACATGCTAACAGCTGTCTATATGTATTACCTTATTAAACCTTCCTAACTTCCTTTTGAGAGATATTCCATTATTTCCATTTTACAGATGGGGAAACTAAGGCACAGGCAGTTTAGGTAAATTGCTCATGTTACCATGTCATATGATTAATATGTGATCATAAAGCCCAGTCCTTGATGTATACACTGCACTGTGTGTTTCCTCATGGATGGGAATTGGATTTTTCTCTCTCTTTCTCTTTCTCTCCTCCTCTTTCTCCTCTTCTCTCTCCCCCACTTCCAGCTTGACTAATAAAAATTGACAAATAGAAGTTGTATATATTTGAAGTGTACAACTTGATGTTCTAATATACCTCTACATTATAAAGTGACCACCACAATAAAGTTAATTAGCATATCCATCAATACACACCTGTGTGTATGGGTTATACTGAGAAGACTTAAAAAATCTACTCTCACAGCAATTTCAAGTATAAAATACAGTGGTATTAAGTTTAGTTGCGATCGGTACATCAGATCTCTGGTGCTTATTTATCTTGTACAACTGAACCCTCTGATCATATCTTCCTATTTCCCCCAAGACTCCAAACGCTGGAAACCACCATTCTGCTCTGTTTCTATGAATTTGGTAATTATTTTATTTATTTTTGTTATGAGGGATTGAACTCAGGATCTTGTACTTGCAAGGCAGGAATGGTGCCACTGAGTTAAATCCCTGGCCCTGAGTTTGGTCATTTTTATATTTTTACATATAAGTGAGATAATGTGGCATTTGTCTTTCTTTGCCTAGTTTATTTAATTGAGCATACGTTCTTCCATGTTGTCACAAATGGTAGAATTTCCTTCTGAATAATTTTCCTCTGTGTGTGTGTGTGTGTGTGTGTGTGTGTGTGTGTGTGTGCGTGCGTGCACGCGCGCCTGTGTGTTAATCCTGCCTTCCTGGTTCTTTTCCTTCTTGCTGAGATTTATTCCTTTTAGCACCTTCAATGAAAGAATTTTCCTCCTTGGTTCAGTGGGCTTGGAGTCTGGTGAGCACACCTTTCTTTGCCAATCCTTTGTGATTCATAACTCTAATCTGGGTGGTAGCCTAAAATTTGGTAATGGGAACCTTACAGAAACAGCCTAATTTCCATTCTAAAAGAGAAAGTGAGCTGTCTTGTCCAAATACTTCATGTATCATTTTTTCATGATTCTCTATGATACATTTTTAAAGAGAACATGTGTTTTGAGGTAAACTTTTTAAATAAATAAAGAAAGAAAGCCGGAGTTGAATTTCTTTTTAGGTTTAATGAATTTCTGGGACTCTTTTCTGCAAGTATTTTTATCATAGATTGTTGATCACGTATATTTTTTGAAACAGTTTTTTGATGCCTATAAAGAATTTCATACTCATTTAAAGCTGACAAAAAAAAGAATTTCATAATTAGAAAGAATTCATGTTTGTGGTAAATGAGACAAATTAGAGAATCCTAAATAGAGCACAGTTTTCTATCAGTTATAATAAAAATAAGAGATTTTGTTTAGGAATTAGATTTTTTTTATTTGTATAACTCACAAATACTTTTACTAGTGTATATGCTATTAGATTTGTAGAAGCAATTTGTTAGGTTCTCAGAGTGGGGGTCCTTATAAATTCTTCCTTTATGGATAAGGAAACAGATACTGTATGGCCAGTCTTGTGAGGGGATTGAGGAGATCAGGAAGAAGAGGCCTAGGTAATAGGTTATTGAAGATTTATCCAGGAGATCTGCAAACTTCAGATGCAGATGACACGATTACAGCCAATGGTGTGGTTGTAGATGACTCCTACTTATCTAGCCCAGAGACTAAGGCTTTAAATTCACTTTCCTCTCTTTCTGGAATTTGTTTAGCTATTGGCACTTCTGATTCACTCCATAAATATTTACAATACTTTAATCCACTTGCCTAGAAAATTTCCTTCCCCAAATGTCAATGTAGCCTCGTTGGATTTTTCATAATAAATTCTGAAGGGAGGAACTACAGCTTTGAGTATATTCTTGTCAATTTAGTATTGCCTGGCTCCTTAGTATTATAATTTGGAGCAAAAATTCACATTATTGTGCATATGTTATGTGAAGGACATCATGAAAGATATTGAGAATGAACATAAAATGAAAATGTGTAAATTATATTTCTTAATGAGCTTGCAATCTAGTGAAATAGTTTTTAAGACTAAAAATTATGTGCCAACTAGTAGAGTTTCCTCTCTTAAACAATGTATATTCTTCAACATTCAAAGGCAAGGTAACCAAGAAAAACAATGTATTCATTTAATAACAGTGAGTGCCTACTACTGATCAGGCAACATCCCAGGACCTGGGGATCCAGTGGAGCCTGAGACCACCTTGTCCCTAGCCTTGACTCAAATGGAAGAAACAATTTAAAACAAAGTAGAAATAGATAGTGTGAAATAGGAAGAAAAGGGGCAAAGGGGAAGGGAATGGAATTAATATGAGAAAATGAAAAAATGGAAACAAAGTCTTTGTAGATAAGGAGGGGTGGAGGGGTTGAAGGCAGGGCAGGGGAATGGGGAAAAAATAAGAACCAAGATAGATTATGTAAATGTGCAAATTTCCAATGATGAATGTCATTATATTGTGTACCTTAAATATAGCAATAAAATTAATAAAAATAAAAAACGTAGACATATAAATATATGAAATGGCCCACGTAGGTGTGATGAAGTAAAAATAATCAAGGCACTAAGAATTGGAAAAGCAGATTTGAGTAGGAGAAGGAAGCTCATGAAAGCATCTAGGAGAACTTCATTTAAACTGAAACTGGGGTAAAAAGAAACTTTAGGTTTATGAAGAACTTTAGCTTTATGTTCTAAGTGAAGGGAACAGCACATCGTAGAGTTCTGAACTAAGAAGCAAAAGCAGAAGGTACTTTGGTTTGTGTGAGCAGAAAGCCCAGGGGTAGATGTCATTCCTGGATAGCTAGGGTCAGTGCCTCCAAACAACATGGTGAGGATTTGGTTTTGTTCTCCCCTTTGCAGCTCTGCTTCTTTATGTATGAGCTCTATCCTCAGGCAGCTTTCACCTTACTCAATACCAGGATAATAAAACGACCTGCAGCTAAGGGCACAGGTAGTTTACTCCTTCCACTCCAGTGAACCACCTGAGGGGAGAGTTATACCTGAGGAGAAATGGATTCTGGGTAGCTCTGCACATCCAAAAAGCCCAGAAGCTGCAAGGTGGGGTGGGACTAGTGGCTATGCATTTCCTGGGTGTTAGGGAAAGCAATTTTGCTGGAGACATCTGCACTAGGTTTCAGACTTCTGCCCAACACATGACACAGGGTTACAGAAAGACTCAGGATAGAATTAAAGAAAAGGAGAAATGGGGAGCCAGGATGGCCAGTGCTGAGCAACCAGCAAAGGCCCTGGTCAGTCCAAGCCACTGTTATTTATTGATGACATCATGATCAGAGTGGGGTAAAGGGACTATGTGAGGCAAGGCTTGTAAGGGAAAAGACAAAGAATTCTTGAATTAGGAATAGAACAGACAAAATATAGGGTTGTAGTTAGCAAATAACCTTGTCCTTCTAGTTAAGAAGGTTTTGATTGTGGGAATGGAATTTGAGTGCGAGTTACTCTGACCTTGGCTACTATGTTATCTCATGCTGAGCCTCAGAGCTTCACAGGCCAGATCTCTGCTGTAGCTGTCATCAGGAAGGTCACAATAGCCTGCTCACTACTGTAGTGCTTATGAGGTGCTTCTGTGAGTCATGCAAACTTCAGTCAAAGTTGCTTCTTAAAATGAGCCACATGAGGGGTTAACTCTTTACAGCCTCCACTGTTTACAGCCTGCTTTGGGAATAATCAATAGGGTGATCCTCCACACAGTTTGAGTGGCAATTTAAGAGCTTTGGGTTTTTAAAAAATTTTTTGTACCAGGGATTGAACTCAGGTCCTTGCACTTGCAAGGAAGGCTGCCGAACCGCTGAGCTAAATCCCCGGCCTAGCTTTGGGGTTTTGAGTGGAGTCATGTAATTCAATGTCTAAGATTGCAAAATGTTAAATTACTTTCCACTGGGAAATAATTTCAAATTTATGGAAAACTAACAAGAGTAGTTATTCATAAGACAACCATGTATACTTTGCCCAGATTCACTTAATGTTAGTTAACCTCTTGTCTCATTCATCTTATTCTTTGTCTCCCTCCCCTCTCCATACACATAAGTACACATATTTAAAACATATATCTAATATATCTGAGCCACCTTAGAATAAGTTGCATACAATGTGGTATAGCACCATAAATTTTTAATGTGTGCCCTTATCAATACATATTTTTAATAATCTTTTGTTATAAAGTCCTAGAAAAGTTAGCAACTTTGGTGAATTTAATATTAATACAATATATCAGTGGAATATAAAGTTTGTATGCCAGTTTTGTTAGTTGATCCAAACATGTTCTGCACAGCTTTTTTTCCCACCTGTAGAGAATGCTGTAAAATCAGGTGCCACATTTGATTTTACTATCTCCTTAGTCTTGTTTAATCTGGAGTCGTTGTCTTTTAGGACATTGACATTTTGGGGGAATGCATATCCCACTATAAAAGCATCATGCTCTTCACTTTAGGTGCCTCTGATGATTCCGTAGGATCAAATTGTAATACATGGGTCAGGCCTGTTCTCACTTTCTCTGGGTATCACATTGTGGGCACATCATGTTCACTTGCCCCTGATTGAGAATGCTAATTTTGTTCTCCTGGTCAAGCTGTAGTTGATTTCTCCTCCTCCTCATTATTATTTTGAAACTAATAAGCAATCTATGATAAGATACCTATGATCATGCAAACATCTCATTTCTCATAAAAATTTCTCTTATATTTATTTAGCTTCCATTGATAATTTGATTATTAGCTTTCAATGAACCAGACTTGATTATAGTTACGGGAAAATGGTGGTGAGCATCTCTCCACTCCTTCCACATTTATCAATCAACTTCAATTGATTTATTATTTCTTTGTCATTATCGGTATGAATTCATGGACTTCTATTATTTGAATATTCTTTAATTTATGGTTATTCCTCCTAATTGTATTGTTATTATTTAACTTTCTGGCGTAACATATATGCTTTCTGCTTATCTTGTCTCCTCCTTGACCTGGCCTTGGAATCAACTATTTCTCCGAGGATTCCTAGTATTTCTTAGTGGAAAATTATATTAGAGAGCCATACTTGGGTACTAGATGTGTATATTGCTATTTTCATGTCTCTGGTAATGCAACCAGTAAATACATGTGTGTATTATGCATATATAAATATAGATATACTCACATATATATGTTCATCTATCTACACATATACTTGAATTAGTGCCAACACCCGTATTTTCTAACTATAGTTAACATGAGTTAACACTTAGACTTCCAACTCTACTGCTACCCACTCCATCCTTGTTCACGTTCCTCCTACAGTTAGATCTTGGCTCCCAAGAACATAAATGAGTCTTATTTTTGCAAGCCTTTAATACATCTGAAAGAGCTTTAGAATTGCTTCTCACTATCACTAAACAAACCCAAATGTATTAAAGAGTTCAGGGTTTGTTTGCTGTTCTTTTCCTCCCTTGCTCTGCCTAAGAGTGAGGGTATAAAATAAAATAATGTGTTCACAAATGACTTAGATTAGTTCCCTCATTCTTTTTTTTCTCATTGTGTGATCCTTCCCATCCTTGGTGATTTGATGTTATACCTGCATGTGTGAAAGTTAACATCTTTCTGAAATAAAATTACAGGAAAATTTATGCTCACAAGAGTGTTATTTCCTCCCATCCTCTTCCTACCTTGTTCATTATGATTTCAATCCCTGCCCTGATTATATCTTTCCAGAGTTTCTAAGGATAAGTGGGTAATTCATATTTTATTTTTACCTTATAGAAAATGTACATACTATATGTACTCTTTTGTACTTTGCTTTTTTTCAGTTAACAATATCTCCTGGAAATTCTCCATTTTAGTTTATAAATATTATCCTCATTTTTTAATTGCTCCATAATACTCTATTGTATGTACCAAAGTTTTCTTAATTTTTTATGCTTCAATATAGGATAAAATAAAGTTTATTAAAATATTTAAATAGTTTTAAAGATTTTGCATTTACAAATAATGCTGCAACAGCTAATCTCTTCTGCACGTATACAGCAATACGTCAGTTCATGAATACTTCTTTTTGCACACAATTCTGTTGGTTAACAGAAGCATTTGGCTAAATTCTGCTTCTGTTTGAGAACACCACATCAGGTGACCAACATAGATGCCATCTTCCCCAGAATCTTGGAGTGAGTTGTGTTCCTGAGCTGAGATACCACTGTATTGCCATATCATTGGTGAGATAATTTCAGAGTAAATTCCTATACTTGGAATGCTGGATAAGTGGTTCAGTGATGATATGGTTTGGATTTTAAATGTCTCTGAAAGGCTCATGTGTTGCATGCCTGGTCACCAGCTGTGGCTCTATTGGGAGGTGGTGGAAAGAAAATTGAGAATCCCCCTCCTTCTGCCTCTACCTTTGTCTTTCCCCATTTCCCTCCCTCTGCCTCCCATTTCTCCCTCCTTCTCCTGCCTTATTCTCCCTTCCTGCTCCCTGGACCCAGTTCCTGGCTATAGTAAGGTGAGCAGCTTTGTTTCTGTTCACAATGTTCTCCTTTGCCACAGGCGCAGAAGCAGTGGATCCAACAGATTGCAGACTGAAATCTCTGAACTGTGAGCCCAAATCAATTTTTCCATATTTAAATTGATTTTATCAGGTACTGTATTTGTTTACAGTGACAGAAATCTGACTAATGAATGGGCAAGTAGTTATATATTGAAAACATCCCTATTTAGAGCATATACTGTTCCCTCCAGCAATTCATTCTAGCACCTGCTTCTCTACAGCCTTACCACAGAATGTTTTGTCTTTAGCCAAGTTATCTGCTATTGTTTCTTGTTTGGATAAAGCTCGGGTTTTAGTAGATGCCTTAGGGATGGCATGAGTACATTGGGAAATAATTCCCTGAGTTCTTACATGCTTGAGGGCACTTATTGATTATTGAAGGATAACACGAGGATGATGTATTCTCAGTCTACACAGTCCCTTTTGGAAGCACTTTGAAACTTTGTTGATTTTGAGAAGTCTATGCCCATCTATTTTCCTTATAATGAAGATCTAGCAATTAGTTCTTCCAGTTTATGTTTACCTGGGAACATCCTTATTCTACTTTAATTTGAAAGATAGTTTTGTCAGATAGAAGGCTCTTGGATGAGTTTCAACATTTGGATATTTTATCCCACTTACTTTAGTCACCATCTTTTCTGATGAGAAGTCAGCTATTGACATTATTGGGTTCCCTTTGTAGAGACAAGTCATTTTTCACTTCGTGTTTTTCAAGATTTCCTCTTTGTATTTATCTTTCAACAAAGATATGTTGGATGTGGATCTCCTTGTGTTTATACTACTTAAGGTTCATTTACTTTAGAGTTTTATTTACTTTTCACCTTCATTCTTTTGGTTTTTTAAAATAAAATTTTCACTTGAATCTAGTCTTTTGTACCTTTTGATTTAGTTTTACTTCTGTTATGGTTTTGTTTTTTCCCCCTTCTGTTTCTTTTCCTGAGTTCTATCAACTCTAATTTCTGTTCTTATTTTTTTTAGTTTTTATTCAAGATTTTTTTCATATTTATAATACTTGCTGGAAATATTTAATTCTTTTTGGAGCATTGAATACCATTTTTTTTTAACTTTGTGGTCTACTTTTTGGGGGACATTTTTGTTAGCTGAAATGCTCTAACTTCCATCTTCTGAAGGTTTGTAGTAGTTTTGTATGAATGAGATCTACCTTTTTTTGGTGGTCTACATTTTTATTCCTATTTATTTTGTGGTTGGTGCTCCCATTTTGATCATTCTCTGTTCTGACAGTTCTGCCCTCTCCGGGGAAGCTTTTCTGGATTGTGTGGATGGTGTCAAGAAGGTGAAAGATCATTGTGTTCTGTTTTTCTTTTCTTAAATTATGTTACTCAATTTAGTAAAGATCTTAATTTTCTTTTCTTACTTCCTTCTTTCCTTCATTTCTGTGTTTCCAAGGGTTACAACTCCTCTGTACAACTAATTCTTCCTCTGAGCAATGCTTTTCAGAGACTGCTGCTTCTACTGCCCACATCCTAAATCCCCTTTCCTTTGGATTAGTGTTGCTAATTACTAAGTTCTGACCTGTGGTCAGTATTTACTTTTGGGCTTTCTCTTTCTGGGAATGATCTCATCTGTACCATGTCTAAATTCTCTGTACCGCCTTGGATCTTTTCATCAAGTATCTTAAACCTGGCTGCCCTACTCTTTTCATCCATATGCTTACAGTAATGGTTGGGCAGAGGAGCTCAGCTGGAATGGCATTTATTTCTTTGCTTAGAGGTAATTTTGAGTGCCATGATATTGTTTCTAATGCTATTGTTTAAAAAGTGGGTTATGTATGATTTCATTTGCACTCTTTGTTGGCTTTGTTTTCTTGGCATGAAAGGTAAGAGGATAGATTCAACATCAAGCAGTCACTGTTTTTCAAAATTTAACATTTCTGAAATCAGGATATGTTTATGATTGCTGTAATAAGAAAGGATTGTGTCATATTCCAAGAGGTATGTTTTAAAAAAATGCATTTGTTTTATTTCATTTTTTTCAGCTTTTATTGAGTTTATTGGTGCATTTTAGGGATACAGTACAGTTACATTCATTGTTGGGATCTTGTACCTCTACATTGCAAGTCTTGGTTCTCATTTTTTCCCCTTGTCTTTGCCCTCCCTTCACCCCCTCCTCCTCTCCCCATCTACAACCACTTTATTTCCATCTTTTCATTATCTCACATTAAAAATGCATTTAAAAGGCAAAGGCTTCAGAAATTTGATAAAATATGTCTTGGAAGATTGTTTTTACTACTCTGAAGATAATGGGTTGTAGGTGGCCAGAGTGAAATTAGAACAGTACTTCAATGTATATAACAGTAGGTAAAAGTATACAACAATAGTTAAATGTATATAATAGACAACATAGATGTGCATAATAGCAAATGTATATAGCAGACCAGTTGAGCTAAAATAGTGGTGGAGCATTAGAGAAATTCCAGGTGGGTAGGAGACAGCAGAGGCAAGACTTTTGCTGAGAGATTACAGTAAATTCCATAGGATTTGCCAATAAAAAATGAAAGAAAGAGGACTAAACTGATTTTTTGGCTTTTGGATTTTTGGAATTGATTTAACTTGCTGATATGAAAAGATTATATCTGGGAAGATCAGTGGAAGAACAAGTTTGGGCAATTTTCTTTGGGACACATGAAGTTTGAGCTGTCTGTGAAGCTTTCAGCTGGACCTGCCAATGAGGTTAAGTATAGAGAAGTCTGAATCTCAGAAGAGAGGTGTAGAATCAAGACATGAAGGTCTTCAACATGGTGCCATTGGAAGGGTAAAAGCTGGAGACTGAGTGTGGCGAGAAATTAGGTTCAGCCCAAAGTTTTGAGATATTGCAATGAAGAATATTTGGGTGAAAGCTGAGAATCCAGCGAAGTGGACTGTGCGGGTTATCTGGGGAGAAAGTGGGAACACCGAAAGTGGTACCAGGCTGTGGTAACATGGAAGCAAAACATAGATTGTTTTGTGGGCTTGGGTGGACTTTGTAAAAAGACACTAGGCGGTAAGGGTGATGAACAAAGATGTCGATTTGGGTATCAGAATACTAGAAAGTACCAGTAAGGTTGTAGATAGCAGGAAAAATAATGTGTGGTGGTACTATGCTTCTCTGCCACCATTTACAAAGCATATTAAACTCCTGTTTTTCTTCAAAATAACCCCGTGAGGCAGCAGATCAGGTATTGTCATTATAATTTCATGGAGGAGTCAGTATACACTGGAATGGCAGAAACATTTATAGCTATAAACTCAAATGCATGTTCTCCCTGGCTGAACCTGTTTCTCAGCCCCCTACTTCCCATCCTCATAATTAGTCATGGCAATATAATTAATTTTTGAACTGGACTATATGACAGGAATCAAAATGTGTCACTTGCAGGCCAGGGTCCAAAGAAACGGCTGTGACTTCTCCACATTTTATTTCCCTTTTTATTAGCTGGAGCAGAGGACTCTGAAGCCCTTGTGGATGGAGCATTTGGGAAACTGGAAGATTCTGAATCTCTGAATTATCATGTGGTGGAGAGTTGTCTGCTGACTAGGAATATCTGCATTGAGTTGTTTCATGAACAAGAAACAGTCTTCTATCTCAGCGAAATATAGTATTTCTTAAACATTGAATGCAATCTTATCACATCTGGAACTATTGAATGTCTTACAGAATACCCCTAAGTTAATGGTAGAGTGATGACTAGAATCCGTATTTCTTACCTTTCTGTTAGTGTTTTGATGAGTTCTCACTGACTACGGTACTTTGGGATCTGGTTACTGACGATGCGTTTTATAGAAAATGCTAAAAGTACATGAATTGATGCATTAAATGCAAATGTTCATTTAAAATATATTTTTGATTTTGAAATAGGTAACACTAGTACATCCATGTGGAGTATTTTATAAAACTGTGGCTTATTGAGAAATAGCCTCTTTTAGCAGGATATCATGATTTTGTGGTACAAAACTAAGATACACATCTAACAGTGAGATGCCAACAAAGTGCATAACGTTTTATTCCAGATGGCTGTTGCTTTTGCCAATCTTGTGCGGAAATCAACAGCTTGTTTGGGAGAATGCCTAAATACCCTTTGCAGGTCAAAGTTCTTTTCACCAACAATATACTCATTTGTTTTTCTCTAAGAAAGTTCCCTTTCAGGCTAGAACTATTCTACAGTATAATTAGTTCTTTTAAAAAAATAAAATCCTCATTCTAATGAAAGTATCAGATTTCAGTATTCAAGAGCTGATAATCCTATTCATGAATAACAACCAAGAATTTATTATTATCAGGTTTTTACTGTTTTGATTAGTACTCTTTCCAATGTTTTCTTTTTAAAGTAATTATCCATCACTGGAAGAAATCATGCCAACACTTCCGAAAGTGGCTTGTCATATATTTTTTAAAAGAAAATAATTTTTGTGTTGTCTACTCTTGGTCCATTTCTGTGGTTTGCTGCTCTGTATTGACCATAGCAGAAATTTGAATTTGTTGCTCTCTCAAATCTGATATCAGGAAATTAGTGTGAAGGTTTTCTTTTTCATTTGAAAGACCTCTCAGTGAGATTTCCTTTGTAAATTTGATGACTTGGGTGCTCGCCATAGATGATGTGTAGGTGCATTGGGTGACAGAATGGAGCATGTCACCCTAGGGGAAACTGAGAGCAGTATACAGGGAGACCACTCCTAGCTGTTCCAGGAGCCCTCACTCTCTGCAGTTAGAGAGTCTTTGAGTCCAAGCCCACATCTTTCTGCTGTGTAAGGCGAAGACTTCCCTCTGTGTCTAAAGGGGCATTTGTGATAGGCAGTGTGCATTAGTCCACCTGAGAGTTTGTGAGATGGAGGCAGAGCCTATTGGTTCCAGTTGGGACTGTGTCTCTCTGTGCGGTTAGAAATGGGAACACAGAATCATGGGGTTTGTTCAGACTAGAAAGACAGGCCAAGTCAGAAAGACTACCATAACGCTTAAGCCCCAAAGCCTGGGAAGGGTCAGAATGAAGCTGTGGTATTGTGATATAGTAAGAAATATATATTTGGTCTCTGTTGTGGATAGGGACACCAGGAGAATCTTTTATTTTAATATGTAGTCTTTGATCTTAGTTCCTGACACAGAACTCCTAAGACTTTTAGTATTTCCAGAGACAGAGGAGTGTCTAACACACAGCTCCTAAAAATCTTGGAATTTCCTGGGTGATGGGAGCATTGTATGTTCTAGTGAGCCAACTCTTGGGGGTCTTCTCGATAGCCATAGGATAGGGACTGGTTGCTAGGGAAGACAACCAAGTAATTAGATGTTTGGAACTTTTAATCCCAGTCCTCAACTTCCAGGGGTGCGGGAAAGGTGTTGAAGGTTGTTAATCATCAGTGGTCAGTGACCTGTTAAATCATGTTTACATATTAGGGCCTCTGTAAAAAACCAAAAGAATGGGTACTGATGAGCTCCTGGACAGCTGAACACACGGAGGTTTCTGGAGGGTGGTGCACCCAGAGAGGACATGGAAGCCACTCCCGCTTCGCATACATCTGCCCTGGGCATCTCTTCCATTTGGCCATTCATCTATATGTTTTGTAATAATCTTTGTAATAAATGGGTAAATATAAATAAAACATTCCCCTGAGTTTGTGAGTCACTTTAGCAAATGAATCTAACCTTAAGAGGGCTATGGGAGCACCCAGTTTATAGCCTGTTGGTCAGAAGTACAGCCAAGAATTTATGACTTGTGATTAGTATTTGAAGTAGAGGCAGTGTGGTGGGACTGAGTTCTCAGCCTGGGGGATCTGCCGCTATCTCCAGGTACAGTGGCAGAATTCAGTTAAACCGTAGGGTGTCTAGTTGGTGTCTGCTTGGGTTTGTGGTGAGAAACCCATATACCTTTTGGTGACCATATATGGAATATTCTGTGCTGAGCAGTTTGAAAGTGGAGCGTAAAATACAGTTATTTTTAAGTCAGTGTTATGGTTTAGTTCTAAAATCTGCACTGCCCCCCCAAGTGTTCTGTTCAGAGGTAGGGCTTGGTTGGAGGAGACAGGTCACTGGGGCTTGATCTGGAAGGATGTCTTTTCCTCCCTTCTCACTCTGATTCCTGGCCACCCCCGGAGTGAGCAGCTTTCTTCCACCATGCCCTTCTGCCATGTTTCTGCCTTGGACCAGGTGAAAGCAGACCAAACCCTCTGCAGCCATGAGCCAAAATAAACCTCTCCTCCTGTATGTTGTGGGCGTCAGGCAGTTTGTCTCAGTGCTAGAAAAACTGACTAATACAAGCAGTGAAATGAAGATGAGAAAACCGAGTACTCAGATGGAAAATACTTGTTATACCCAACATGTGGGATGTTCTGGCCCAGAAGGAGTAGAAATGGAACCAAGCCACAGAGTTTGAGTACGCGAGTAAAGCTTTATTGACAGTGGATTATCTCCAGGGTGGGACTGGGGATGGGGCAGGGAGCAGTGCTGAAAGAGATAAATCAGCTTGGCCCACTAACAAGGAAAGGGGCAAGGAGTTCCACTGGTGGGCGAGAAGCTAGGATTTTTCTCTGGTCCAGGGAACATTTTCCAGAGATTTTTTTTTTCCTGTGTAAACATTTCAGCCTTGAGGACTATTATGCAGGAATTATTATATTCTTTCGATTAGCGTTCTCATTCTGCATGAACACCCTGGCTGTGTGATAAGGATGAGATACTGCTATTTAAGAGAACACTTGAGGGAGAGTGTGGAAGAAAATACATGACCAGTAACAGTGGAAGGGCCTAGGTACTTCCACGTTGTCTCTCTGCAGTGATCTCCAACAGCTTTATTCTATCATCTAGCTTATTCTTTTTTTTTTTCAGCTTTAATTGAGTTTATTGGTACATTTTAGGGATACAGTACAGTTACATTCATTGTTGGGATCTTGTACCTCTACATGACAAGTCTTGATTCTCATTTTTTCCCCTTACCTCTGCCCTCCCTTCACCCCCTCCTCCCCTCCCCATCTACAAACACTTTATTTTCATCTTTTCATTATCTCATCTAGCTTATTCTTGGAGATGCATTGGGAAAGTGTTCTGGCTTTAATAATGCACTTTTTTTTTTTTTGGTACCGGGATTGAACTCGGGTCCTTGTGCTTGCAAGGCAGGTGGTAGAACTACTGAGCTAAATCCCCGGCCCCCATGCACCTGGTTTTTGAAGTTAACAAGATTGAGAGAGTAAAGAGATAGGGAAGAACACAGAACACTTGTACTGGATAACAGACCTTGAGTTAAGGCCCTAGGCAAGTACCTGTCCTGTGGTGATTCTTGTGTTACTAGTATACATATAGTAGGCTCATGAATTAAGCCTTTTTGTAGTGGCCAAAGGTAACTGTTGCCTATTTTGAGAGAATATTTCTTCAACGAATTTCCCTAGAGTTGCTAATTCTCGATTCTCTCTAAACTCCTCTAGGCTTTGTCATTTGTGTGTGTGTGTATTCAGATGTATTTCCCTTTGGAGAAATTCTTCCAAGTCCTAAGGTGAGATGTTGGAAAGCACTTATTCTGTTGCAGACTGGACCAAGATGTGCTCTGACATCTTTGCATTCCTTTCTGGGCCATGGGATCAACTCCTGCAGTTGTAAAGCAAAGCAGAGGGTTTGGGGGTGTAGATCCAGCTGGTAGCTGAACTGAGAGTCAAATTCTGATCAAAGGAATACTTTCTGCCACAGACAAAGCCCTGGGAAACTGTGTGGAAGAAGCCTTTTGTTACAGCTAGACTACAAAGCATTAGGTCTGGTAGCACAGGAGATTTTGAGAATAGGATTACTGCTTTGCTGGGGGAGGTGGCTGGGGGGAAGAAATGCAATTAAAAGATCATCATCTTAATCAGTTTGACTCTCCTATTCCTACATGGCTCCCAGGAGGAAAGTTTTCTTTTCTTTTCTTTTTTTTAAACTGAAACACATACACGCACAAATCCTCCATCAGTTCTCCTAGTTCTTCTCCCACAGATCATTAACCAATACTGCTCGATACAGCAGCTCAGAGTGTGAGCACAGGCTGACTTCAAAGACAAGTCAGCACTGACAGGTTGGCAAAAAGTGGGTGGAAAAGGCAGGGGCTTGTAGGAATTTCTGAAGAGAACTTCCAAGGAAAGAAAGAAAGACAACAGAAAGCTAGTGGGGGCACAAGGATTAAATACAAGTGTCCAACAAAGAACACTGGTAAATTTACTTTCATATCTGAGCTCCTTCCTCTTCCTTGGTTTAAAAAATTATCATTTATAGGAAAATGGATACATATTGAGGCTATACTCCTAAGTGAAATAAATAAGTCACACATGTGTAAATACCGAATAGTTTCTCTGGTGTGAAAAACCGTAATGCTACATAAAATCCTAAGGATATAATTGACCATGTGAAATAGGAAGAAAAGGGCTAAAGGTGTTGGGAAAATGGGAAGGGTAGGGGAAAGGTAATAAGGGAAAAGAAAAAAAATGTATGAGAAAATGAAAACATGAAAATAAAGTGTTTGTAAATAGGGAAGGGAGGAGGGGGTGAAGGGAGGGCAGGGATAAGGGGAAAGATGAGAAAAAAATTATAATGAAGTTTACTTCAACTGCACTAGGATTTAGGTTGTGAAAGGAAGATGTTAGTTATATGGGGTTCAGATTTTATTTTGTTGCATCACCATTATTAATACAAACAGAAAGCTTTGAGTTATCCATGAGGTCCATGGAAACAATTTTGAAAGAGGCACATGTTGATTTTCTGGCATTTTTTCACCTAAAAATGATTCTTAATGCGATTTTCCTTAAGATTCTTTGTTTATGCTTTTATATTTTCTTTAGTAAGTCAAATGCTCATAGTTCCAGAAACAAGTGGAAATTAAGTTGAGTGAAAAAGTGTTTAGGAAAAGAAGAATGCTAGTAAAAAAATGATTGTCTCATTGGCTTTTAAAATTTATTCAGGTAATTGATGTCATTGCTTGAATTCTCAGTTTTCACTCTATAGTATGTTATAATTGTAGGACATGCCTATGAACAGTTTTATTAACTTATTAGGGTTTTTTTTGGTCCAAAGACTTATTAAACATAAATCACTAATGGCAAGGAGCCTAGTAAATCTCTATTTTTTTGGTCTAATTTTTTGTTGGTATTTTGCTTTGAGCAGTTTTACTCACTGTGGTATTTATGTGTGATCATTTGACTAGAACACAACTGAAATCTAAGGAATCCTAGTTTATGGCTATGGTTTGGGAGTTACTGTTTTTTTTTTTGTTTGTTTGTTTCAATAATATTGTGAGGGGAATAATGCTAACAGTATTCTTTAAATGCACACAGAAGAATTTGGCTGTTGATCAATCTCTGGTCCGTAGTTCACTAATTTCATGTTGAGACACAGCTTTTCCTTTAATTCTGCTAGATCCAGGGTTTAGTTTGAGTTTGCCTGTCTCAAGTAGAATCTAGGAAGAGAATGAATCTTAGAATAACACTGTCATCTATTTCCTCACCTTCTCTTTGTGAACTTTATCTGTAGATATTATAAATTTTTAAAAAATATTAAAATAATAATTTAATAAGCTGACAATCTTGACTCTCCCTTTCGGGTTCAACAACCTAACTCTAGCCTATTTGACCTTTCCCACTGTCACAGCATCCTTCTATCCCAGCCAAAGCAGCCCTGTCTACGCCCCAGTCACATCGTGCACACTTCTACTCTCAGCTGTGCCTCTGCCTCTCTGAACCACCTTGCCTTCAGAAGTTCCTTGAATCTGTCAAAAGCCAGCTGAAGCCATCTTCCTTCACGAAGCCGCCCCTGAATTCTCCAGCTTTCCTGGGCCTGGTCTCTCCATTTGATTAGGGCACTGTGAGGCACTGCTTCTCACCTGAGAACTTAAAAATAATGCAGCCAACAATGTTTTACAAGACAGCATTCCAAGAACAGACCACCAAGGTCAGTGCGTAATGGTGCAGAGCAGAAATGTGTAAGGACTGGATAGTTCCCTGGTGTCTCAGACCGGAGTAGAGCCTGACTGGACATATCAGCATATCTGCAGAAAAATGTCAGTCTGAAAGAGAGCTGATCAGTAGCGAAAGCTTAGAGAAGGGAGCAGGAGGCCAGCATGGGCTGTGACCACCCTAACAACATGTAAAGGTTGAGATGGAGTCAGCACAACAGATGCGGAATTAATTTGGCTATTTTTTTAGTTCAATGTAATTTTTCTGCAAAGAATTCTTTGCATTTGTGAAATGAATCATTACGGCATTGCCACAAATACTGAAAGCAGTGGTAGTAGCATCATTATGTTTGCTTGAGAGAGAGGCTTAAAATGGAAATAGGGTCACATGAAAAGGACAAGTATGTTCCACTGAAACCAGTCACAGATACTGGTAAAACTGCTTAGAATGACGTGGTTGCTAAGCGTGATATTAATTTTTATTAGCTGTCTTTCACAACATATGTGTGAGGTGGGCAGTATTTTTCCTCATGCTTTGATTATTAAGACTTTATCAAATTTAAAGGGTTGATAGTGCAAGTAAGAGATGAAAACGTGTTATTCCTAATATAAATAAGTAGATAACTAAGCAAATGAGTAAAAAAAAAGTGGGTGGGTGAGTGAATGAACAGAACCCATGCTGGGAATAACCTTTTGATAATTCTCATGTTGACCCAACTATGAAGCTGTGAATGGCCAAGGAGGTGTAGTTTGGCATAAAATGGTTTTTTGTACTTCAAGAAGAATAAATGTGCTTTTTCTTAAGCCTCAATAAGATAACAGTTACATCCACATTCACCAGGTAGTTTATAAACATTGTATTGTTTATATTTCTGGTTATTCATGTAGCAAGCTCTGCTCAAATGAAAACTAGATTCATAATAAGGAGACCTGCATTTGAATGTAAGTTGCTACCTTATTTCCATGACCATTAATAATTCACCTTATTTTTCGTAGACTGAATCTCTTAACTTATGACATGGAGATGATACAGTCCCTCATGAGGATGGTTTTGAAGATCAAAACTGACAACTGTTAACCGGGTGTATTGAGGTCTGTAGAGTTGTGGGAATGGGAGGAGCTATTTTACAGATAAAACATCCAGTGCACTGAGTGGGCATTATGTACATTAATCTTTTTTTTTTTTTTTTCAGTACTGGGAATCAGACCCAGGGGCGCTCTCACACAGAACTATATTCCCAGCTCTTTATAAAATTTTTGTTTTGAGACATGATTTCACAAAGTTGATAGAGTGGGACTTGAACTTGTGATCTACTAGTTTGTGTGTGTGTGTGTGTGTGTGTGTGTGTGGTACCAGGGATCATACTTGGGCCCTTGTGCTTGCAAGGCAGGCAGTGGAACCACTGAGCCAAATCCCTAGCTCTCCACTAGGTTTTTATTATCACAAGTTCAAAGGTGATAGAAACATAGTAAATAAATGCCACTTTGTTCATGATTAAATAATTTCTCTTAACTTATTAAATAATTAGATAATTAAACATTAATTAAATATATAATGGTCATATAATTAGCATGGCAACTTGAATTATTATGTAAATAATAATTCAAATATTACTGTACCATTTTGTATTCAATTATCCTGCTTAAGGTTAAAAAATTACCAGAGGGGAGCTCTTTGTAAGATGCCAAGGAAAGAGTAAGAGACAAGTACCTGCAGTGTTTAAGTGTTTCTGCCAGAGGACGATGGGACCCTGATGTGGAGCTTCCAAAGAGCAATGCCTGGGGATAAGGTGACCACACATCATCATCTTTGAATGACTTACATGTCTGTGTTGAAAATACTTAATTGTGTAAATGCTAGAAACATTCATCCACATAAGAGAGTTTTGGTTTGGTACTATACCGGAAGGAGAGAAAAAGGCCAGTGACATAAAACCAAAATGATCAATGCCAGTTAAAAATTGAATCCACAGTAAGTTAATGAAGTGGCAAGATCCTCAGCACCTTCCAGCCCAGTCTGTCATAGGGCCACAGTTAATCTACTGGTTCCCAGCCATGGACCCAGGACTTGGTTTGCAAATTTCAAGTTTCTTATACCACTGCTCTTTACTTTGAGTAAACAAATACTCCTGCATCAATGGGTCTAAAGGGAGAGATGGCTTGCTTTCAAACCCAAAGAGGACATTAGCTCTGCTTGTGGAGTGAACACTGTTGGATTGTGGCAAGGAAGACTCAGCCCAGGGCCCCAGGGATCTGGCTCAGAAACACTGAGGCCATTGTCTTTAGAGGCCACAAAAGGAGCTGTTGAAAAACTATGCTTTAATATAAAGCCAAAAATCTGTGCTTGTCGTTGTGTGTTTATTTGGCATTTAAGTATGGCTGTCATTCTTAGCTCTTGCCACTGGTTGTGTTTAAAGGAAGGACCACTGCTGTGGAATGGGAGCCTGCTCAGTGCAAGGTCCTGAGTTGCATCTCCAGTACTGGGTAGCGGGAGGAGAGAATGAACCAGATTATAATCTTTGTGCCTGGCAGTCCAACATCACTTATAAACTCTGCCAACATTCCTTTGGAAACTGATGTTTCTAGAGAGGGGATAGTAATTACATATCCTCTTACATTTGTTCAGTAAAATCTGATGTGTGGAAAGCATGAGCTTTAGGCTATGTTTGGAAACAACTCATTAGGAACATACCTTTTTGAAGAGAATAGGACATGATCATTCCAAAACATCTATGTTTCATAATTCATAATACAATATGCAACTTCCTTATCTACATAAATTCAGGGAGGAAGTCATATGTATCATTAGTCCTAGACCCAAATATAAATTTTAGTTGCTTCTCCTTGTAATTTGTAAAATTTTTCTTTTATCTCCAAAGGTGGAATTATAGCGCAAAACTCCAAAGGCAGCAAATTTGTTGATGATTTACTTATAAACAAAGAAAGCTGAGTTGCACCTCCACCCTGTGATTACAAAGAGCTTTAGGCCACTATAATGGTTATATACTGATAAATGCAAATAACGTACAGAAAAATATTGCTACTCATAAAAGCATCAAGGGTTTTAATATTTTGTGTGAATTTTCAAGGGATGGGTGCTGTATGGAACATGAATCTGAGTAAAACTGATGTAGGGATTTATGCTCATGAACTGAAAGCATTTGCAGTAAAATGTTTTTTAGCTGAATGAGTAATCAGCTACTGGTGAAGGTGGAAGTTCATTTAGAAGTAAACCCTTTAGGCAAGTGCTGAAACATCTTACTCAGGAAGGCATAGTGTGCTTTTGTGTAAGCTGGGATGTATTCTAGTTTTCTGGATTGTCATAATTTACTTATTATATATTTAAAACCTTGAATTATTCAAGTGATTAAAAAATAGTAGAACAAGTTTCCCCTAGAGATGGAAGCATAGGCTCATTCCATGGTGTTCTACGTAAATCTCATTATATGTTAAATCTATTCCAGGAATACAAAAGTTATAGTCTTCCTTTGCTTCACTACAAATGCAGATCTTATGTCACTTACTGACCTTTGATTCAATTCATGAAAAAATCTCTAACGGCTAGGTATATGTTATCTTTTAAGCCCAAGCTCATGTTTCTTTCTAGAGTATCCCAAAGCCCCATTGAGATTGCAGTGGAGAGAATGGGTACTGGACAAAACAATGCAAGAAATAAGCTCAGTTTTAGCCTCCTCTGTCTCAATTCATATCTACAACATCTGTTAAATGGGCTGAATGATATTCTCTCTTCAAAGAAAATGGAACAACAAATTAATAACGTGGCCAAAATTTCTGAGGTGTCCTCAAGAATACATTGATTTTCATATTCAGTCACTGATTTTTACAAGAAGCACAGTGTTGGCCATGTCCAAATTCAACTTAATTTGGACAGCAGTTTTAATATCTAGGTGTGTAAACAGCTCTGATTAACAGGACCACTCATTTGAAGAACCCTAAAGTGAATCCATACATGTTCTCATTTTATATAACCCCAAGTGAATTCTGCAGTTAAAATATCCTGGCAGGACCTCACAATTAAGTCCTGCTCAGTGTTAAGCCATCGATAAAAAAGATTCATTTATGATAGAATAAACATTTTCTGTCTTCAAAATGTCCTGTCCCAGATTAATACCTTACATGCTTTATGACACAGAGTCCAATAGAGGACTGTTACCCGCCTGAGTGTGGGACAACCTTACCATCTTTCCAGGGGGAACGATTGTTCTGATATTGTGTGATTTCTCAGGACTCGAGGCCTTCAGTGCTGAAATGCACTTAATCTTAAGCAAGTTGCTAAATAACTTTCTGAGAAAATTCCTGGCTTTACATCCTGGTGGCCAGAAAACATTCCCCTTCAAAGAACAAACATGACTTCCAGCTAGATTTAGACACGTGGTTGCCTCAGTACTCTTCCACTTCTAGTATTTACCAGAGTCCATTCCCAATATACTTTCATCTATTCCAAAATTTCCATGAAAACTCCTATGGCCGCTGATACCTAAAGGAGTTGTTTGAGATACCGTGTCCTATTTTCTTCATTTCTTCTGTGTTTATCGTGCAGTCACTTTGCACCAGGCAGTGGGTTAGTGATTTTCCCAGTGAAGGCAGACTCTGTTATCATGGGCTTAGAGTCTGACGGGGCAAATAAATGAACAGGCACTGTTAAGAAAGTCCTATCCTTTCATCAGTCCAGGCCACACCAAAGCAGCGGCCCTGAAACAAATTCTAGCTTTGCACAATTCATTTTCACAGACTTCAAGTGTAGCATTAGGCTAAGTGATATCTTATGAATGACTTTATGCTTTTTTTCTTTAACAGGAAAAACAAACAAATTGGAGACCTCCCCTTATGCAGTTCGTATTCATTACACAGAGTCAAGTATGGTTCTCTGTAGTGGATTGGTAGAGCCAAGAGGTGAAGGTAAGTTTTCATTATATTTTCTTAGTTTCTGTTCAGATTTTTTTTTTCTCATTGAGTTTATTGGTACATTTTAGGTAGACAGTACAGTTACATTCATCATTGGGATCTTGTACCTTTACATGACAGGTCTTGGTTCTCATTTTTTCCCCTTGTCCCTGTCCTCCCTTCACCCCCTCCTCCACTCCCCATTTACAAACACTTTATTTCCATTTTTTTATTTTCTCCTATTTTTTTCTTTTCCTTATTTACCTTTCCCCTACCCTTCCCACTTTCCCTACACCTTTAGCCCTTTTCTTTCCATTTCACAATGTCAGTTATCTCACTAGGATCTTATGTACTATTATAGTTTATTCACACCAGAGAAACTATTCAGCATTTACACGTGTGACTTATTTATTTCACTTAAGAGTATATCCTCAATATGTATCCATTTTCCTATGAATGAATCCAATTTCTCATTCTTTATGGCTGAGTAGTATTCCATTTTATAGACAAACCACATCTTCTTTATTCAATCTCCAACTGAAGGGTAAATGGGCTGTTTCCAAGTTTTAGCTATAGCAAACTGTGCCACTATAAACATGGGTGTGCATATATCACTCTGGTATGATTCTTTTAATTCTTTTGGAAAGATACCCAGCAGAGGATGGCTGGATCAAATAGAACCTCTAGTCCCAGGTCTTTGAGGTATCTCCATATTGATTTCCATAGTGGTTGCACCAGTCTGCACTCCCACCAACAATGGTGAAGGGTTCCTTTCTCCCCAAACCCCACCAACATTTGTTATTGTTTGATTTCTTGATAGCAGCTATTCTTTGTGGGGTGAGGTGGAATCTCAGTGTTGTTTTCATCTGCATCTTGAATCACCAGTGATGTGGAACATTTTTTCATATATTTACTTGCTGCATTTATTTCTTTGTCTGAGAAATGTCTGTTTATTTCAGATGCCCATTTTTGAATTGGGTCCTTATATTTAGGTGGGCTGATAGTTTTGAGTTCTTTATATATTCTAGATAATATCTGTTCAGATATTCTGATAGAATGATTCTCTCCTTTTTATCCTGTTAAAATATTTTGGTCTTTTTCTATAAGTATTCTCTTCTCAGTGGAGGAGCAATATTTCTCTTTCACATATAGTAACCTCCCAGAGACTACATTCTTTTTCTATTTAAGATTATAAAGAATTTTGTTTTTCAGAAGGGAATTGCTCCCAAAATGACTATGAACCAAGGAAACTGTTCTTGCTAGACTTCTCCAGTATTCTATATCCAGACCTGCCCTCTCACTCTTGACTTAGTCTTAGGGGAATATGGGGGAGAGGACGGTATGCAGCACACCAGTCTAATGTCTTAGAAAGAAACTGGATTTAAGATTTCTTTTACCTCTTCCTAGTCTCCCACCTCTCCTTTACTAGCTCAAATAATGATTAAAACAAAAATTCTTGAAGTTTAATGTACATTTCTAGGGCAACCAGAAGACAGCAGCATGAATTAGACCAACTAAGTGTTACTGAATATAGAGACAGATGGGCCTCTTTCCAGGTTCTTGGTGTCCTGAACAAAGAATTGGACAAGACACACAGAAAAGGCAGCAAAAGTGTACTTTTACTGAAGGCAGAAAAGAAATACACTTTGCAGAGTGAGAGTAGGTTGGTGAAAAAGCTCACAGAGGCTTTGACAGTAAGGGAAAAGGGTCTTTTGTATCCAAAATTTTTTATTATGTAAGTAAAGCATTGAGAAAGTCATCTTATTAAATACTTTTTTGGTATCGTGCCATGTATAAACTGTAGTATCAAAAACTAGTTTGGCTTCCTTTTAAACGTAAATGAAGGATCAGAAATAGTGTCTTTTGATTGGATGTGCCTACATGAAAATGAAAGATTTAAAAGAGCATCTTCTGATTGGTCATGTGAACAGCACTGGATTCAAATGAAGGATTGAAAATATCAAGTTTTTGATTGGTCCAAATTAGAACATTTCTGATTGGTTCTGTGTACAGTGCTGACAGTGTTGCAGTATTAGGAATGTTCTTCTGCCTGTAAGTGTCCCTCACCCTGTTGTCTTGTTTTATAAGGAGTGGAGCACAAATCTTCAGGCAAATCTTATCTTGGGAGATAGTGGGGACAAGCCGAAGTCTCCCTGGGAGAGGGAGAGTCCTGCTTTTGCAACTCTTCCCAGAAGCACTTCATCCTCTCATAACTAGGAACATTTTGGATTTTCCATTTGGATTCTTTGATTGCATGTCCTGATCTTCCTCTCCTCCTTGTCTGTTTTTTTCATTGCAGCAGGAGATTGCTAGTCTATACTTCTGGATGATTATGCACTCTCCCGCCAAGTGAACAAAATAGTATAATCTGGATTAAGTGGAAGATTCCAGTTTCTTCTCAGGTTTCTCTTGGCTGGCCTGAATTTTTTTTGAGTACCCACTGTAATAATCATAATGAAGGTGTTGCAACCAGGGTCCCTGCTATGGCTTCCCCACTGAATGTTTTCTGACAGATCACTCTGTGATTCTCAGTTTCTTGCTTTGTTAAAAGGAGAAAATAGCAGCACCCCCCTGAAAGGAGTAATGGGAGGATTAAATGTAAATATGTTTTGTGAAAGTTATTAATGATTATACAGATATTAGGTTTTGTTTCCCTCTGCATCTGGAATTGGTGAAGAAAGAATTTATTATTATTTTTTTTATTTTTGGGGAAGAAAGAATTTTTAAAAAGGAAGAGAAATGAGAGAGTGTGTGCACATTTTTGACTTGAGAAGCTTACACTTTTGCAGAAAGACAAAACAATTGACATGGAATGGTGCTGGAAGAAGGAAAACAACACATTTAATGACAGTTGGCCCTGCTGACTTTTGTCATTACTGGGCAAGTGTTTGCCTAAAAAATGTCCTCAAAATTATGATCTTTCCTGGGGAGACATTTATTTTGTTGTTGTTAAGGGGAAGAGAAGTAAAAATATGAGGAAAGTATCAGATATATTTTTTTCAAAAGGCCAAATACTTGCAAAATTTCTATCAAACTCAAACTCATAAAATTCATCTTTTGTTTAAGTAAAATAGTTAAAAATTTAAGAGGTCGTTAGTTTGAAAAACATTTTACATTTAATTATAAAAAGACATGCTACTATTATATTTTACCTTCCTAATAATTTAATCACAAAATTAATCCATTTTTACTTTAGAACATGCAGAAAATGTAGATGAAAGAATATTTAAAACTTCATCCCAAAAATCTTTCACCCAAGGGCAACTACTGTTAATACCTTAAAGTATTTTCACCATTTTTTTGTTTAAAAAATTATAGTTTTAGTCACATAGATTAAAAAGTTTTTATTCTCCTTAAATTCCCCTTCTTAGAAACAATTTTGGCTTTTAAAGCTTATTCTTCTGGTATTGACTTCGTATCTCAATAATGTCTTTCATTTATTTTTTATTTTCAGTGCTTCTGGCATTATCTATGGACTTGCCATTGTGGAAGATGAGAAGTTAGGTTTCCCTCTCCGTCAATGTCATTAATGCAGCTCATCGCCCATCCTTTTCATCTCGTTATGTGTGATTTTGATCAATCCCTCGTGTGGAGCTGAGATTCAAAGCTGAACTGTGTAGCACAAGAGGTGATAAAAAATATGGCGAATGTTTAAATTTTTAATAATTTGCTACAGTAAAACACACATTGCCATTAATCCTTCTCAAAACACTTTCACTCTTTTATCCTATGATTCTTACCACTTTTTGAAGCAGTTTTGAAAATTCTCATTTGTTAGTCTTTCAAAAGCATGATAAAAGATGCAGTGAATGCTGTTACCAAGTGCCATCCAAAAGAAAGGCAGTTTTGTAAAAACATTTTTACATTTAACCTTCATTCACTTTATTCACCGGATCTGCCACCAAGTGGCCCAGGGTCAAAATGGCCATGAAAGATGAATGTTTTGAATTTACTCAAGACAGAGACAGCTATCACAGTGAAATAGAACTTTCAGTATTGTTTCAAAATGTGGTAAGAATGATCAGAGAAGTGTGTTCAAAGTGAGGGGGCTATTTTGAATGGCAGTGTGTCTTTTATTATAATAATATTTTTATTTAAACATACCATTTTTTATCACACATTTGTACGACTACTTTTTTTCAGAACCATTTGTGAATTAATAATTCTCTTATTTTCTTAAATTTTTTTCTAGGTATAAATTGGGGTGGGCCCAAGTTTTCTTTTTTTCTTTCTTTTTTCCTTTTTTGGTACTGGGGAGCAAACATGGGACCTTGCACTTGTGAGGCAGGCTGTGGAAACACTCAGAAGCAGATACTGCACTTTGCCTAGATTTGCTAAAGATTTTTCCTCATATACTGTAATAGGTTTTTAAATAGATGTAACAATGTTTTAATTTCCATTCATTTTATTCCTAATGAAGTTGAGGAGCTTTTGTAAGATTTGTTTTTAAGTTAAATTTATTTTTCTGTAAGTTTTCTGAAAAGAAAAGCTATCTCCCCCATTTTATGAATGAGAATGGTAAGCTACACAAGGGAGAAAGGAAAACTCTGACATATCCTGAGTTTCTCTCAAGTGTAGCACCTTGCTAAGTGCTTCAAATATGAATTTAGCTCTCAAAACAATCACTAGTAATGCTAAACAAATGCACAATGCTGCAGAATGGCAGAGCCATTTTTCAAATTTTAATTTTATATATCCAGAGAGCAAGAGAATTTTATAATTTAGCCTTTCTTTTTCTGAAAAGAATGGAAGTAGATGAAATTCCAATGATAATAAAAGAAAGGCTCTTTCTAGGATCTTGTTTAGAATTCCTTGTAGGGCTGGTTTGGTATTCATGTAGTTTCTCAGGTGTTCTTTGTCATGGAAGTGTCTTATTTCCCCGTCCATTTCGAAAGAGAGTTTTGATGGATACATCAGTCTAGGTTGGAGGTTGTTCTCTTTTAGTACTTGAAATATCTCATTCCAGGCTCTCCTTGCCCCAAGGGTTTGTGTTGAAAAGTCTGCTGTGATTCTGATGGGCTTTCCTTTGTATGTGATTTGTTTCTTTTCTCTTACATGTAGATTTTTTTTATTGTAGCTAGTTGGGGTCCTATATGCCTCAGTTATCTGAATTTCAAATTCTTCCCCTCTGTTTGGGAAGTTTTCTACACTTGATCTTAGCCAAAAGGCCGAGAAGCGATTGTTTGGGAAGTTTTCTGTCATTAATTCTGCGAACAGCTTTTTCAAGTCATTTGTATTTTCTCCTGCTACTTCATATATTCCTATCAGTCTTATGTTATTCTTCTTTGCATCATCTAGGAGTTGTTGGATCGATTTCTCATG
>NW_022900942.1:48401609-48441038 GCF_012274545.1 Fukomys damarensis
AGGAGGGGGTGAAGGGAGGGCAGGGACAAGGGGAAAAAATGAGAATCAAGACCTATTATGTAAAGGTACAGAATCCCAATGATGAATGTAACTGTATTGTATACCTAGATTGTACCAATAAACTCAATAAAGAAAAAAAAAAAGAAAGGCTCCTCTTCCCCCCCAAAATTTATATACCCTTTTCATTAGAAAAAGCCATTTGAAGAATCATTAGGGGATCTGACTTGATTGTTAGGAGCCTATCGTAATATGTACCTCATCAGTGCTGTCTTTGTGGGTGCTATCTGCCGATGGGACTGAGGAATGTGAACTGGCACCTGAGGGTGTGTGGAGATGGCAGGCAACTCTGTGGATTTAATATACAGAGTCTGCCAAAACATGTACAACCAAGAAAAGACAAATTTTTATAAATATTTTAATACTTCCTTCATTGAGACATCATGAGACTAATACAAGTTACTTTTGGCTTCTATAATTATAAGATGTGCTCAAAATGGTGGCCACTAACCTCCAGACATTTATTAGTACAGCAAACTGCAGAAGTGTGTATAAATTTTTTGGCTGGACTCTGTTGATAGTATAATTGGGGCTATGGGACAACACTCCTCCATTCACCTGAAAATGAGCAATGCCCCAGGGCTAGTCCCTCTGACCTTTGTCCTAAGGTTCACTACCTAGAAATAAGAACAATAAAGATCTTTGGAAATTTATGAAACTCCAAACCAGGATGCATGTGTGCTGGACTTGCCAACTTGAAGTATAATGACCTTTTTCACTTGGAGCTTGTTAAAGGTTTATACATATGGACTGCATCTCATACATATGATTATAGCAGAGTGAACCATGGGAAATGGCATACATTGTAGATACAACTGTTATGACTCAACACCCTGTTAATCATGTTGTCAGTCATGCTCTGAAGACCCAATGAGAGATGCCCTAGGCCCAGAGTAACATTTTAAATTCTTAAACCCGCCATGCCTCCAGCACTCAGGCCATCTTCTTCCCTTGTGGTAGCATGAGCCTGCTTGCTCTGGACATAACCTTTTCCTTTGAAATTCTTGACACGTTGCTACTTTTTCCTTACTGTCGTGTGTCGTGTTCAATTCTTTGTCCTGAACAAGAACATGGAAACCTGTCCTGGGACCTCATCAGCCACGGAAACATATTTACTGTGTGGCACAATTCCCCCAAGGCTCTCAGAAGGAAAATAAGCATGAGTATTCACTCAGTGCTTCTCAAGATTTCATTGAGAATATAGGACTTCTTGGAAGTATGAAAGAAATTCTTAAAAAATTTACGTTAACTCATTTGAATGCATATGTGATGGGTCGATTCTTTGTTCTTACCTTACTTGACCTATCAGCTGCATTCAACATGGTTAATCATGCCTTCCAGACATGAGACAGAGCACACCCCACAGGTGAAGGACAAGATTCTCCACAAGACTGGCTCCACTTAAGATCACAGGTAAAAGTCAGTGAAGCCATTCACCTTCTCGTTAACCTGCTATAAATTCAGGGATTCCCATGATCCCATCAGCTGAAATTAAAGTGTGTGTGTGTATGTGTGTGTGTGTGTGTATCTATATATATCTAGAAAGGTATCTATATACAGAGTCCCCCAAAAGTATATACATCAGGAATAGAAAAACTTGTATAAATATTTTAATACTAAATTTATTGTGACACCATGATATTAAGATTAATACAAGTTACCTTTGGCCTCTATAATTACAATAGGTGCTCAAAGTAGTGGCCATTAACTTCCAGATATTTATTAGTATGGTGAACTGCTAAAGTGTGTATGCATTATTTTGGCTCTCTCTCTCTCTCTCTCTCTTTGTCTCTCTCTCTCTCATTTATGTATAATTTCCCCCAAAAATATTTACAGGTGAAGGTAGGCTATTTTGTCTCAGTTGCTCAAGATTCCGTCAGTGGTTCCTGCTCCATATGGCAAACAATGTCCTATTTTTCTTGAAACAAACTGATTCTATGTTGCTTTAGGAGATATTAACTGAAACCGAGGAACAAACCATGCATGATATAGTGTTTTTAAAAACATTTTTAATGAAGAAATAATTCCATTCCAAAATATAGACACACAATTAAATAGTTTAATCACTTCAAAATATAACATGTCCCCAGGAGGTTCCAACACACACACACACACACACACACACACACACACACACACACACAATACTTAACAGCAATACAAAAAATCCATATGATAGTAGTTTTGTTATAACACCAATGAATATTGTGAAATCTTTAGTGTCTCTGGATTGGTTATTCAAAATGGTGTCAAATTATAGTAGTCATAATTAAAAATGTCTTACAGATAATTAGCCTCAAGATGTAATGTTTCTGATTTTTTTTTTCACTTTTTGGTTCAAAAGTAAAAATGCCCTTTCTTCTGAGGACACAGTGGAGTTCTTGTTTGTGGTTCCTTGTGTGGAATCAACTAAAGTGAATGCAGCAACCAAAGGTTGCCGTATTTACAAGATCTATCTATAGTTAACAGTCAAGAACTGATAAGAGAGGATGAAGTAATCAAAATAAAAGCAGACATCAGTGCTAAATCATGATGCAACAGTTTGGCTCATGCATATAAGAAAATACATAGTATATCACAACAAAGGCCACACTCTTAATGCATATCAGTTCACATTACTACTTACAAATGAACCTTCCCTGCCTTAGAGTAGATCATCTGAGAATCCATTTTCACAATCTCCAGCACATCTCTCTCTGACCAACCAAACTTACCCCGACTTCCATCCTGACTAACCACAACGGATTCCTAAATCCTATACAGTAGATTTCTCCCTCCTCCTCTCTTCCACTAACATGGTGCTGTGGGGAGGGTTGGCTGTGTTAGACCAGTGCTCATTAATAGGCCATCAGCTCTGATGGAGATGGATGTGCAATTCACCATGGAACAGGAAAGAAACAACCCCTTTAAGACATAATTGTATCTAATGGACAGGACAGATGAAACCTGCTGGTTTTATAATTAGAATAGGCTCCAAAAGTAAATTTGGAGAGCCAATGAAAGAAACCCACCAAAAACCACGAAAACCCAAAACAACACACGCCATTTTGTCTCGGTTACAGGACAGGGGTGCTTGAGTCTGGTCTCAGTGCTGACGTGGAGCTAAGAGAAAGAAAAGGTGGCTGGTTAGTCAGAAGTTGGTCACTGGTGGCAGTTTCCAGAGTCCTTGCAATGGCTTTGTACGATGGTATCAACACCCGTATGATGGAGTTGGTTGGCAATGGAAACTATGACAAGGGGAAGGTTTTCAGCAGAACAGTCCCAATCTTAAACAAACATTTGGATGTAGAAACACAAAGAGACAACACATGTCAACTCAGTCCAGTCAGTAGCTGACTACCATTTGCAGGCTCTGAGTTCTGAGCTCAAGAACCACCTGGCTCTGATTTTGAGCTGACAGCAATGTAGGTAGCTGAGATGTAGTGGTTTTTAGTACTGAGTATGAGGCACCAGTGGCCACCTGCTCCATCTAGAGAGGTATGGTTTCACAGAGGATGGGCAGTGGAAGAGAGATGAACATTAAGACATACCAACAAAACCCACAATACAATCCATGTGTGCAAAGAAATCCGAGAACCATGTAGTTGTGCCACTTTGGTGTTAGCCTGGACTCAGGGTCATCTGTTAGGAGGGTTCTCTGGAGGGAGGTATGAGTAAGTACATCAGGGATGGAGTCCTTAGTGATGCCAGTCAAGCATTTTACTATCCCCGAGGAAAGTTATTTTGTTCCCAAGGGCAGTCAAGGAGATGGTTTCTGACCAAAGGCAGAGACATGAACATTTGAGAGGCCTCTGAAAAGTTATGAAGTTATCAGAACACATGTTCTCAGCCAGGTACCCTTCAATGTAGACCAGGTATGTGGGGTGAGAGAAGGATTTTGCCAGGCCCCGAAGCAAAATTGAATCGCTGAAGTATCGCAGTTGACTCAGAACCTTTCTTACTCATTCTGAATAAGGCCTTTTCAAAGATTTTTCTTTTGCTACCGTTTACTGTAAAGCAGTGGTTTTCAACCTTTAGCATGCATCAGAATCACCTAGATGGCGGATTAAAACAGAGACTCTCAGGCCCAATCCCCAGAGTTTTTGATTCAGCAGGCCTGGGCTGGGACTGAGGACTTTGCATTTCTAAATTATCCTCAGATGATGCTGATGATGCTGGTGTGGGCTACATTTTGAGAACGACTGTTTTATAATGATGTTCTCTTTTTTTCTTTTAAAAGAAAACAGGGAATTCCAGAGAAGCTGCTAATTTAAGTATAATATGTCCAATATGTTGTGGGGGTCCCTCCAATTCAGATCTTGAAACAAACAGAAGACTGCTTTTGCATTTTCCCTGGAATCCCTAAGGGAGGTCTTCAGAGCAAGGGCCCCTGCATAAAGGACCACCAACAGAGTCTTTTATCCTTTTGTCTTTGACAGTTCTTTTGCATTTCAGCTCCTCACTGAATGCAAAATCCCAGCTCAGTACTGAAGAGCTTGTCTCACATGACCATAGAATGCTGCATGCAGGACACCAGGTGGCCAGCTAAGGCAATAAACATTCAGAAATACAAAGAGAGTGAACGTTTGCAAGCGCACTTTAAGCCTGTACAATTAAAGCTGAAGGCCTCCAAACAACCTGATAGGGGAACTCCGTGGTGCTGTTAGAGACATGCTTCCTAAAGCTAAGACGAGAAGAACAAGACCATGGAGGAGCATAGTCTGTTTGGGGATCTTATGGCACCTGTGGTTTATAAATAGCTTTAGTAATGAGTATTTCAAAACATAGTTCACAGTTTTTAAGAAGATCTGTGCTGATTTTAAAAACTAGATTCTATATAATTTGAATGTTGTCTTTTTTTGAACATGATTATCTGTTTGGAAAAAAATATTTACACTAAATTCTATGGCTGACGCATTAGAATACCTTGAAAGAAAACAACCTCAAGTTGGGAAGAAGCCCCAAAGGATTATTCCTGGTGTTTTGTTCAAGTCACTGCTCACAGAGACTTGGGTGTCATCTGCAGACCAAAGATCCTTTTCAGCTTCTGGAATCTGAGTGTGAACACTCAGGAATTAAATTCTTCAGGGTTTGTGAATAATTGCAAGTGGTTGTTTTTTTCCAATTGCAGTGGAAAAAAATGTACAGTGTATAATAAACTGTTTTGCTAAAATCTGAAAGAATCCAGAAAACAAACTTCTAGCTCTACATAGTGTTAATGTTGTGATTGTAAACTGAACAGGTTCAGTATCATGTGCAAAGGTTTAAAATGCTTGTTAATACTGCCATCATGTGTAACAGCAGCATGGGTTCTCAGGGATGAGCTATGTTACAGAAGATGTAGCTGATAAATTAGCTTTAAACAGCAGAAGTCTTTTTTCCCCTTCTAAAACACACACCTATGAACTACAAATTTTAGAACAAAAAGTTAGCTGCACTATGGCATCAGAACACATCTTTAGGAGTGGGGTTTGTCGGGAAGTGCTGGGTGGGGTGGCTCCTCTCCTCGACGAGGCTGCTGCCAGCTGCTGTCTTCCTCCTCTGTGTGGATACATCGCTCTCCATCATCATCATTTTTGATGTTACTTTCATCATCTGTCTGACTATAGCTTGCCTGGGAATAAGGAATGTGTAATTTTTTTAAAAGATGAAAACTGTTTCTAAATCAGAGTTATGAATCTTAGGATTTCCCTTTCCCCAACACACACACACACACACACACACACACACACACACACACACACACACACACTGTACTTCCTTCCTATGCCAATCAGGTGATTAGGGACAGATGTCCTAAGACAATGTGCATTGCTACACTTTCTGGAAGAGAGGACAGGAAGTCCTTCTTGTTGAGTCTCTTTCTTAAAGGGTTTTTGAGCTATCTGGAAAGTGTGAGTAACATGAACAGAAATATCTGTGTTGTCCTTTGTGCAACGAAGGAGAAAATATTGACCATCACAATGCTCTCTGGACTTTTTTAAAAAACAAAATCCACTTTCTGTGGTTCTGATGTAACTGGTCAAGGACAGTGATACACTATGTGGCCAGAGGATGAAAAAGGAACAAATCCAAATGAGAGTGGGCCGAAATGGAGAACACTGAGCTGAGGACTAACCATTACGTATGCTCTTTCTTCAAAGATGGCTAGTGGAAAAGCAGTAAGCCAGGTACGCTGTTTACTTGCTTAGTATTTTGCTAGGTATAAGTGTATTTCCAAATAGGCCTAACGTGCCATTTGAGCAGAGGATGAGCCATCTAGGTCTCTAGTGCCCCACCTTCTGCTCTGTACCCATGTAGGGCTTGGCCATGGCAGATGGCTGACTGGCATGAAGATGATGAAATCAGCTCAGGATCCGTGGATAAGAGATGCATAATTGTTGGAATAATTTTTAGCACAATCATAAAGTCCAAACAAAAATATTTTAAGAGTATGAACTTTTAAAAATTTCAATGGTATTTCTTGGCTACATTAAGAAAAATTATGGTAGGATAGAATAGCTACAAAGATAAAAAGCCCCTAGCCTTTGTAGTGTTCTATTTGATTTTAAATGAATTTTGCCTAAGTGGCTGATTTAGCAACAGGCTGGTTCTGTTTAGAGTCTTGTGGAATTGCCAACTAGCCAGGGTAGCTGATGCAATAAAATGGCTGATGTCACAACTATTTAATTTTTCACTCCCCAATTTTCAACAAAAGATTTTAAAATGTCTTAAGAACTTTCAGGGTGCTGAAAAATTTCACTTTCAGCAAAAAAAGAATCCTATGCCAATTTTATGTAAGTTTATATAAAAGCTCTTTTTTTAAAAGAAATGTTTTTCCAAGAATTAGCCACTAATCTTTAAACATATACAAAAGAAAAACAACCATATTGCTGAAGTGAAGGGAAAGGAACTACTTGTTAAAGGAAAAGGCTTGCTCCTTTGAGACTAAATTTGTTATAACTGGAGTGGATATTTTCAGAAACTGCTCCTGGGAATTTTTCCACTTGAGTCATAATGAATCCAGAGAGAATGTGGTATTGCACATTCAAATTTAAGGGAGGAAGCATAGAATGTGGTCAGAATTATATTTCCTCACAGCTTATAAAGTATATGTCATCATAGCAATTATGTGAAAATTTACTTTGCTTAATCTTCATCCAAAGATTCAGACAGGAGGTCAGTAGTGTCCAAGCTAACCTATGCTCTTTACTAATTGAGATATAGAAGATATATATACATATATATATATATATATATATATATGTATGTATATATATATCATGTTTTAGTGTAGCAACCATAGTAGGCGAAGTTTATTATCAACTGCACTATTGGAATTCCATGGTTGGAAAGGACTGTATATCTGTAATAGACACAAGTCCTGGGGCCACTGCACCCAGATTACTGTGGGAAATGATTAGCTTTGAACTATAATGGGGTCCATCTAAATGGCCATTAGCTCCTGCCAGAGAAGCCGTCTAGATATATGGGACAGTGTAGCCCAAGGTCTCTCAAATCATCGTTGCATGTGGCTGTCTGGACTTTGTTTATAGAAGTAGAGCAAGCCAGCCGGTTCTGAGTCTCAGGGGTTCCCATACACTTACAGCGCTGCAACAGCAGCTCTAGGTATTAAACTGCTTAGAAAACATGGAGCTTAGTGGCAGGAATATTTGTGTATGTTCATAATAAATTATAGTGTCCCTGTCATTGTGTTAAGCACTTCAAAGACTATATTCCTGGGAGTACAGCTTCTCTCTGAGGTAGATATTACGACATATGTTGTGTAAAACTGAGGCTAATACAGGTCAAATAATTTGCCTAAATTTATGCTGCTAAGATTTGGTGAAACCCATATTTGAAATTCATTCTTGTAGAGTTCAAGCTTCAGATTACTGCATTGAAGTGATCCTGCCAGCCATGTATAATTCTTTCTACATTAAAAAGTACTGGTCATTTTACATATATTTAGGTAAATTCTTGGGTTGGGATCACATAACACATAAATATTATTATAAATTAGTTTATATCCTTCTGAATTACATGATACATTTGAATTAGTTTTCTCCAAAGTACAAGGCTGCAGAATTCTTTTCTCTGTTTTGATTCTTTCATTTCTTTAATGAAACTTGATTTTGCTTTCACTTGTTAAAGTACAGACTTTTGGCTTTTTAGACGCCGAGTTCAGCATGACTAAGGGGATGATCTATCTAGAGATGCTGAGCAAGCCAAGCTTTTTCTTTTCAAGTGTTAAAGAGTGGCTACTCTGATGTCAGATGCACTGGTGATGGGGCTACCTTAGTTTCCTAGCCAAAGAGGCCTCTGGAGTATCTCTGCTGTTTCTGTGAAAATTTTCCTAATCAACAAAGTAAAAAAAGTCAACTCCCAAAGAAGTTTGGGAAATTTCCGCTGGAGTATAGTGACATACTCTATAAAGTGAGATGATTCTTTGATCTTAGCAGGAAAGGAGGATACTGTATCACACAGAAAGAAACACCTATGACAGAGTGATTGTGAATTGAGGCTACAAGTTATCAGAATTCAGTGTACAGTGTCCATGTTTCCTCCTAAACAAGAGGGTACTTACTTGAGAGGAGAGTGATAAAAGGATATTGCATTCAACCTTGCAAGCTGACCTGTGGGTGACAAAGGACACAAACAAGAAAGGTGACATGTCAAGTCAGTGATGCAGTCAAGCTGGTGAATTATTTGGCTGGAAGCCATGCACAAAGACAGAAAGAGTCCAGTGAATGAAAGTAGCATTCAGAACCATCAATCACTGTCTGTCCACAGAACATTCAAGGAAAACCACTGCAGCATTCTCCAGGGCATACTATGTCTCAAGTGAGGACACAAGGGCTTGCTACATTTTTCTCAGCCTTGTTTCTACCTTTCCAGTGAAGTCACCAGGTGTGGAAAGGCAAGGAGAGAGACAAGGAGCTGAAGACTTACCAGAAATGGCCAAAAATCCAGTTGAATCTTAAGATATCAATACAATTTCTCTTCAGTTTACTCATCTAAGGTTAAATTCTTAATTCATTGAAATACATAAAAATCTAATACTTGATATGGAATGATGAGAGGTTGCCTCTCTTTAAAAGAACTTCTAGAATTTCAATTACTCTTGTCATCAAAATCTGGAAACTGATATGAGCTCAAAGAGGAAGGCATAACAGGCGTCTCTAACAGCATGAACCAGAACAATGATTATTTAGACTCATCTCGCTCCCTCTTTGCACAGAGCCCCTTAAGGTACTAGTAGGAATGTCATCCCTCAGAGTCCCATCGAGGTCCTGCCAGCTTCATTCCAGGCCAATTCTTTTCTGTAGAGGAGCCATGGAAGTCACAAAGAGTGCACCCCATGGCTTTGCAATTGGCTATGTTTTGTAGCATAGGAGCATGGCTCCATATATGTTATCACTTGTTTGTATAATTAGAATGACAGTTTGGTTTCTTCTGAAATGTGGCTGTTAAACTGAAAGGCCATTGGAACATTTCAAAGAGGTAATACTTTGTTTTGTCCTGTAGAGTGAAGTTGAAGGGCTTTAGTTTTCTTCTTGCTACATTCTTCTTGGGAAACTATCTCAAGGCTTAATGTACAAATATACAAGAACTAGGAGACAATTCTCTCAGTTTCACTGTCATTGACTAACAGAGTAAGAGAGGGTCACTGCTGTCCTGAGGATGTGGAGAAAGCCTGTGTAGCCACTGGATAGAAAGTCTGACAGGCAAACAATACCCACTGGCCAGGGACCAGCAGGTCTCCAGCAGGCAAACCCCTGAGCTAACAACACACCTTCAACAACACCTGTGTTTCGAAAAGAAAGGATGCACACAGAGAAATAAACAAGGCCATGGAACCATCCCAGGGGAAACTGCACTGCCTTCAGGGTAAGTGACTAATCACATTTATTCTTAGCTGCATGTGCATGTGTATGAATTATCAGATGGGTTAATACACTCCAGGCTATCTCACGATTGTCTTATCCTCACCCTGCTGAACATGGGCCAAAAGGTCCCCTGATGTTTCTCAGTAAGTCTTGTCACCCTTCCACTTACCTACATTAGCATGAGATGGGCATTGGAGAAGGTTGTGGACAACAGATACATCAGGGAGGAGGTCTTATGTTTATTCAATTTCCTTATACTCCGTTCCTTGTTGCTGTCTCTTTTTCTCCTCCCTCCTCCTCCTCCTTCTTCCTCTTCTTCTCTTCTTTTTTCTCTTTCTCTTATCTCCCCCCCTTTCCTCCTTTTCTTCCTCCTCTTCTACTGAAGACTCAACTCAAGGGCCTGGACAAGTTAGCAAAGTGCTCAATCACCGAGCTACATCTCGAGTGCCTTCTGATTTTTAAAATAGAGTATCCCTAAGTCATCCAGGCTGGCCTCAAACTGGAAATCCTTTTGCTCAACCTGCAAATATGTGGGATTGTAGGTGTGCACCACCATGCCCAGCTTTCCTTTTTCATTTATGAAAACACAGCGTCTTAATACTTAGAGGAGTTTCGATTATTAGTTGCTACTTTTTCACTAATGTCATGGACCTCCTTTTCACTTTCCAAACCAGACCTAATAAGAATGCATGGTGAGTGACAGCCATAAGAAATATGTAAAGCTGGGCATGTGGGGCATGGCTGTAATCCCAGAGCTCTAGCAGGCTGATGCAGGAGGATCACAAATTGAAGTCCATCCTGTGCAATTAGTGACTTAGTGAAACCCTGTCTCAAAATAAAAGCAATTTTAAAAAGGGCTGGTGATGCAGCCCAGTGCAAAGATTCTGAGTTCAATCTTTGTGCTGAAAAAAGACTGTAAAATTTTTACTGTCTGGAATGCACAGATTAAGGAGTACCCTCAGGATGTTCTGGAAAGCATGGTGAAAGGAAGGAGTAACGTGAAAGGCTCATCTACCAGGCCTGGGCTGTGGGTAGAGGTGGGGTGGAGGCACCTGACTTCTGTACCTGGTAGGCTTCATCTTGCAGCTTCTGTTTCAGGTATTCCTCCATCTTCAGCTCATTCTCCAGCTGCTGGACTGAGTCATTCTCATAGTTTTCTTCTTCTGGCTGGACATAGGGGTCTCCATCTTCAGCAGCTCTGGGAATAAAGTGCAGATGGCATTTTGGAGAAAATCTTAAAAAAGTATGAGTGGGATTCATGTGGTAGCTGTAGTTAGTACATTTATTTTCCTATGGTTCTCCAACTTACTTTTCTCCCTTCTTCTATCTTAAGGAAAATTTGTTAAATGTTGGAGGTTTGGAGAATAGATCATTAAAAATCTTGTCATACACAATTTTTTTCCATGGCAATAGGTTCATCTATGTTTTTCTAGGGTTTATGAGAATGGATGGGCCCCTCTACGTGCTCTATAGTCTTCTTCTTCTTCTTTTTTTTAACGTGCTCCATATTCTTAAAAAAAGACAAACTTGTCTTTTGAAAGAATATTAAGCTGTCCCAACATAAGGGCTTTAAAAAAATAGAATTGAAGAACAATTTTTATAAGGGGAGTGAGCCCTCTAGTGAAATAATGCTTAAGGACATTTGTTCATAATGTGTTTCTCTCTCCCTCTGCAGTACTGAGGAAGGAATCCAGGGGTACAAATACACTGAACCACTTTAACTCTTTTAAATAAATAAATAAGGGTCTTTCTAAGTTGCCCAGGTTGGGCTTCAATTTATGATCCTTCTGTCTCAGCCTCCCAGAATGCTAAGATTACATGGATGGGCCAGCATAGCCAGTTTAATTAAACTCTCTTTGTGTTATACACAAAGGATTTATTTTTATAGTAGAATTAAGTCTTGGGCTATCAATAAGTTAATGCCAAGCAGGCTCATCCTCTATCCCATAGCTCTTGAATTTAAAATTTTATACTAGCTCTGAACTTGAAAAATCCATTTAAATGGTCTAATTTCACTATGAAATAGGTAAGAATGACCTCACCCATAACATGAGACCCTATCTCCATATATTCAGCCTAGAAGGCATAAGGTGCTTCATGGGGCTGAATGAAAATTCACTAACTGAATCACAGGACTAGAATGTTCTCAGGTACAATGCAATACTTAATGTTTGACAGTAAAGATATTAAAATGTTCCCTAAAATTTTCATTTCTTTCAAGAAATTGTTTGTGGGCTGGAACTTAAATCACCGTTCAGGCTTATTTACATCTGTATGACATATTCTCGTTATTTTTGGAGGGATGGGGCCTGATATTGAGTCTGTGAGGCCCCTGTCGACATCCACTTCCACACTCCCCAGTCACTTGGTGGTAACTGATCTCACTGTGAGGGATGCCAGGCACTGCAGACTGGTAATGATAGTGGTCTTTAATAAATTCTAGATTTCAGGATTGACACAAAAGATTTTTAGGTAGACACCATGTGAATGCTTAACAATAACAAGTCAAAGAGATATGTATTTACCAGACAACATGGATGACAATTCCCCATTTGGAATAACAAACAAATCAAGCAATCCTAAAATATAGAGGAAAGGAAAAGAAAGCAAACTAAAATTAGAAGCAGCTGCACGCTGCCATTTCAAATCACTTTGTAACTGTCTTGTTCTGATTGTACACGCTGCTGCTTCACATCTGGCTTTCAAAGGAGGCCTCTTTATAACTCTCCATGATTGCTGCTGGTCCTTTACTTGCTTGTTGGATTGACAGCCAAAACACCAGAAAGACCTCTGGTTAGTTTCTTCTCCAGGTCTTTAAAATAGCCAGTTTATTTTTGTAGACTAGTCCGAAGTACTTTTCACAGTAAGTGTCACCCTTCTGTCATCTTTTAATGTTTTCCAGTTCCCTTTCTCAGCCTTTAGCCATGATTCCCACAACTCCATGAAACTCATGCTTCAAAGAGTTCATTTCCTTCCCTTCTTTTGTTTTGCTTTATTCCTTCCCATGCTGGGCTCTGCGGCTCAATGCTAGCTTTGCCTTTGTTTCTCAGCCTCTATTCCCTCTGCTACTTTAAGTTGAGGGTCACAGCTAAATCTAATGGGAACATTACTGAGTGTACAGGCTCAAGTCAAGCTACAAAAACCTACTAGGGTGAAAATCTTTGCAGAGTTGTCTTCTTGGGAGAGTCAGATATCTCTTTATAATGAAATTTTAATGTGAAAAAAAGCAGTGTACTTTCAGTAGCAATCATACTTTGAACCCTGAATCATTTGGCAGGCTACTGATGTGCAGTAAATACTGTTCTCAAAGCTGGGCTGCAGCAGCAGCAGCAGCAGCAGCAGCAAGCTGCAGCTCTTAGTCAGCCACGTTGGTCAGGAGTGCACAGGATAGACACTCTGCAGGGTGCTGTGCTGCTCAGCTAGGATGTTCTATAGCTTGGCTGTATTAAATGCACTTTTGGCTCGTGATATTTTCAACTTTTGAGGAGCTTATCAAGATATACCTTCATCCTAAGTTGAGGAGCATCTGTGCAATCAGCACAGGTTGGTTTTGTTTACTGATACTCCCCGGTAAGTGTAAGAGTGGAGTAGGGAATAGTCCCTGAGTCAGTTTTAAATGTAGCACCTCCCTGACTGTTTTGGCAGAAAGGGAAATTGGATCGTTCCTTTCCAAAGTAAAGGACTAAACAACCATGTTTTGGCTTTTATTGCTCCCCATTGATTGTTCTGTTATGGAGACTCTTATACTCACATGTCACTGCTTGTGGTAGCTCCCCCATGAATGTACCCAGGTTTTCGAGCATGGATTTGCGCTAGAAAAGCCTTTTCAGAGGTGGGCGATGGAACAAGATCCTCAAACTGAGTCCGTGCAAATTCAGAATCCACATTACTCTCTGCTTCACTCCCCACTTCTAGTGGTACAGTTGAAGAAATAAAGAATGACTTGTTAGATGTTTATTGACCTTCAAATAAAGGACTGGACTTAACATAAATCAACATGTGCTGTATAAAACATTAGCCAGTTACTGTACATTAGTCAAATCAATATTTTTCAAAATAAGAATCATACGGACACAAATTACTATAATTTGGTATGCAACATTTTCTTTTTTATCTCAAAAACATTATGAGGAATTTTCCATAAAAAGCCCTCATTAAAATTATTTTACTTAATCTTACTCTAATTTAGAAAATAAAACCCTAAAATATTGCAGTTGCTATTTCAAAGAACTATAAAAGTATGAACTAATAGTGCATGAGACTTACCACAAGAATAACCCTATTATTTGTTAGGATAGTGGTGTGTTCATTAATCCTGCTACTTTATCCTATTTGATGATCTTAAATAGAAGCAACAATTTCCAATTACTTTAATTCTTATTAGAAATTTAAGCTCAGGATTTAACAAAAATAAAAGTTGTATTTTGTATAGTTGTTGTAATCTCAGCTATGTCTATAGTCCAGCCTAGCAAATATCTTGCTAGATTTGTGTTAAGAAATAGATGGAGAGGGCCGGGGTTTTAGCTCAGTGGTGCCACAACCTGCCTCACAAGCTCAAGGACCCAAGTTTGATCCCCGGTGCCAAAAAAAAGCAAGAAATAGATGGAGACACATTAAACCTGAATATACCAACAGAACATCACATAGATCTTTAAAATATTCTTTTATATTTGACAATGAGCAGGTCCTGAAGAGACCCTTGGGTGGATGGTTCCTCTGTCATGAGCAGACAGGTGAGAGGGCACCAGGGACTCACCCGAATTCAGCTCTTTCACCAGAGAGGACATGGTGTTCGTGATGGAATCCGCTGCCACTAGCAAGTCATTCCTTAGATTTCTTCTTGAGCCTTCAGTGAAGAAGAAACAATAATTTAGGAAACCTGAGATATTCCTTTACCAACAGTTTTTATGTTGTTTGGCATTTCCACTGTCAGCCTTTTGCAACAAAAGTTCTGATATTTCTCGCTTTCAGAGGTGCTTTGGTTCATGTCTTGACCACAAAAACAGAAACAAACAAACAAATAAAACCCCCCCCAAAAGCTACTGTGCTGTGGCCCCTGATATAAGAAGACATGGCTAAAGACAGTGGCTCATATAATTTATTGTCTAAATTGGGACAATGTTGAAAGAGAAAGGGCAGGGCATTCATAATTCTGGGTGACCTGGCACAAACTGGGAGGGTGGCAGGCAAACCAGCATGTGCACATGCCCTTCCTAGGAACACACAGATGAAGACTCTAGTCTGCCAGGAGACCTACACATTCCTATCTACTGTTTTGGTTCCAGCTACTGCTCTGTGGCCGAGGACACTGGATTATGATCTCTGTCAACACAGGTGTGGTCCCCTATCAAGGCCTCTAGAACTTTCCCAGCAGGTCAGGACCTCCTGGGAATAGGAAGCCCCTGAACTCTATGCTTCTAAAGGACGAGAAATGGGTGAGGATTCTTTCTCCTGCTCCCACAACATGAGCACATACATGTCTGGTACCCTGAAGTGGAATTTGGATCAGATTAGATTGGAACATAGTCTACGGAAGAAAAATATTATTCTTATATTTCAGGAACACTAAGTTAAGTGGATATTTGTGGACTGGTCTGGGAGTGAGATAAAGTGAAGTTGAAACAGAAGGCTAATTAGCAAAATATATTTGGAAAGAAAAGTTCAAGATTTCAAATACCTGAAAAATGCAATTATGTAGAATGAGCATTTTATGAGCTAAGGGGTGCCTTGGGGCCATACTTCATTGTAATTTCCCCAAAAGCAATATTAACTAAGAAAAGTAATACATATATTTAAATTTTAAAAACTCAAAGTAATTAGATAGGTACATTAATTATAATAGAAAGCACAAGTTGATTTAAAATACCAAGTCTGTACAACATGATTTGGAGAAAGGATATTTGCCTTCTAAATTTTTTTTAAAGTTGTCTTGTCAGTTGCATAAACTGTTTTGAATTAAATTCAGTGCTTAGAAGAAAAAGCCCTAATAGGAGTCTTCTCTTTTCATACTAGAGTAGAAGGTCTACTATTCTCTCATTAAAATGTGTTTTTGACCCCATGTATTATGGATGACAGTGTCTGTTTCCTCAATCTTGATGTCCTTGGATATTATCAGTGGTAAAAAAATCTACTAGGAAAAAGGTGATATTTATTAAAATTTGTGTTCCAACAATTATTTGTGAGGTTGAACAGTTTTTCATGTATTTTTGGGTAATTTATATTTCTGCTACATGTTTGTATCCTTCATCTATCTTTTTATGGGGTGTGTCATTTACTTACTGATCTCTACATGCTTTATGTATATCGGAAATTATGAAAACTGACTGTCACATGTGCTGGAAATCATTTCCTCATGCTTGTTTTTGTCCTTTGATTTTGTTTATGCTGCCCTCTGCCTTAAAATTTAAACTAAAACATGTCTATCTTTTCCATTCATCTTTATGCGAGGATGTTCAAAGATGTTCAGGATACATTTCTAATTCTAAGAAACACAAATGCAACACATGACCTGATCTGTGTGTCGGGGTGGGCGAAGAGTATGTATCTATATACATAATGAATATATATCTTTGTAATAGAAACATAAAGTTGAGAAGTTAGTAGTGGTTACTTCTAGGAATGAGATTGACCTGGTTGAAAGAGTGTACAGGAGAATTTTCTTCTTTTCTTATACTCTGTGAATGTAAAAGTGATTGTAAGAAAAATGTGAAGTCACTCGCCTTGAGGCACTCCTTACTCCTTGCCCACAAAGAAAACTGGTTGTTACCTCCAGCCCTCTTTGCTCTCCTTTGTTGACTGTGGAGGTCCGACCTTGCAGCCCCGTATTATACAAGCAAGGATACAACTTTCAGAACATCTTAACAGGGGATCTAGGAAATCAAAATCATGCATGTCTTCCTCTATCACTTCACAGTTAAAGACATGGGGTTATTTAAGCTCAGCCTTGACTTTCTTTGCTTTAAGGGAAGACATGGATGTTAAAATGGATTATATTTATAGTTTCCTGGGAGACTGGTTAAAATATTTCCTGTAACTTGAAGAACAAAGATTTATGAAGAAGGCTTATTTAGAGGCAGGACGACGGGAGCCAAAGGAAGGTAGAATGGTGAGGTGAGGAGCAGATCAGCACAGGAGTGTCTAAGACAGGCTCTGGCACAGCCATGGGCTCCCCTGGTTCCAGGTGTGTCTCTGATGAATCTCCACCACTCTTTGGACCTTGGTGACTTATCTGCCACTGAAAGCCAACCAGAACAAAAACACAAAAGCACTTACTTTGTGCAAACGCCTCTTGGACATCTCCCCCTACCCCTGTGAGAGAGTCCTGAGGCGTGCGCGTCGGGGTGGAGCAGGCAGACGCTGAGCGGATGGGCATGGGGATGGGCCTGCTGATGGTGTGGCTGGGGGAGGAGCGAGGGGAGCCTGCCCCCTGGGTCTGCAGAGACAATGCAAGTTATTAATTTTCCAGGAAAATGCCACGTACCATCCCAATGTCTAGGTCCTATGTTAAAAACAGTGACGATGAAATTTCAAAGCAAGGGGAATTCTTAGGGAACTGAGATGGCCATCTTAAACCTAAGCTGTAGTGCAGATGATTCAGGGCTTTATCACATATACTCTGAAGTTTGGGTTAATTATTGAAAGCTAAGAATATTAGTACAGCATTGCCCTATAATATATGACATGTGCCAATATAAGAAGCTGTTACTGAACAGAGATCATTACAACATGTGTATATTTTCTCTATGAAGGAAGTCTATGTACTATGAAAAGATTCTAAAGAAAAAGTTTTAAACACAAACTAGGGGACTGTTTGAAATGGATATGGTGTATTTGCTTCCTAAAGTTTTCAACTTGTCTGTTGATGTCTGGCATCATCTTTAGAGGATAATCCACAGCAGAAATCATGTAGTAATATTGTGCATATTAAGTCTCAAAATAAAATCAAATAAATTATTTATCTCCATTTTACAGTTACAGCTGATTTTGTTAATTGCTCTGTGGATCAGAGATTTATATGGCTAAGAGGACAAAAAATCTTGGCTTCTTTTTTCATTAATTAAATTTATTTTTAACTGGTAGATAGAAAAATTGTACATATTAACATGATACCAAGTGATGTTTTGATATAGGTATACATCATGCAATGTTTAAACCAGGTAAAGCACATCTACCTTTCATTATATTACAAACACTTAAAGTCCTATTTTTATCTTTTTAAAATATGAAGTACATAATTGTTATATCTATAGTGATCCTACTGTAAATCGAATAACAGAATTTCTCACTCTCTAGCTTTAACTATAACTAACTATAACTATATCCAACTATAATTATAAAATTTAGTACCCACAGACAACTTTTGCCTGTTTCCCCCTTCCTCTTACTCTCCCCTGCTTCTGGAAACTGCCATTCTATTCTCAACTTCTATGAGATTAACTTTTTTAGATTCCACATATGAATAAGATCATGTATGTGGTACTTGTCTTTCTGTGTCTGTCATATGTCACTTAACATAGTGATCTCCATTCCCATCCATGTTGTTGCAAATGACAGGATTTCATTCTTTTTTTAAATGGTGGAATAGTGTCTATTGTGTATCAATGCCACACATTCTATTTTTTCTTGTAAGACAAGTCATCTCTTTTCCTTGTTCTGTTTTTATAAATTCATTCGTTCATTCATTCATTAACTGATGGGTACTTTCCATCTTTTAGCTGCTATGAATAGTGCTGCAATAAATCTGGGAATGTAGGTGTTTCTTCAACATACTGATTTCATTTCCTTTTGATGAATACCCAGTAGAGAGATTGCTGGAGCATATGGAAGTTCTATCTTTAATTCTGTTAGGAATGGCCATGCTATTTTCTATAATGGCAGTAAGAATTTACATTCCTATCAATAGTGTTTGGAGACAACGTTTTCTCCATATCTTTGCCAGAACTCCTTCTCTTTTGTCTTTTTGATAACAGCCATTATTACTGGAGTGAAGTGATGGTTCATTATGGTTTTCATTTGCAAAAATTTTGGTTTCTCATTTTTGGTTACTGTTTCCTGCAGGAAATGGACTTCTCTTCATCTATGATAAAGCACTATTCTAGCAGGAGAGTAAGTAAGAATCATAGGGTAAGAGAAGGACTAAAGGCAAGAGTAGAAAACAACTAAAAACTCCTTATCCTTTATCACAATCTTTAGCATGGGACCTTTCTGAGATAATCACATCTTCAATTTTAATGCTTTGTCTGTATGAGGTCCCTTGAAAACAGTCTTTCTGCTTTAATAATTAGTCAACATAGTCAACTATGTGAAATAGGAAGAAAGGGCTAAAGATGTAGGGAAAGTGGGAAGGGTAGGAGAAAGGTAATAAGGGAAAGAAAAAAAATAGGAGAAAATGAAAAAATGGAAATAAAATGTTTGTAAATGGGGAGGGGAAGAGGGAGTGAAGGGAGGGCAGGGACAAGGGGAAAAAATGAGAACCAAGACCTGTCATGTAAAGGTACAAGATCCCAGTAATGAATGTAACTGTACTGCATACCTAAAATGTACCAATAAACTCAATGAGAAAAAAAAATTAGTCAACAAAGAAAGACAGTCAAACATGCATGTAAGAAAATGCATGGAGACTTTCATGCATACACAACAAGTTAGGGGTTCACATAAGTTCCACCCCGGTATTGGGGCTGGCCTGATACAGTGAAAACTCTTCTATAGTAAGGTCCACAGATTCAAACCCATTCAAATTCCTAGACATGCACTATGAGAGCAGAGCTCTGGAATATTCTATTTAGATCTTTGGTTTGGGTTCAGTTGCTTGAAGTTAAAACATACAACATCAATCCTGTACAGTACCATGCGGTTAGCTCACCAGGGTTCAGTATCACACAGAATTATCAAATCTATAAATTGAGGAAAACCCAGAATCAAAAACAAACAGAACAGAACAGAGCACAGAAAAAAAAACTCTTGCGATGCCCAGTGGGCTGAGTTGTCCATTCTTTCACTCTCAACAGTACCTTGTAATGATCTGTCCAGGCTCAGGGTAGAGAACTTGGCTGAGTTGTGATGTTTTGCAGCCTGCTTTCCTCATCCCACTCAAGGAAGAGTATGGTTTTCCCAGCAAAGGTTGGTAGCTCAGCCCCATTGCCTTGAAACTCTGCATCTGAGCTACCATGTGTCCCTGGCTGCCAGTGCCATAACAGTTAACTTCACATAGGAGTTGTGCTTTATGAGGTTGAAAAGGCTTTGCATACATTCTTATTGATTTCTCTCTGTGACCCTGTGAAGTGGGCACCATCATTCTCAATGTGCAGTTGTGGATCCCAGAGCTCAGAGAATGAAAAGAATTGCTCTCTGGAGGTGGAGCCAGAGTGGCAGGGCTGGTGCTGAGCCCAGAGCTCTGAGAACTATGGAAAATAGGAACCTTGTTGTACTATGGCTAGAGAAGTGTCCTTCAAAGGAGACAGACGCTGATTGGGTACCCTGATCTGGCCACACCTCCTGTGCATGCTTTTCAAGCCAGGGTCCTCAGCAGGGCTCCTGGCTTTTTCTTATCTGTCTTTTTGCCAAGGGACCAGTCACAGCAGGAAGAGGGACAGAGTAGTGGTTGTAGAAATTAGCTCCTCTTGGATGTATAATCTGAGTTTTCCACATAACCCCAGGGAGCCAGAATGGTAGGAAAGTTTACAATAACAATGCAATTTCATTGTTGTGAAATATAAGTTGTGTATATAAGTTAGTGTATAAAGTAATGTTATATATGTTGTTTTGTTTCATTTTCTAATGGCAGTAGAAATCGTGATATACTAGAACAGCAAATTCACAGTGTATAAAGCACTTTAACCCCCAATACTTAATTTAAACCTCTTAACCATATAAGGTACTATTATTTTCATTTTATAGATTGACAGCAAGGTCCTTGACTGAGTGGATGGCAGAGATAAAAGGGATCCTCAGCCTTTAGACTATAGACCCAGGGCTTTTCTACAACATCACAGATGCTTTTAAGGACAGCAGATGCCGTTTCTCACTCTGTTTCACTAAATTTACAAAGCTTTAGCAACCTGAGGCTGAAAAGACCCAGGGCTTATTCCCAGTTGGAATAGGATCCTGGGCCTCCTGCTGGGCCAGGCAATATCTTTAAGTTACTGGGTCATGGAAGAGGTTTGGATGCCAGTTGGAAGGAGAACCTTTGGGTTTTTTGTTTTTGTTTTTTTTTAAATCTAGTACAGAAGTACAAGTCCACAATCTCTAACCTACAATTTTGAAATCTAAGAAGCTCTGACAACACAGGTTGTTTCATAATGAATTTGGCCAGTGGAAAATGAGGCCATTGATAAGGTACCTGGCTTATGTTGTCCTTCAAAATCTGCAGTATCCTGAATTCTAGAACATATCTGGATCCAGTGATTTTAGACATGTGATTGTGGAGGATATTTCAATATTTTGCTCTATGATACCAGCCCTGCATGCACCTGTTATGCCAGGTTCTCCAGCATAGGGCACTCATGGGGCTTTGCCTTTGTAAAGCATTTATGAAGAGAACCATACAGGTGGTCCCTTCCACTCTCCTTCCTGGGAACTTCTGCTTACAGGTGTGTGTCTGAAGCATTTCAACTCTGTCTCTCCTTGCTTAATATCTGATCTGCAAAACCAGGTATCCCTATTCCTTTCTACTTCCTGTCTCTAAAGCTTCCATTAGTGGTTCTGTGTAAAGAGAAAAATAATTGATGGTGGTGATGTGTTTAGGGGAAAAAATAACTGACTCTAAATTGCATCTATGTGTAAATGACTAATAGCTACCATTTCCCAAATGAATCTCTAATTGGCACAACTTCAAGCAGTCTCATGACATGAAGAATTTAGATAGAAGATTTTGCCTTGAAGAAAACATCTAGTTGCATCTTTTCCAGCTCCCAAGTCATATTCAGTCTTTACCCAGACTTGCAGGAGTAGATGCTGGCTGACTGATAGATCCTAGCTCAATCTTTCTTTGTTGGGACACTACCCAATTTGAAACACAATACCTTCCTAGCACCTACTGTGGAAAACACCTTGTCTGGTCTTTCTTTTTGTTCCATTCTTGGAAGGTCACTAGAATAGGGCAGATGCCCCTTTGCATTTGGGTTCTTAGTGGCAATTCACTGAGTTTCATTTTCACAGGTGATGACCCCTGTAGATGGTTGTCTCTGGCCTGATCATCAAACATGGACATCAGCTAACAACTTTAGAAGAGTTAGTATGAATAACTTTTATAAGCATTGTTCCTTGGAAATTACTCAGTGATTAATGGAGCAAAGATTTAAGGGACGATGGCCCATGCAGATCAATAAATAGTTCTAAAATTTCCAAGGAGAGAGTTGATTTATGGAAGAAGGAAAACATATATCACACTTGCCAAATTTAAAATAGCCCTCTTCCTAGAGAATAAATGAAAAATTAATTTCTACATGCCACTCTCTGAGTTCATTCAACTTGCTGTTGCATCAATTTTTAAAAAGTTTGAAAAGATCCATAAATTTTCTTTCCAGGAAGTATGTTGATTTCTATTCAGCTCTAAAAATGAAGAATGTTTCAAGGGAAAAGGCAAAGGTCTAGAGCCTGAGCTAGCCTACCTTAATGAAACGCAGAGCATTATGCACCCCGCCCAAGTCTGCCTTTTAGGTTTGTCTACAATTGCGTGCTGGTCATTCCTGGTTGTACCTAGTGTGTAGCACATTTCTTCTAACACAGTTCACTGACCATCACTGTACTTAAGATAATTTCTACAATTTGGCATCTTAAAGGGTTTGTTGTATACAAACTATACTGGTCAGGCAGTAGGTGTTATTTGACTTGAGCCTTAATAGTAGAGATTTCCAGGAAGGAAAGATGAAGTACATCCGGGTTTTGGAATAGCCTAATCAAGGCGTGGGATATGTGAGCGGCATACAAGGGATGGCAGGGAGATCAGTGGGGCCGAAGCACCAGGTTCCCTGTGGAGAGTAAGAAAACATGAAGCAGGGAAGGGAGGAGCCGAGCTTGGGGCTTGTAGGGTGGAATGGATCCTGATCTAGAGTAGAGGGCCAACTGAAGATTTTAAGCAGAGCAATTATTTTTATTTATCTAGAATTAACCTCAAATTTAAAATAAAACAGAAGATAGAGACTCTGAGAGGGTATATTTTTGAAAATTAAATATTAATATTTATATTGCAGTTGATTATTTACAAGGTGAATTATTCCCTCCCTCATTTTGACTGGTTCAGGACTCCACAGAAAACCCATTAAACAGGATGGATGAGCAAGGGAAAAAAAGGGAGGTAAAAGTCAGGCTGGCCAAATTGTTCCTTTTTGGCCTGATCATATTGCGTAGTATGTTTGGAAGAAGAAGAACCTGAGTGACTACAATTTCCTGAGTTAAATGTACCATCCGGTTAAAAATAGAGAAGATAAAAAAAAAAAATAGAGAAGAGACTGGGCCAGGAGATGGAATTTGGGATGGTATTTGAGTTCCCTCCATCAAATTAAAATGATTCTACTATTTAACAGAATAGCAACAATATACCCCTCTCAAATAAGGAACAATTTGATTAAAAAGTTTGAAATGTAGTTTTCAAAGTGAATTCTTATTATAAATTCAAAAAAGAAATTCCTGTTAACAAACACAAACAAGTTTGATCCTTGATTGAAATGTGTAACTTGCACATCTCTATCACAGAGAAATGTATGTCATAAATAAAAACTTTCAGAAAAGATAGTCAACGTTGTGTTTCACATTGTAAAGAATGTTTGACACGTGTAGCCTTTTACTATATTGGCTGTTTAAAAATACCTACACAGAAATGGGTGTCAGCAATAGTCTCCAGGTATTAGCACATCTAGGATAATATCTGACATTACCAGAAATGAAAAGAGATGATCTTACTGGTTTGCTTCTGTCATTTTTTTTCTAAATTAAAGTTACCATTTACTATTATTAAAAGCCATTAGAAGGAATCAGAACTGATTAAAAGTCTTGTTCAAATTTCTTCCCCTATTGGAGACACTGTAATTAAGAAAAACGAATGTGTGTGTGTAAACTATGAGTCCCTTTGTGTGCATCTAAATACGCATATTCAGAGATTCATATAGTGCTTTTACAGAGTGCACTCATGTCCATTATCTTTTAAAATGTGTACAGTAACCCTATGAGCCAGGCATAGAAACGAATTATCACAAAGTTAATTCACTTAGTCATGATCTTACAGTGACTGAAGAGGAGGGCCCACTGTAATGCTGGTCTAATCCAAGTAATCTTTCTAAGAAAATTTTTACTGAGATCTTACTTAAACTAAGAGTCAAATGCTTGGCTTTAGATTGGTCATAATATTTGGAACTAGAAAGATACCAGAAACTCTGGAACATACTGTTACTGCAATTACACCCCAGCTGCCTTCATTATTAAACTTTTTATGAGTGCACGTTTTATGGCCCCTTCAATAACTCTTAAAAGATACACAAAGAAGAGGGTAGGATAACTTCGGTTCAAGTTTTGTCAAAAAAGAATTTATTGCTTGTGATATCATAATAGTCATATTACAGGCACTATTTTTTAAAAATCATGTTATGTCCTCAATGGGGATAAAGTCATGCATTTATACAAGAAACAGTATAAGTAGGAATTATATATACCAGTATAATAAAACACTACATTGAACCACACAGACTTAAGATAAAGCAAGTAGAGGTTATTAAATCAAGCACAATTTGTTTTTGTGGGGTTTTAAAAGTTTGATTTTTTTCAAAGAGAATGTCCCCAGAGGAGGAAGGCTCATAAATGACGGAATTTAGAAGCGTATGCTGGTCTAAAACCTCTAAATTCTCTTCTTAGATCATGTTATACTAGGAGCAGTCTATAGGTATAGATGGTACTTATTTATTTCTTTATGGAATTGCCTCTATAGGGCTGTAACTTTGACTTCTGTCTTTAATTTAGACTGAAGGTCAGTCAGTATGAGAAACAGCCACATGAAATCTATGACTTTGTTTTTCCATTTTATTATTCAGTACTTCTATAAAGTTCCAAGTGAAGACTTTCTTTTATATTTTATGCCACAGAAAGTTTGCTTTCCTGAGAAGTGGCATTCCAATACTGATAGAACCACAGGTCATATTTTCCTTTTTCTGGTTCATTGTCAGAAAGCTCTGAGGAACACCCTTGGCCCTTATGATTCACATATTTACATTTCCTTTCCCTTAGTTTTACATTTTTCTATTTCTGTTTTAGGACGTCACTATTCATATATTTTGTTGTAAGCTGCCTCAGGTCCTTTTTTGAAGAGAGGCTTACGTATAAAAGGAAAGGGATATGAGTGAAACAAGCAAACTTCCCTCCCAGAAACCTGTTACTGACTTCTGGGGGTACTGACTAAGGACCTGTAAGTCCCAATGCTGTTCCACCCACTGCATGCTGCAGGCTGACCTTCCTAGGTACCTGAGCTGGAAGGGGAACCGAGGGGACAGAAAGGCGAGACAGCGGTGATGTCACCTTAAGGGCACTGCCTGGCTGGGCTCTGTGCCTCTGTTTATGAATTTCCTGATCAGAGGAATGTACTGCCTGGGAAATGGTAGGGAAAGGATCCGGAAGGGAAATGTCTGAAGTAAGGCTGACTGACTAAGGGTGATTGTCCTCTTTTCACTAGGAGGAGGAAGGTTGTATTTGAGCAGAATTATCTTTTTAATGCACATGACAAGTAAGAGACAGGAAAGGAAAGAGGCCGTTTGCAAGGAGTACCAAGTGAAAGGTATTTTCTCTGCCATGATCTAAGTGTATTGGAAGCACAGTAGCAATCCCCACTTATGCCTTTATGGGTGGTAATACAGGCTGTCAGTGTGGTCTGTCCACCCCAAAGGGACTATCCCTCTTTAAAATTTGACTTAAATTCAGTAATTGTTTCCACAAAATACAAAATAATGTAGTACATTGTCTTTATTGTCTGTCATTACAGATTAAACACTTTTCCTTTTTTTACAGATGATGGGAACGAAGGATAAAAATGTGTTCAGCATTTTTGCAAACATTCTCTGTTACACACAAACACACAATGAATAATAGAAAAGAGCATACAGAAGAATTAAAAGGTATGTTGAAATTGGACAGGCTGCATTTCTAAGTGATCCATGGAAATGCTCTGAAACTTTTAAATAATGCTTACAAGTGGGATATATTGTCATATACAGTTTGGTACATGCACCGAACAGTAAAGCTGCTTTCTTTTGCCTCTATTTAATTAATTAATTAATTATTATTATTATTACTATTATTATTTTGAGTATGCTACTCTCTTTGTTGGCTTCTGAATCTGACCATATGGGCTAGACAGAGGGCTCCAGTTTATGACAAGGTTTAAAGAAACACAATGCCCCTAACTTGGAAAAAAATGTATGTAATGACCTTGGGAACTCCCAGAGCAGGAAAATTTTGGTGATGAGAAAGGCTGAAAGTTTTCTTTTCATAGGGATTTTTGTCAATCAACATCTGGGATTCTGCTATGGGACAGAACCAAAAAGATGAGAAGGGACAGTCAGCTACTTGGTACAGTCTTTCACATGATTGAGCACACTATGGTAAACAGAGGGAGAGAGACAGGGCCTGGTAATCATTAGATGGTAGGGGATTCTTACAAAAAGTTTCTGCACTTTTTCAACAGAACAGAAGCTGAACTGAATATTCATGGAGAGGACGTGAAGATGTGTATTTGCGTGTTGCAGGTCTTAAGACAACATTAACTTCTGTGTAGTTCTAGTGACTGTGTTTTTCTATTAAGAGAAGGGTCTGATCAACTCAGAAAGCATAAAACTAATTTGAAATGGATACACTGGAGATCTAGCATGTTTCCAACAAATTATAGTTTGTTCCCTCTTCTAAAAGATGTAATAGTTCTTCTTTTGGTGATAGTTATAAAAATGCTAAATTTTATAATCTGAATTCAAGCACTACATTGAAAAGGAAGCAAATTAGTATAATTTTTCTTTTCTTTCCAAACTGAAGCATGAACATACATTAGAGGCAAAAGCAATGAGAAAAACAGCAGGACGGCAGGCCCCTCCACTGTTAGTTAAGACCTGCAGTAGGGGACATAACTTACTCCCTGCTTCAGTTCTTCTTCCTACAGAAAGATTGAATCAATAACAGTTAGATTACCCAGGGTTCCCATAAGAGCATCTACACAGTGTGAAGGAAGGCAAGATGGAGGAAAGGTCAACACAGATTTGAAGGTAGGTCCAGGCCTCTGCCACTTCAGTGATTGTACTTCCAAGTCAAGTAGATATTTGAAACCACAGGCCCATTCCTTTCCTCCATGTTTCCAACCATCTCTCAGCATGATCTGTCTCTCTACCCTAGTGTTTGTACATCTTGGTCCAAAAGCTGTGCTCAGTTGGCCCAGGTTGGTACCAAGATAGTAGGTGGTCAACAGACAACTATCCCAACATTACAGTGGCAGAAGCTATAAGAACACTAGCAGAGGGCATTTCCCAGTTTCATGCCATTCAGTTAAGGATAAGATGAATTCAGATCTCTTTATTTGACATGTTTGGAAAGGGAAGCAGAAAAGAGCTTTTCTGTCAGATCAAACAAGACCATAGGCCAGAAACAGCAGCAGGTTATCAATGATCTAGTTCTGTCTCACTATAAATAATGCAAAACCCCTTGAATTGTACACTTTATGTGTCTAATGCACTAAAATGTAAATTTTGTTGAGTAGCGATAAAGCATTCCCCAAATGGACACTGATGACAAAGAGAAAAAGGTGATAGAGGAGTAAAACAGTAAAGAAAACAAAAGAAAGAAATGTTACAAGTGTAGTGCCAGGGAACAGAGGAATAAAAAAAATAGTTGCCAAAGAAGTTAAAGATAACTGAAAAGAAATACAAAAGGAAGAAAAAAGAAAGAAAAACGATGCAAAGAGGGAAGAAGGAAAGAAAGAAAGAAAGAGTGGAAGGGAAAAAAGAAGGAAAGACAATACAGAAAGGACCAGAGAGATGTTATGTTGGGGATACTGTATACAGGGTATCTACGAATTAAAAGTCAGGACATCTTGTCTCACAAGCAGATTCCTAGGGACATTTCCTTCATTCTTCTATCAGAAGCTTCAATTCTGATAGTTTCAATCCATTTGTGGCAGTGTCAATCCATTTTGATTCATGTTTGTTCATCTTGGGTAGGAGGACCACAGAGCAGTGATAATTCTACTGGCTAACTGTGGACACGTGGCCATAATTCATCTACTTTTTGTTTACAAAGTACTTTAGAGGTGCTGATGAAAAAAATAAGGGTTTACTGAAGGAGGAATGTCACTTCCAAAGTGAATAATAGACTATAGCACTGTATAAAGGATTTCTGTAGATCATCTTATTATTAAATAGTCAAGAGTAAGGAATATTTTCATTTAGAGTTTAATTTGAAATCTGTAGAAGTCATGTGACTTGTTATAGCTATACAAATGGGACAAAATACTGAAATAAACAAAAATTACTCTTAAGAAAACTATAATCACCAAGGTTGTTTAGTGGCTATTTCTTAGTTTTATGAATTGGACATTAGCCTATGTTCAATTTAGTTAGAACTATTGAAAACTGTTTCATAAAAGACACTTCTAAATAAATTCAGTTTTATCATTTTCAAGGACAACATAAAGATCAAGAACTAGAAATAAATAGGTCAAGAGGTTGCTCTATGAAGGTAATTAGCAATCTGGTGCCAGGAAATGGATCAGAATGAGTCTGTAATTGGCTGCTACTGTTTCATGGGTCCAAGAAATGGTTCCATATCTCAGTTTGCAACATTTTGGGGGTAAATCACATATAGGTACTGTACCAGTAAAGTCATTGCATACTATATGCAGAAAAAATTATAAATGTTTTTGTTGTAGGTTTAGAAATATTTATTTGAAATGTCTTACCTTTAGGAGCTTCATGAGACCTTCTAACTGGACCATGAGCTCTCTCCGGCTCTCCTGGAGAGCAGACATTCTCTGTTCCAGCTCATCCTTGCGCTGTCTGAGGAAGAAAAAGTTGTCATTAGAAATAGCATTCAACTCACTGAGGTGATCACATTTTCCAGTTTTGTAGATCAGTGGACTTTCTGAAAAGGGAATCTCCAGTTTTTTGATATGGTTACCAGGCAGGTAACTGTCTTCAAATAAGTGAACATTTGCCTCTTGAACTGTACTTTTTATTTGCTAGAAGTTATACTAAATTTAAACAGAGTTAAAATTCTAACATTTCCTCCTATGCTGAATTAATCATTTAATAAAACATTTTCTGTATATTTATTATGTAGCAGGCCTTGTTCTGTGCCATTGGCTTCCCTTGAGGCAACAAATAAACTCCAAATTGTTTCTGTCAAGGGCCAGTCCTCCAGATCTCTAAATTCAAGGCACCTTTTGTAAATTCATGGAAAATATGTTTTACTTTAGTATGTGCAACTTGGTATAGAAATGTATATTTTTAATCTGTTCCACCCTCAATAGGTAAAATGGTGCCCTATTGAAATATTATGGTACATACTTATCATAATCCATGTAAATTATTTGGTTTGGGTTTGATTTCATAAAGTCAGAATAAAGGAACTCCTACATAGTTGTTCTACAACTGAAAGTAATACATGATGTTTTTGTTTGTTTAATTTCATTTTGTTTTGCTGAACTTCTATTAAATTGTCAGCAAGAATGGAAACCACTAAGGACAATGTACGCTCTGCCATGTATGTTGACACTAAGAAGTACCAAAAATGTCTGCAAAAGGGGAAAGAATTAAAACAGTGTGAAGAAGAGTATTAATAGGCCACATTTCTGAAGTTATGTACACTTCCAAATCAATTTCACATCCATTAATCATGGTCATTAGTGAATAAGTAATGTATACACTTTTTTACTTGCCTCTGATTGAAGTTGGAATATTAAAACTTATACTCTAAATGCCTTAACCATGTATGCATTAATGTATGAATGAACGTAGCTAGTTTCCATGGCACAGACACCGTATTAAGTGGAGCTACAGCAGGGACTATGAAATGAAAAACTGACAATGTAAAAATGCCACAGTGAGTTAGGTCCACGACTCATTCAGTTGAAAGATGTTTATAGGAGGACAGGTTAGGGGTATAAATGAGACACTTTTGGTTTGCTTTCATATAGGCTTTCTCTATGATGCATTCTGAATTTAAAATTTATAAATATCTCAGTCCTTTCTGGATATATTTATGTTTTTGCCACTTACAGCTTACTCCTGCAGCAATTTTCCCTTTACAACTGCCTCTTTTCTGAATCCAGAGAAAGAGGAACATCTTAATTTGAAGCTTTTAGTGGTATCTTATTTTAGTCTTTTTCTTCTTGGGTGGAAGCATTCCAATTTTGTACATCTTTCAAAAATATTCTTCAATGACAAATACTTAGCAGTTTTTCTTCAACTCTTGGTGTTCCAAGTACAGCCACAGTAGGACTTGGGACAAAAATGGATAATATTTCTTATGTATTTCTAGTTTTTTTCTTAATGTTGCTGTATAATTTTTGGCCTTTTGGTTATAGGAGCACCTTGGGAAGTACGTCAAAGCCAAATTCTAATACTGTAAGTAAGAAATACTACAGAGGCATTTGAGATATACTAGAAAAATTAAGCTAGCACTAATTTAGTATTAGCCAACATTAAACAGTCTTAATCTTATTGTAGCAATCTCAAAAATAACACCGAATTAAATTAAAATTATTTAATAGCGCCTTTACTGTATTCAATCTTGTATGCTAGTGTTTGTCAAATGTAAATCCACTAACAAATATGTGTTATAGTCTCCACTATTCCAAGGAGGTATGAGAAAATAAAGACTGAATAGTGATTTTACTTTCCTACAGCTAAGTGTATTCAGCTGTAAAGGAATGCTTTTATTTGAAGGCCTGTTGGATTATTTCTAATTTGGTATGTGTGTTAAAACCTACTTTCTTTTAGGCTAATGTTGGGAGAAACGGCAATATCTTCATACAAATTATATGTAAAACAGCAATATATATCCACACTAATTTCCTGACTTTGAGGATTGTACTGTGGTTTTATATATTTTTTCTCAGAAAATATACACAGAAATACTTAAGGGTGATGGGTTATAATGTCTACAATTTTAAAAAAAATTCTACAAGCCCCAGTTTCCTTATTTATAAAAGTATAATAATAGTATCTATCTCCCAGGTCTGTTATAGCAATTATATGGCACAGCACGGGTAGAGCTTAGTGTATAATAAGTGTCAAAGTAGCACACAGAAATGCCTATTATATAACCATGTCTAAGCTGCAAAGATGGCTTTCTGTTTCCTTGTGGCTAAAGTAAAAAGGGAAACATAATCATTTAGAAAGGTCATAGAGATATTAAGATAAAAATAAAACTATGCATTCATGAAAAGCAAGGTTGCAATGACTTCTTGCTCTCTACTACCCCCAGGTGAAAGACATTTCTCTTGTTGGTAAGAGGCAGCTGGGAAGGATGTAATGGAAACTTTGTGACAGCTACAGTAAGGAGTTCCTATGGCTTGGTTCATGGATGGACGCCCTGTGAACCAATGCCAAGGTCACTTCATAAGGAGCCACTGTTTGGGAGCTCTATGAAAGTCTGAAATGTAACCAGAACAGGAGGTCTTAATCAGGGTATCTGTGAAATTTCCCATTGTGAATACTCTTAGCATAGAATAAGTGGTTTATAAGTGTTTAGCAATGCCCTTCAAGGGAGACTAGTTCTTCCTTCAGGTAGAAGAAATGCGTAGAATATGGAGGCAGGCAAGCAAATCAGCTGGGCCCCCTGATGACAGGGAGGGCCAGTGGCACAGAAGTTCCCAGCAAACCCAGTCTTCTTAGCATAGCTTTGGCTCAGCAGGGGTCCTGTAATGCCCATAAGTCAGGGAGAATTATCACGCTGTTTCAAGGAAGGACAAAATTTCAGCTGGAAGGCACATCATCAATGACCAGGACCAGGGATTTGGCTCAGTGGTGCCATCACCTGTCTCAAAAGCACAAGGTCCCGAGTTCAATCCCCAGTATCCCCGAAAAAGAAAAACAGGAACAACAACAACAACGAAAAGAATAATCAATGACCCCAGGCACATCAGGACTCTTTCCTAGAGTACACTCAAATGGAGCAAAATGCTTTCAAAAGCACAAGCTAAATGGAAGAACCTATGAAAATGTTTAGGAGAAATTCCTAGTAATCATCTCTCCAATAGAGAAACAATGACCGATGGAATAGACACAAAAAGCATTTAAGGTAAAGACAACATACTGCTCTGATGCTGAGAGATGAATGATTACTCTATTTCCATGTTGGCTTCTTCAGTTACATTTCTGTGCCCTTAGATTTAACTTTCAACTTGTGAGAGTGGAGGACCTACACAATCCTATTTTACAAAAGACTGCCAAGCAGGCTTTTCCTCTTAAATGCCTTTATGAAGATACTATGAAACATCACATTTTCCTTTTTATTTGGTAAGTGTGTGCATCTAGTATAACTCATTGAGGGAAGGACAGAAACCAGATGGGTTGAGAAGAAGAATTTTTGTTCCACTGTTATTTTATTATTCAAAAGTATGAAGTGACCACTTCACATTAAGCAGCCTGTATAAGCTGCAGGGTCTGCAGATCTCCCTTCCACATGTGAAGCCTTTGAATGCTATGCCTCAGGCACAGGCCTAAGAGAGCCACAGTGGATCCCAGCTGGAGAGCAGGCAGGGCCAGTGCTCTGGGCCAGGTGGTGCTCAGGTGTTGATATGTCTGAAGAGTAGGGCCGGGATGGCATCCCTACCAGCAAGCATGGCTGCAACCAATAGAGACTTGGTAAAATCCAAATGAGCAACTGAAAACCTGCTTAAGTTAGTCTCTTTATACAGTGACACTAGTTTTGATAATGATTTCAGAGAAGAGGCATCTGTACTTACTACACAAAATATGATTCAGAGTTACACAATACCTGGAATGTACCTGATGCCCAATAGAAATAGAAAATGTGATTCTTGCTAATTAAAAGTGCTTTGAGAGGTCAGTATGAGATTTCTGTGGGGGAATGTCTTTGAATTTATTTTTGTGTTGCTTGCTACACAAGTACAGTTGAACACCTGCTATCTTCGATAGCAGTATGGTATGGAGCCAGCCCTGTGAGGTTTGGCTACACTTTGCACCTACACTTGGCACCATGGGAGTAGTGCGGGTGACTACGATCCCCACCCAAGGCAGGCTACCTTCTAGGTTTCTGACTCTGAGAAGTGCTCTGAAATTCAGGGATTAGTTAGATGACCTTCAATTCCTTCCAACTCAGTTGTTCTAAGATCACAAACTAGTTGAGGCTTTTAAATTCATTTTCAGAATAAAGAGGTATGACATCTATTTTTAAAGACCTGTATGTAAAGCTATTAGGGATCAAGATTTAGAGAAAAGTAGATTCCCTTTTATGGGTTACACATAAACTTGAGAATTTCAAAATGCATAGCAGTTGTTTAGCTATTTATATGCTTGTTTTGTTGAGCATTTGTGACATAAACACACTGTCGATAATGCAGATAAAAAGAGCTGAATTTAATTTTTTTCAGTGAGAGATGCTCTGTTTATGATTTAAAGAATATGGTTTCCTTGACAAAGAAGCCAACCATCCTCAATGGGGAAAAGATAGCCTCTTTAACAAATGGTGTTGGAAAAACTGGATTTCAGTTTTCCAAAGATTATAATTAGACCTCTATTTTTCACCATGCCCTAAACTAAAGTTGAAGTGGATTAAAGACCTAAATATTAAAACAGAAAAACTAAACTTGTTGGAAGATAAGCTAGGTAAAACTCTTGAAGACACTGGCATAGAAAAGACTTCATGAACAAATCCTCAGTAGCATGGGAAGTAGCACTAATTATTAACAACTGGGATCTCATCTTTTTAAAAAGCTTCTGCACTGCAAGAGAAACCACTAACAGAGATAAGAGACAACCTACAATGTGGGAAAAGAATTTACCAGCTGTTCCTCAGAAAAAGGTTCTACCATCTAGAATACACAAAGAACTAAAAAAAAAAAAAAACGGGTCCCCCAAATATAAAGATTCAATTCAAAAATGGGCATCTGAAATGAACAGACATTTCTCAGACAAAGAAGTAAAAGCAGCAAAAACTATCTGAAAAAAATGTTTAACATCTCTGTTCATTCGAGAGATGCAGATGGAAACAACACTGAGATTCCACTTCACCCCAGAAAGAATGGCTGCTATCGGGAAATCAACCAATAACAAATGCAGGCAGAGGTGTAGGGAGAAAGGAACCCTTCATTGTTGGTGGGAGTGCAGACTGGTGCAACCACTGTGGAAATCCATATGGAGATATCTTAAACAACTAGGATTGGAAGTCCCATTTGACCCAGCTATTCCCCTGCTGAGTATCTTCTCTTAAGAATTAAAAGAATCATACCACAGTGATATATGCTCACCCATGTCTATAGTGGCACAGTTTGCAATAGCTAAAATTTAGAAACAGCCCAATTGCCCATCAATTGGAGACTGGATAAAGAAGATGTATTTTTTAAAAAAAATTTTACTCATTGAGTTTATTGGTACATTTTAGGTATGCAGTACAGTTACATTCATCATTGGGATCTTGTACCTTTACATGACAGGTCTTGGTTCTCATTTTTTCCCCTTGTCCCTGTCCTCCCTTCACCCCCTCCTCCCCTCCCTATTTAGAAACACTTTATTTCCAATTTTTCATTTTCTCGTATTTTTCCCCTTATTACCTTTCCCCTACCCTTCCCACTTTCCCTGCACCTTTAGCCCTTTTCTTCCTACTTCACATTGTCAATTATCTCATTAGGATCTTATGTACTATTATAATTTATTCACAGCAGAGAAACTATTCAGTATTTATACATGTGTGACTTATTTATTTCACTTAGGAGTATATCCTCAATATGTATCCATTTTCCTACGAATGAATCTAATTTCTCATTCTTTATGGCTAAGTAGTACTCTATTTTATAGAAAAACCACATCTTCTTTATCCAGTTTCCAAATGATGGGCAAAAGGGCTGTTCCCAAGTTTTAGCTATTGCAAACTGTGCCGCTATAAATATAGGTGCACATATATCACTGTGATATGCTTCTTTTAATTCTTTTTGAAAGATGCCCAGTAGAAGGATGGCTGGGTCAAATGGAACCTCCAGTCCCAGCTCTTTGAGGTATCTCCATATTGACTTCCATAGTGGTTGCACCAGTCTGCACTCCCACCCACAGTGGAGAAGGGTTCTTTTCTCCCTACAATCTCGTCAACATTTCTTATTGAGTGATTTCTTGATAGCAGCCATTCTTTGTGGGGTGAGGTGGAATCTCAGTGTTGTTTCCATCTGCATCTCTCGAATGACCAGTGATGTTGAACATTTTTTCATATATTTACTTGCTGTTTTTACTTCTTTGTCTGAGAAATGTCTGTTCATTTCAGATGCCCACTTTTGAATCACGTCTTTATATTTTGGTGGGGGCTGATTATTTTGAGTTCTTTATATATTCTTAGATAAGAGACCTTTGTCTAAGGAGCAGCTGGTAGAATTTTTTTCCCACATTGTAGGTTGTCTTTTAGTTCTGTTGGTTTCTTTTGCAGTGCAGAAGCTTTTTAATAAGATGAGATCCCAGTTGTTGATTCTTTCTGCTAGTTCCCATGCTACTAAGGATTTGTTCATAAAGTCTTTTCCTATGCCATTGTCTTCAAGTGTTCTTCCTAACTTATCTTCCAGCAAGTTTAATATTTCTTTTTTAATATTTAGATCTTTAATCCACTTGGATTTTAGTTTAGTGCATGGTGAAAGATAAGGGTCTAGTTTTAATCCTTGGCAGGTTGAAATCCAGTTTTTCCAACACTATTTATTAAAGAGACTATCTTGCCTCCATGGAGGATGATCAGCTTCTTTGTTAAAAATGAGGTAAGCAGAGTATATCTGGAGTTGTTTTTGTATCTAAAGAAGATGTATTTTTTTTATATAAAATAGAGTACTACTCAGCCATAAAAAATGAGAAACTAGAGACATTTATAGCTAAGTGAACGCACATTGAGGACATACTCTTAAGTAAAGTTAATAGGACACATGTGTAAACACTGTATAGTTTCTCTGATGTGATAAATTAAAAGTGTAAATAAGGTTCAAAATGTATAATTGATATTTTGTAATAGGAAAAAAGGTTTAAAAGTGTTGGACAAGTAGGAGGGGCCAGGGAAAGGTAAGAAAGGGAAGAGGAAAAATAAGAGAAAAGAAAAAAAAATGGGAACAAAGTCTTTGTAAATAGGGAAGGCTGGAGGTGGGAAGGGAGGCTAGCAGAATGGGGAGAAATTAAGAACCAAGATATTTCATGAAAAGGTACAAGATCCCAATGCTGGATGCAACTGTATTGTATATCTAAAATGTACCAATAAAATTTGAGTTTACAAATAAAGAATACTGCTTCCTTTTCTGTATGACTAATAAATGAATAAAATATAAATTTCAAATTCCCAAATCTTAGCAATTAGGTATATGCTATTAAAAAACAAACAAATGTCAGCAGTTATAGTGGCTAAGGACCATTTCCTTGCTGAACACAGACTGTGTTTAAGATCTCAAATGTCTGAATTCCCTGAGGTGACCCGGGCACCCCTTCTTACCTGAGGAGCCGGAGCTCTGCCAGCAGTGTTGGGTTCTGCTGTGCCTTTTCTGGTGTGGGCTGAGAAGCTTGCTCATGTTCAAGCCGCAGCCTCTGGATCTCCTGTAAGATTTCTCTTGGGAGAGAGGAGAAAGGTGAGAAATCAGGGTCAGCTAACTTCCAGGACACTAACATCTGAGCAAGTCTGGGCCCAAGAACAGAGAGAGAAGGCAGAGTCTTGAGAGTCCTGTGTGTAGAAGCAGGACCAACCTTCACTAAGCGACACTGTATTTCGTTTTCGTTTTTGTTTTTTTTTGGGTACCAGGGATCGAACTCAGGACCTTGTGCTTGAAATTCAGGCAGTGGCACCACTGAGCTAAATCCCCAGCCCACCAACACTGTGTTTCTGAGGTGAGGCTATAGCTGGCTGGGTGCTGTGGGTGATGGGCAGACTGACTCTATCTCCAGCATTTCTAAACCACGAAGTCTCTGTAGGATATCCCTGAGTATTAACACCAGGACCTACACATATTTCTAGTAAGTCATGTAGCTCTGTAGTATTGTGCCCAGCTTTGATGAGTGCATTGCTTAAGAGACAAAAATGTATCTTCGTAGTATTTATGATCACACTATGACACCACAAAGGACCCATAACTATCAAGTAAGAGGTACTTAGGGGGAAAATAAGAATAAATTGTGCTTGTTTCACAAAACTAAATAACCTCATTCTCTCACCAAGAATGAAATTCTTCTCACTGAATTTATCTGAGAATCCCCCAGTTAGGAAAAATTTTTTCTCTTTTTTTGTATCAGTTTTCAGCCTTAACAATGGATCTCAAAGAAGGAATCTTTAGAGAGAAAGTGCTTTTAAAAGGATTCAGTGTAATTGAATCTGTGACATAGAATGTCAGCCTATTATTGATGTTGGGGCCTGGGATGCCCTGCATTTGGGTGAACGTCAGGCTGGCCATAAATGATATGTGACCAGCACAGGGCAAATTATCCTAAGTGAATGAGAAACCATTAAGCAAGGTTATAAGTCACACATATTCTAGGGGGTTGTGGGTATCAGTCTCCTACTCTAGAAAATGCACAGGACAGAACAAAGCATGAGGCTAGGGGGTAAACTGGATAAGCAAGCAAAATGGCTGATTGTACATCTTTATGGGATACAATATGGTAATTTGATACTTGTATACAACATGTAATGATAAAATCAGGATAATTAGCATATTTTTTGTGTGTTGGGACCCTTTAAACTCTCAGTTGGAATAACTGGTCCCAAAATACATTTAGTAAGGGGTGTGTTCTTGTGTTCTACATAGCGCAGTAGGAGGATGACTATAGTTTCCAATAATTTTATTATATATTTCACCATAACCAAAGGAAAGGAGTTTGATGGTTTTGCATTGGAAATGCTGACTTATAGTTGCCTGCTTCACAAACACAGTGGAATCAGAAGCATAATTACTGTGAATATTACATCTTCCGTGGTATAGGGAGAAGGGTAGGCTATAAGTGGGTGCGTTTCAGTGTATTTTGGACTACTTAGTGTACAGAGGTGGAACTCTTTCTTTAAAAGAAATCACCCATGGAAACCCATCTTCTATGTCAGGCAGCTAAGAAGGAGCTCTGTAATAAGAAAGGGGATCCCTATGCTGCTCTCCAGGTGCTTCTACTGGATCCCCAGGCTGCCAAAGAGCTCAGCTTGAAAATGACAGATCTGTGTTTTCCATGATTTCCTCTAGTGCTAACATCTTGATGTTTTAGTTCTCCAGTCATCTTTCCTTGTATGTGGCACAGACCACCACAGAGCCACTTGCCCAAGAGAGGAAAAAAGAGAAGCAGTTCTGGTGAGAAAAAATAATGAAAAGATACATAATGTACATTGGTAGAACTGTACTGTTTTAGGTATTTCTATAACAATTTTATGATATCTACACATTGTACTACTATCTCTGTTTCATAATGAGGAAAGCATGTCACATATCAATTAAGACACTTGCTCAAGTTAAGTAATTATTAGGTGATTTGAACTCAGGTTAGGTAGCTCCAAATCCCATGTTTCAGACTGTCTCAATTTCTGGTACTTAGTTTGACTGGTTTAACCTAGACAGGCTGTGACTAATAAAATGTAATTTGAAGAGTTCTGTTACTCTTAACACTAACCTCAACTGGCTCCTGAAGGGTTCTAAGGAAACATTGTCTTCTAAAGATTATTGTCACTGACATGTTACTATAGTTTGAATCTAGTATGACTCCCAAAGTTCCACATTAAAGGCTGAGTACCTAGCCTGTAGTGTTATTAGGAGGTAATGGGACTTTGAGGAGGTGAGGTCTAGTGGAAATGAGGCCTAGTGGAAGTAAGTTAGGTCATGGGAAAATGTCCTCCTCTCTTATGTACTCTGCATAAGATGTACTGTAGTATCTTATTCCCACTCCTAAGCTCTGACTTTCTTCTTCATTTGATATCAGGACAGATGGAGAGGAAGAAGGAATAAACAATAAAGTGAAATAAAAGAGGGTCACTAGTGAAATCTGGATTGTGTGGAGATTACAGGTAGAAAGTCTGGAATTCCTAACAGAAAATTTAGAAGGGAGTAACAGAGACTCTCGTAAAATAACATTCCAGAGATATTTATTCTTTTGTCTTGCATTTCCTGTTTTGGTACTTTTACTCCAATTTCTGGCATCATCTATTTAAAAGTGGATCTCATCACTTCCCAGCTTCTAGTTAACCCTTTATAGATACCATCTGCATATTTATAGGCTGATTATTTTAACATCGATAGGCAGACATTCTGTTATTTACCTGATTACTCCTGCCTATTATGAAAGGATAAAATTCAAATTCTCTGGCCTAGTGTAAATATATACTATACGTTTTATATATATAT
>NW_022900942.1:48441050-48445388 GCF_012274545.1 Fukomys damarensis
TATATATATTATATAAATTTATATACTGACAATTCTATTTTACTTTTAATCTTAACTCATTGGGTATTAGTCTAGCAATTGTCTTCACCACTCTTCCCCAAATCTGTGTAATTACATCTGCAATTGTGTCTTCCACTGCCTAATTTCACTGTCTTGAAATGTTCAGCCAAAACTCCGCTTTCTCCATAAAGATTATCCAAAACAACCTAGAGCACAATGATGATGAAGTAAATTATTTGGGGGAAAAAGGGTAGAAATGACATTTCAACTTATAATTTTGATCTGTACAATGAGGGTGACAATAGTCACTCTACCCACCGCAAAGAGTTGTTCTGAGGATGAGATGAAACAGTACAGTAATGTAGCAGTGTATTATACCTATATGATCATCATTATCATCTCCACAACACCTCAAAACAAAGACCCAAGTTTCTCCTGCACCTGGAGGCTAGAGTTGTATGTTAATATTCTGAACTTTGGACCTTTCCCCATTGGACAGCTCCTTTGTGGTTAGAATTATAGTACATGGAATCACAGTTGTATGTTTTAGAGAAAAGAGACTTAGGGTTGGGAAAGAAGGTGTGGGTGCTTTCTATGAGAAGTTTTAAATGAAAGGAGTATACCGAAAGCCAACTCCTTCTCCGGAAATAGGCCTCACCATGGGCATATTTTAATTAGGCCTTCAGCTGGCATGGATAAGATAATAGATTTTCCCTCATCCTTGCCCCCTTTCTTTTTTAGCTTTTTCTGTTGACTGTTACAAGGCACTCACTGATGTACTTATATCTATTCATTCTGACTGGGTAATTTTGATGGACTTTTTATACTACATATTATAAGTTTACTTTATTGAATAAACAGAAAAAAAAACCTACGACCTACATTCCAATTCTAATATTTGCTAAGATTTTGTTCTAATGGGGTTGAAGCTCTAGATTAAATCAAGAATTTAAAGCTGGCCCATCTTTCCTTTCTTTTTCTCTCTTTCCATGGCTTTTCTGGTACCTGGATTGATGTAAAGCAACATTTGAGATTAGCACTTTTATTTTCCTACTTCCCATAACCATTACTGGTCAGAGAGCCATTCCAGGGACCGAGGAGTCCCCAGTGGTTCTTGTACATTACTCCTTTCAAATGCTTAGGCTGGCTGACTCTGCTCCCATTTCACACTGGCTCCAGAACTGCCTCTTTCCTTGCTTTGAATTGTTGCTCCTACTAGATTTTTAAATGTCGTGATCATTTGAAATTGTTACCTTCTCTCAACACCTCTTCTGACCAAGCATGATTATTTTCATTCAGTGGGTTTAATAAATGTTCTATAAAATAGAATAAGCAGTTTCACAGATTTGCCGCCATCCAGAACACATTCCAATTTGTTTGGTATTTTGGACCTAACTCTACACCATGCTTCCACTTTCTGCCTTCTTAATTCTTGCTGCTTCCTCCTTTGCTAATTGAGAAGGGTCCTACATGGCACTTCTTCTTAGGGGTCAGCATAGAGTTTTAGAGACTACAAATGATGTCACATTTGCTAAACTATTTTAATTTTAATTGGTGTCCTACTTACAACTAGAGCCAGGTCTTAGGAAAATAAAGCCAAAAGTCATTTTACCAGAAAAAATATGAATATGTTCCATTAGAGTTCAGTACTTTCCTTTTAATTGTTTTTCTTTTTGTTTTTTTCAGACAAGGTCTCACTATGTAGTTGAGACTGACCTGGAACTCACTGTGTAGCCCAGGCTGTTCTCAAACTCACAGCGATCCTCCTGCCTCAGCCTCCTGAGTGCTGGGATTACAGGTGTGCACCACCATGCCTGGCCCTTTTAATTTTTATCTGTAGAGCTTTAAAGCATGTTTTGACGATTTATAACAAAGTTCTCAGGTCAAGCTCTCCAGGGATAAAATGATTATCATACCCTTTTCCGCTGTGGTATAATTTCAAACAGGACAGCAGTGTTTAACAATAGGATCAAACATTAAGATAGTTTGGCTCTATTCTTAGAAATACATAATATGCAAGTTGTTCTGATGATGGGCTTACTCAGGACTGAGTTTGAGAACTGACTCAGCTATTTATTATTTTATCATTCAGCATATATTCATTAGCATCTGTAATATTACAGGGGTGGTTCTGGGGCCCAGAGCATATTCGGCATGGTCTTTGTTCTTAAAGAATTCCCATTTTAAATTAGAAAAGACAAGCAATAAACAAGGAAGCAAACACTTACATAAGATAATTTCAGATAGCGATAGGTAACACACACACACACACACACACACACACACACACACACATGACCTAACAGACAGCTGCTGGAATAGGAAGTAATGGGCAAAATTAGAAGAGAGGTCTTTAGGAGGTGACACTAAACTGAGATTTGGTTTTTGAGGAACCATCATGAAAAGAATGACCAGTGCAAAGGATGTAAGACAGCAAGAAGGCACAAGAGGCTGGAGTGTGATGAGCAGGTGCAGCTGTGGCTAAAAGGGAGGCAGGAGGGGTAGGTCCTTATGGATCACAGTAAGCAGTGTGGATTTTAATCAGAGTGTACTGGAAAACCATCATATGATTTTTGTAAATAACATGATATGATTTGTTTTTAAAAATGACAAGTTGGACTGGGAGCTGGTGGTATAGATGAGGTGGACAGGTTTCAGATTTGTTATGGAAACAGACTCAATCTGTTGAACAGAAAGAGGACCTGCTGATGGCGTGGACACGGAGTTGTTTGCGTTGAACAATTGGGTGATGGTGTTTCTGCTCCAAGTGCCTCTTTCATTTGGGACCCTTATAGGAAGCATCTCAGATGAGCCTCCTACTTGTAACTAGTTGGCAGAGGAACGCTGCCTGTTTCCTAGGAAGGCCCTAGTTGTTCTATAGCTTGTTACAAAAATAAATGTGTCAGAAAAAGGGAAACAAGGCTATCTAAAGGACAGTCATGTATAGTTCTAAATGAAGCTTCTGTAGATCTAAAGAGGTAAGAATCAACTTTTCAAAAGCCAACTTCCTGTAAATATGTACACAGGGTGAAAATCATGGAGACTTACGATGAACACATACATTTGATGAAAAAGCCAACACATCTACAAAGCCTTACCTGTTCTTGTTTTCTAGTTCTGCAATCAGCTGCCTTTGTTGTTTATTTGCATCAATGGTGAAAGAGATGTCAGGAGCACTTCTCTGTTGAGTTGGCTGCTGTAAAATATGTAGTTTATGTGATTTAACATTGGGAATGTGGACACACATGTGTTTGAGAAGACAGGAGTCATTAGATATGCAAACAAGGAAGAGGAAAATTTCCAGCAAACTAAAAGGGGAAATACATAAAATTAAATTGCTATCTCTTTCAGAAAAAAACATTTTCCCCCCCTGCAGATCTAGAACATAGCTATGCAGTGGAAAACAGAACAGAATTCTTTGGGAAGCAAATACACAAAACATGGGAAAAATTGCTTTTCAGCTTCCTGATTTGAAGTCTTTGGGAAGCTCTTTCATTCTTGCAGTCCTATCCCCACTGCACTTATTCTCTCAGTGTAGGTGGATTTAAGACCATTTTATTGTTGAGATGGCTCTTTCAGTAGAATTACTGTTCAATCATTTTTTAAAAAAATGATTGGTATGTGTTTGCAGTACATAATGATTACAATTATCATGGGGAGTTGGAACATGTACATAATAGATTTTAATTCTTTTTTTGCCTCTTTTTTGTTTTTCGTCACCTAATATCCCCCTCCCTCCCCACTCCTTCCATCATTTTTATAGTATATTTCAAAATAGCTAGAAGAGAGGATCTTGATTCTTTTCAACACAAAGAAATGATGAATGTTTGAGATGATGGGTATGCTAATTACTCAGATCTAATTATTACATATTACATACATGTATTAAAATATACTGCACCCTATAAATATTAACAATTGTGTATCAATTTAAAAATATATGATAAAAGTTTCCTAGTTATAAAGACTGTTAAGGAGACCATTTCTTTTGGTCAACATGATTTTATGCACTTTTTCATTCATATGTCTAATTTTACTCTAATAGATTCATATACATTTGCTTTTTATATATTCATACCACAACAACCCACTGTCCTTAATCATGAAACTAGCTTTAATAATTGATATGTATGGAGCATAGCTTTCTTCATTCTCATACACATATCATAAAATATAATATTTGTATATGTGTATTTATTCAAGGGCTTATTTGGCATTGCTTTATACAATGAAATCAAATTAGGTTCACCCCTTTGTGTCTTGCTTTCTTTCTTTTGCTCTATAGTACATTATAGAAACTCCTCCAAGTCTTTTTTTTTTTTTTTTTTTTTTTTTTTC
>NW_022900942.1:48445407-48463149 GCF_012274545.1 Fukomys damarensis
TTTTTTTTTTTTTTTTTTTTTTTGTACCAGGGATTGAATCAGGACCTTGCACTTGCAATGCAGGTGATGTTGGAACCACTGAGCTAAATCCCCCGCCCTCCAAGTCATTATTTTATTTTTTAAATCACAATGCTTTTTCTTTTTTTAAATCAAGGAATGTGAAAACTGCTGCCTAAGTCAAAAGACACAGAGAAACTCAGCCTGTTTTTTAATTTCCAGAAACTTCAAATTGGCAAAGACCTGACTTTCAAAAACACTCTTCTATGCTTTCTGCTTTGTATTTCTTTTTGACAAATATGTAACTTGTGTTGCTGATGAAGAATTTTCAGGTCCTGTGTTCTACATCCTGACTTGTTTTCTATAGCTATGTTTGGCACATGGCAGCTTTGAACCGTGATCCAGGTTATTGCAATTTCACTACACAAATTTCTCTTTCTTGCATATGTTTTGGGTATAGATGAAAGACTGTTAGTTTCAAGCATTGCTTTGCTCTTTGTATTAATTGATTAGGACTTACCCAAATAAATCATGCAATGAGTGGGCCCAGCAATATTGTAACCAGAATACTCTAAGCTATGATTTTGCTGTATTAAAATAGGAGTCAAAAAGTGACAATAGGTAAGCAGACCAAACAGCAGCAGCAACTATTCAACTCTGTTACTGTAGCAAGAAAATAGTCATACATAATTTGTCAACAAGTGAGGTGGTAGTATTCTAATAAAGTTTTATTTGTGGACACTTAAATTTGAATTTCATGTAATTTTCTCTTGACACAAAATATGATTCTTCTTTTGATTTTTCTTCAATACAAATGTAAAAATTTTTCTTAGCTTATATGTATAAAAATGGACTGGATCTCATTCGAGTAGTATGTTGATCTATCAAGGATTAAGACATTTCTTTTTTATTTTATTTTAAATCAATAAATAGTAGTCAATGTAGATGAAAAACAATATCAAGCAATAAATAATAAGAATCTTTTTTTTAGGTACTGGGGATCGAACTCGGGTCCTTGTGCTTGTGAGGCAGGTGGTAGAACCACTGAGCTAAATCCCCAGCCCTAAGCAATAAATAATAAGAAACACTATCTATCTTTCTCTGAAGATTAAAATATATAGTGTTTAATTTATTTGATTTTAAAAGTTAGAACTAAGAATTACAATCAATAAATATAAGAAATAATAAATGGTAGGTTAGATCTATATGATGGGTCTTACTGGAAAAGAGGAACAATGTGAGATTTCAAGTAGAGAAGAAGAGAAAAATAGGCAGACTAAGCAGGAAAAAGAGACAGAAGGAGGAAGAAAAAAAAGCAAAAGGGAGATATTAATCCTTACTGTGTCCATATACTTTGAACACGTAATTACATTTAACCTCTTTAACTGATGGCATAGAGACAACTAGAGATAGAAAAGAAGCAGAGAAAGGAAAACAGATTTTCAGAGTATTATTAATAAGAAATAGGATCACCACACTGGGTTCCTGATCTTGCCACTCAAGGCCGCATGTCTAAGAAGAGTCACAGTTATACAGAAGGCACTGAGAAGCACTCAACCCCCCTATTTTTATGCAGGCATGTCTCAGTAGCCATCAAGAAATCCAATATTATATCCTTATATGGCTTTTGAAGCCAACTACAATTTAATAACTATAGGCTACAGAAGTGTCCCATAGCCTTTTGAAGACCAGATCTGGCTTGCTGACTAATCATATTCTAATTTGATTGAGCAAAATGATCACCAAATTCATTGGTTATTTTACTGTCTTGTAGGAATCATGTCAGACTCAAAGTTTGAACTTGAGGACATTCTTATTTGGATGAAATTTCCTTAAGTTTTAGACTGCCTCAAACAGGCAAAATTGATTTATTCTTCTATTCAACACATTTAAAAGAATTCAACATCTACTACAGAGTATATACTGTGGTAGATGTTCTATAAAAATATATGTTTCTTTTCCTCAAAAGACAGATACATGTGACTTGTATGATTATTACTATGGGTTCAATTCAAAAGAAATACATAACTCAAAAGAAATACAGAGGAAACATGGCTACATTACAAAATTAGGGAATAATACGGAGATGACATCGAGTTGCCTCATTAAGTGAGGTAGATAAGTAATCTGTTAGATGGGTAGACTCCAGGTTTTTGCATGGTGTATTTGGAATGGTTAGCACATCTGTGTATGTTATGGAGAAGGACAGAAAGGCAGGATCCAATAGGAAACAGAATAGATCCAAAATAAGACCACAGTGAAGAAAGATGTAGGACTTTCCTACATAAATGGATCCAAGTAAAAGGCAGCTTCCAGTTATGATTTATTTAGCTAATAATAACATTCTTAGAATGTGATTATGAAGACATCGACAGAGGAACAAGAGTTAATATAAAAACATTTTTCATATTATGGTGGATTTACAAAAGTTGTTATATGATATAAATAGGCAAAGAACACAAGTAACTTATGTTCTCAACAAAGTAAAGGAACAAAGGCCAGAGAAGTTAGTGTACTCTACTAAGGGTATAATTTAAATGTTGAATAGAGCCAGGGAGGTGACCTAAGTGAAATGGGGGACCAAGGGTGGGGATTGGGCGTAAATGGTGACTCCTTGCTCTGTCCAGAGGTGACAGAGGAATGCTACTCCAGTTTCACGCTGCTGTGAGTGACACGGACTTGGTCTTGTTAGCCTTTCAAGATAAGCTGGAAATCTAGAGTTTTAAGGTAAATGGTCTGATTTGTAAATGCCATGCCTGATTTTTAGGCCATACAGTACAATTTTAGCCTGCCCTAGATTCCTTTCCATCTGGATTATGGTCATTTCTAACCTTATAACCACAGAGGTCAGAGAGTGATGGGTCATGGTCCTCACCTGGGATCATTAGTTAAATGCCTGGCGTGAAGGCTCTGATAAGGTGACATCCCAGGCGAGAAAGGAGGGAGCAGCTTCCCCTTTGCTCCACTCCAGCTCACCTCATTGTCTTTTGTGATACACCAATCACGAGTCGCCCTCACTAGTGATTATTCTGCCCTAGATTTAGTGTCTTTGCTAAATATTTCTTATTTAAATGCATTGAGGAATCATAAACAATTGTCATCCCTTTCTATAGGTCCTCATATGGGCACAAAAATGGGGTAAAGTGGGATGTGGCTTCTGTTTCCATTGCAGTGTTATACTACCGTAGATCTTTTATTCTTCAAATCTGTTACTTTCAAACCAGGACTTCACAACCAAAATGCTACAAATATAGCAACAAACACACAAACAACAAACCAGCACTGTCTTGCTAATTAGCATCAGCTATCAAGATAACAACGGACATGACAGATGAAATTCAAGGATGCAAGATGCCAACAGATGAATCCTTTCACTCAAAGTACTTACAGACGAGGAGGACTCTGCTGCCAGTCTTGCTGCATACCTGGCGATCAGCCTGTGTTCTTCATCAAGCCGGCTGGAACTCTCAAGCATACTGTTGACAACCAAGAAAGGAGACTTAGGAAATAGGAAGATTGATACACGCATATCACTGTTGGGAAGTTTGCTATTTCAGTTTTTCAATGCCAAAAATTTGCAAGCTATACAAATCCCTGTTAGGTCAGTGATCTCCAGCTTGGATTCATGACATGATCTAATCTGTGGGCAGGAAGGTCAATAATAAATCCTGTGTTCTGTCAATTCAATCATCTTACCAAGAGTCCTCCTAAAAGAAGTGACTTTTCAGGTCAACATTTCTGGCATACGAATACCTTATTTTAAATGTAATTGCCTTTAATATTTTAATTTCTTTATTACGCATGCAACGCACATCCAAAATCAATGTTAGAAAATATGAAAGCAAGCAGAAAGGCAAAGCCCAACTGTATTTAGCTTCCGGTGAGTGATCTCTATTGTTGGTTTTCACATTCTCATATGCAGTCATTTCCCCCTCTTTAGGGTGGACTGGACTGACTCACTTTCAAAGAATAGAATATGGAAAAGGGAATGGAATATCACTTCCAAATCCAGGTTAAAAAGATCATGGCTCTCATGTTGGGCTTCATCTCTCGTGCCTTCTTAGGTCGCTCACCCTGTGGGAAGCTAGTTGTAGTATCATAAAACAGCCCCGTGGCTTTGTCTGTGTGCCACTGACAGCCATGTGAATGAATCCCTACTGGCAGGGCCTTCAGATAACTTTAGGGCTGGAGCAACAGCTTGATTGCAACCTCATGAAAATCCTTGAGCCAGAGGCATCTCACTGAGCCCTTGGATTCCTCCACAAAATGGTGAGATAATAAATGTTTGTTGCTTTAAACTGCTAAGCTTTGGGATAATATGTTATACAGCAAGAGATAACTAGTACAATTCTTATCTATGCTATTACTTTTCAGGAACTTGCCTTTCAAATTTACTTCAAAAGAAGGGGAATTATAGTAGTATCTTCCAGTGACATTGATGGTAATTGTTTAGTGTCTCCTATAAATTTATAAAAACTGTTTACACTAAAATAAGGTTGGCCTGAGTCCCTAAAAGTAATCTAAGTAGAGGTATTATCTACTTCCCCATTTCAGGAAACTTGGTCTTCTGAAGCCCTTCATTCAAGACTAAGTTTTAGATTTCATTTCTTCCTAAAGTGTAGGGAAAGTGGGAAGGGTAGGGGAAAGGTAGTAAGGGAAAAGGAAAAAATATGAGAAATGAAAAAATGGAAATAAAGTATTTGTAAATAGGGAGGGGAGGAGGGGGTAAAGGGAGGGCAGGGACAAGGGGAAAAATGAGAATCAAGACCTGTCATATAAAGGTACAAGATCCCAATGATGAATGTAACTGTACTGTATACCTAAAATGTACCAATAAACTCAATGAGAGAAAAAAATTAAAAAGTAGATTCCATTTAAAAGAGTTCTATCAATCTTGTTAATAGATTAATTGGCTTGAGTTTTATCAGTTTTTATTGTGTATATGAATGAGGTGAGAATCAAGATTAGAAATTAGTTCCCTTCATTCCCAACATATTTTATTCTTCATTGGCTCTTAAACTTTTGTTTTTACAGAAAAATTAATTCTCATGAGTTTACATTAAAAAAGATCTATTCCTCTGCCTGTATAAAGATTACAAGAACTCTTCATTTCAAAGGCCCAGATCTACACAATAAATACAATCATGTATATGTATATAACATATATAGTATACATACTCCACAGTGTTTTAATCTTTGTTCCAAGTCAAATGAGTAGAAATCACTTCATGCATGTTGGCTATGGTCACTTCCAAACAGCTCATCCACTCTTCTATGGTTGGCTAAATCCTTAGGGTATTTTTTGGGGGGATTCAGACTTTTCTGCCTCCATTATCTCTACTCTTGTCTATACTCCTCACATATATATAATATGCCTATTTTAATCCTGGACTCTTCCACTCTGGGTTTAGCCTTTTCCTGTAAAATGACTGAATTTCCCTGTTTATCAATTCAGAGAACCATCCTTCAAAAAGAGATTTCCCTTTTGTCTTGCCCAAATAAGATAATACATGTGAAAAGCATCAAGGTGTCATTATTCCTAGACATTAAATTTTCAAAAAATGTTAGTTAATGCTATATTATTATTTTTCCTCTCAGGTAACCTATTTGATTCATTAACAATTCTCGTTCTTTCAAAATATCATCAACTCTCTGAACCAACCAGAGCAATTCTTCTCATATTACTTATAATTTTATGAAAAAGACAGCTTCTAAATTCTGAAGTGGGGAGTGATAGGGTTGGTTGAGACTTGAGAATCTTCATTTCTGATAAGCTTCAAGTGTTCCACTTTGAGTAGAAAGGACCTAGAAGATCTTGAAAATACAATGGGAAATCCAAATACATGAAGTGAAGCCAAGATATAAACCATATAAAAGAGATCATTTTTCATGAGTACTTAATTCATATTTACACAGAATATGTGATATTTTACAAAATTTCAAAACAGAAAATTCTAAGAAACAGGGTTCAAATAATGTGTAGTAGTATCACCTCCAGAACAGAGTGAGATTTCAATCAAAACACCAATTTAGCCTTGGAATAAGTACATTTTAATAGTCAAAGGCAGAATTATTTCTGAAAAATTGAAGTGTAAAGCAGACATTTATCTTCATAAGACAATATCTGCACTCAGCAAAGTTTAAACATAACCAAGTTTCTTATCGCTTACATAAGAAGGAGAAAGTTATACTGTCTTTGCTTCAAACATATGACAACCATGCAGACAATATAGTTTGATTTTAACATGACTTTCACTTCTTTCTGTACTATATGCTTCATTCAGCAGTTTGTGCAGACAACAGGGCTCTTGCTATAAGCCCAAGATGATGACCTGTTTGCTTGAAAGTGACTTTGTCAGAAATGCTCATGTGTGTTTTGATAAACCATTCTTTAAAACTTGACAAAAATATTCATGGTGAAAGTAGCTTTTATCATGAATGACAGGCCAGTATAAATAATATGAAGGTTATATAAAAAAGCCTTCTGGTAATGTAAGATGTGGGATTCTGTCTAGTAAGTGATAACTCATATTCCATGCCTTTCTTCCCCTAACATAGTGTGAATGAGGGCTGAGGTGATATATTACCCTTTTGTGAACACGAACAATTTATGAGTCCACATGTGCCTTTCCAGTATGTTCAAGTTATACAAAGGTGAATGAGGCATTCTTGTGATGAATTCCATTATTTCAGGACTTCCATTACAAATAGTTGAAAATTAATGACAATCCCCAAATCCTTAAAATAAGCACCAATTCCAACAATTTCTCTAGCCCTAGCTATTCATTTTGGGACTTGATAATCACTAATCTTGCTATAAGACTATGGAGAATTAAAAAGTGGCTGCTGTGTTGACTATATTTCTGAGTAGAGGAATCCATTATTTTCCAAGCTCCTCACCTTTTCCCTTAAGTGCACGGTCAGTGTCTGTTGCTAGTGATTTCAAATGGCATCCCGAGAAGACCAAGTGGCCCCAACTAAGGAAGGCTTACTAAATTGTGACTTAGCAAAGAGTTTTGAGAACTCAGGGTTTGTTCACATTTCTTTGACTTCTCTCTATGGACCTGTTTTATAGGTATCCCAAAGGTACCAGAAATGCTTCTCTATTTTCCCCCAATATTTTTCTATTTGTTCTGATGAGGACAGGAATTTCATCACTAGAGATTAATCTTAAATCCCTTTGCCTCATGTATATTCTGTTAAAATGAAGGTCACCAGCGGGAGTTACTGCCTAAGACGGCATTATTAGTTAACATCTGAGTGAAGGCTTTGTGTTTCAGATTATTTCCTATAGTTTGCTGGTGGTGGAGAGCAAAATGCTATGGGATTAGAACACTGTTCAGGCAATTAAAAGTAAATGAGCACAAGAGAGATGAGGCAGAAAAGAGGGAAGGGCTACTGGGGCCAGAGCAGTATTTCTGTGGAACTAAAGAATGGGGAAGGAGATAGACTGACTCTTAAAAAGTTTAACATTGTGGCCCTTTTCCTTGCAAAAGACAGAAAATCACGAAATGGCCATCTTCATGGGTAATGAAAACTAATCATTATAATGGCTGCTTTAGCGATTTTTCAAATTCTTTTATCAGGACCTTGACTTTAACAGCCAGATATGTTACAATGAAGGTCATGCACTCCATTAAATCTTAGCCTACACATCAAAAATATTAATGGCAAATAGTTCAGTGCATTCAATAGTGAAGTGTGTTATGGACTCAGTGTGTCTTGCCCCAAGTTCACATGTTGAACCAGTATTTTAGAATGTGTCTTTGAAATTGGGGGTCTTTGAATTGTAATTAAGGTTACATGAAATCAGAAAGGTGGAGCTCTAATCCAATATGACTGGAGCCCTTTTAGGAAGAGGAAAAGACACTAAGCATACACAGGCACGGGGAAAAGTTATATGAGGCCACTGTGGGGGAGGGCTTGGCCTCAAGCCAAGGAAAGAGGTATCAGGAGAAACCAGTGCTGCTGGCATGTTGGTCTTGGAGTTCCAGCCTCCACAACTGTGAGCAAATAAATCTGATTTTCGAGGACCCTGTTCTGTCATAATTGGCTATGGCAGTCTCAGTAAAGTAGTATAAAGTGTACTTTTAAAAAAATTCTTGCCCAATATCACTTTTAGTTTGTTATCTATTTTGAAAATCTCTATTAGTTGGTTTTGCTACCTCATTGAATAGCTGGTGCTTTTCTTTGTTTACATTTACTACCTCTATTTACATAAAACTTAATATGATTTTCCTTTTCCACCTATTTTATACTCCTAAACCAGAGAGGACTAGGGGCTTACTCTATAAAGGTGATTTTTAAACAGAGAAAATATTTATTTTATTAGTAAAAGAGGTTTCTGAGAATTTGTAAGGATTTTGTTTAGGGTAAGAGGGGTTTTTATCCCCAGGCACCATCAATGTTCTGTAACACCAACAGATACTTATCAGGCACCTACTGAGTGTCAGCTTTTATGTTTGGTGTCAGAAATATGGTAGTGAACTGGTTGGAGAGTTCCTGCCCCATAGAGTAGGGCAGTGAAGGTGAACCTTTTAGAGATTTCAGTGATATAAATGGCCCCCTGTGGCACACGTGCCATGGGTTCGCCACCATTGGATTAGGGCAAAGTGGATGGTAAATCACTTACCCACCTACCCACTTCATGATAATAGCTAAGGAGTGAAGGAAACTCGTAGTGTGCCATCTTAGAGACAAATACAAGGGACCTACCTGAGGCGGGGTCTTTAAGACTGAAAGCCAGAGAGCAGTCTGTGCCAATGGACATGGAAGGAGGGACAAGATGGAAGTGAGGACGGACGTTCTGGGCAGAGGGAAGAGCCAGAGTAGCGTGGCCTTGGGTGGGGGAAGGGCTTGACTTAGGAACGGATCAAACATTGTGTGGCTAACCTGCTGAGGAGTGAAGGTGAGAGGTGCGTGTGCAAGGCCAGTTACACACAGGCTTGTAGACCACAGCCAGGGGCCTGGGTGCGTTACTGAGTGCAGCCGGAAGACAGCAACTCATTTTAAGAAGGAATCCTATTAAAATTGAGACTTCACATGTAAAACCCAAGGTTAGAAATTCTTAGAATGAAGATGATATATATTTCCTCGCATAAACATAAAATACTATGGAGCAATTTAAATTTGTTGCATTATTAATCCAGCTAGCAAGAAATCTATTAATAATATAAACATATAATTTTTCTATTTGAGAAAAACATAAGCGGAACAATTTTAACCCAGTTTTATGCGGTCAGGAGTCTCACCAAGTGACTGCAATTAATCACATCACAGAAGGGAGCCTTTAGCTGCTTCCTCTCTCTTACAAAGTTGAGAGAAATATGCTAGAAGTTTCTGAATTGTGTCATGCAGGACAAATTGTGGTTACAGGTAAAAGTTCTGGGGTTGTTTCCAATCTTTTGGTCTGCCTGCCAGATCTTCTCTATAAATCACTGTAAGTGCAGGTCCTTGACCAACTCTCAGGGAGGGGAGAAAAAACTTTCACTGTGTTAAAGTTTTGAGACTCCTTCCTGCTTCATGAAGAAGGTGCTTAAAAACCGCAGAGGGTTTTTATTTTTATTTTTAATTCGGAAGGCAGCAGAAATTCTCGCCTGAACTGCTGCTTATTTGTTTACTGACATTAGAACCAGCAATGACTGAAGCATCTCTTTAATGTGGCAGCAGACTATTTATAATGAGTCAGTCTTATTTGTTATAGCTAAAATTTGGAAACAGCCCATTTGCCCATCAGTTGGAGACTGGATAAAGAAGATGTGGTTCTTCCATAAAATGGAATACAAGATACCAATGATGAATGTAGTTGTACTGTATACCTAAAATGTACCAATAAACATTAAATGAGAAAAAATTAAATAAATGAGAAAAAAAATGAGTCCATCTTCCCACACAGAGTTTGGTCAAGAACATGGCTAAATAATGATAAAACAAACCATAGGTTTTGGTGGGGCCCAGCTCTGGGATGCCTGTTTGCTGAGCATCTCACGAGGAGTACCCAGAAAAGGAGGGAGAGAAGGGAGGTGAAAACTGATGGGATCTTGTTTCATTAAAACCTGTGTGCAAGACTTCACTAGACTATGACCCAGGATGTCTTCAGTTTCTCAGAGTTTGTGTTTTCTTACTGGTGAGATGGAAGTAACTATCCAAACTTCCAGAGCCATGAAGAAGCAAATCGAACAGCACATAGGCAAGGGCTCTGTAATTTTTGAAGTGCTTCATAAATGTAGAATTTATTTTTCCCTCTTCTTGATTGTTTGATGAGAGACTGAAGACAAAATTTTGCTTTTTTGCTGTTTAAAATTAAAATGAAGAGTCAAATTCATAGAACTAAATTTATAAAAGACAACTCACTAATAACTACCATTCTTATTAATACTATGACCTCAAAATATTTGTTCAAAGGAAATAAAAGGGCTGTGGTTGCAGCTTCCATTGTACAGCAAGACCTTGGGTTCAATCCCCAATACCGAAGAAAAGGAACAATAATATCCTTTCAGTAATTCATTAAGTGAGTAAGTAAATACCTGAAGACTGCAGAGTGGAGGAGTAACCCACAAAAGCTTTCTGGAGGGCATGTGTTAGTTCAGGTTTTCTAAGTCACATGGTATCTTTGTAAACTTGGTTGGATAATGGTTAAACACTTTGTTCATTGCCTACTAGTTGTGTGACTGAAGGAAAGTCAAGTACAGACACTAAAATGATATCTTTATGTATAAAACGATAATGATCACATTAACTCTGCAAGGTTATTCTAAGGAGTAGGAGAAATCTCGTATATAAAGTTTTGGCACTGAACTTAGCATGAGAAAAGTACTTTAAAAAAGAGTAACTATGATTATTACTATTATATATCTTACCATAATTGAATGATGTTAAAGCATCATAACTATAATGATGGTGGAGAAGGTGAGAGATTATTGTATTATTTATATAAGCAAAATTGGTATGTGAGATTGTTAGGATCTAATTTTTAAAAAGGAAAGGAAAGAGAAAATGAGAAATCTGAAGAAGTTGGAACTTCTTAAGGACAGAAGAAAGCTATAAAGGGAATGGAAGCAGCTACTCAGAGGAGTCTGCCTCATTTATCAGTCTTACACCCTGCTTTGTTTTCAAACTACAAATCCCTTCCAAGCTTTTATCAGGCAGATAGATGTAAGGTGCCTCTGCTGAGACTGTTTTATGGTCTTAAGTGACCATCAAGTCAATATGATTAATCGCTTGAGTAGGGAAAATGGCTGGTAGTGACAAACTCTGAGCTTTTTTCTCTTTGGAGATTTCTTTGTTACAACCTAAATTAACAAAAGGTCAAAGAAGAGTGGTGGAAATCACTGGGATGTGCTTGGAATTGCAGGGGAGAGGAAACAGTGCCCTCATATCACTGCGTTCTGAATAAATCTGCACTGACTGTATTTTTGAAGGTTATCAATATGATGATTTTGTAACTCAGAATTTAGTTTTATTCTGACATTCCATAAAATAGATTTGTTGGGAATAAGATTAAAGCAATATTATAATTTTGAGAGTTAGTAATGATACAGTAGATATTATTAAACCTAGAAGCGCAGGCAATTTGAACAAAGTGATTGGCTTCGATTAGAAGAGTAAAAAAGGATAAAATTGAACTAGTGTGCTGGTTGTACTTTTTAATGCAAAAGTTAGCATATTTATCACACATCTATTAAACCTAATAAATATTAAATCATTCACCAAATGAATCTAACTATTGTCTCACTAATCTTGCAACTTTAGGCCAAAGGTGTTAGAAATGTCAACAATGGGAAGAACTTTGGAAACAGTCAAAGGATGAAAGAGTTCTAGAAACAAAGGCTAACTAAACTAAAGTAGTGAGGCAATGGGCACCCAGCAGTAGTGATCACATGTTTGAGAAATGCCTTTATGAAACAGAAGAGGGAAGAAACCTGATGGTAAAGCTGCAAACCACTTTAAAAGAGATTTAACCAACTATCCCACTTTATAGATATAACCTTGGAAAATCCATGGGCCCTTAGTTCAGAGAAAATTAAAAATAAAAATATTTCTAACATCTCACTCGTTTGTACATCAGTAGTTGAGACTAGTTTGATAGGTGCAAACTTTTATTCAAATTGCAAATGCACATTTATTACTAAAAGCAAGTAACTTTAGCCAATAAACTATACATTATGGTTTACATCTAGATGCCCCTCCCTCCCCCCAACCTCAGGCAGTCATGTGTAGAGCTTTTCAGAGGTGGCTGGATCTAGAGTGTGTGATTCTAGGATTAAGGATATGATGCTGTGATCCAAGGATTAAGGATGCCTCATGTTGGGTGTGAATGTATCCACCCTAAGGGTGGGTACCCTGGATAGAATACACAGGACAGAGAAAGGGCTGTGGTGGGCACTGCTTATTGCTTGTAGCTTGCTGTGTTTGCTGCCTCTGTCAGCCATGAACTGTTTCTCCTCTTTGATGCCTCTCTGATACTACCCTGCCTTGAAGCCTGCTAAGTGTGGTCTGAAACTCTTAAAAACTGTGAGCCAAATGAACCTTTTCTACTTTAACTTTGGGTGTTGGGTATTTTGTCTCAGCATCCAGAAAATTAATTAAGACACTATGTCAAAATTAGAATCCAGAAACATTTTATGAATACATTTATCCTTCATGAATGCCTATTTGAATTGCTAAACTCCACACACCTGAGAGTGAACTTTGCATGTTCTGGACCTTGAAAGGAGGCTTCAGCAGCATAGCTACTCAGACACATTTGTAAGTACCAGAACTGTTGAACTACAGTTTTTCTCATGATTATCATTGTTAGAGAAATGATTTCCATTTTATGATCGCATCACATTACTTTTCCTCTTTTTTACTTCTATCTTAACTGAAATGAAGCATTGTTTCCCTTATCAGCAGAGACATACATGTCCTTGGAATAAATCAAATTCTTGCCTCACGATCTTACAGTAATTTGACATGACACATGGCAGAGGAGGCACTGTTGTGATTCAGAATCCTGCATGCACCTGTGTACTAATATTTCCACTCACAAAGGGTTTTTTAACATAATTAGGACATACATGAGAATATGAATTCTATGGTATATTAATGGGAAGCATTCAAACTAACATCCCCAAAGACTTCCCAGTTGAATGAGGTAAAAAGTGCCTCAGTGACACACCCATCTTGTTTAGGGACTTTGCCCCTTGCCAGGATTGCTTGTTACCAGTTCACACCATTTCTCTAAAGACAGTCAGGCAGCCAAGCCTGCACTAACCATGATGGGGTGTTCCGGAGCATGTTGACATACAACCCGATGAGCACATGTTCATCAGCTAGCCTGTCTGCAACATTTAGGCTGTACTGTATCCTGAAATGGGGCAGGGGGAAAGAAAAGTGTTAAGAAGGTCGACAAAAAGGAGCAGAGAAAGCAGGGTTGAGTTTGTGGTAGAAAAAGCATGTAGAAAACCAAGCCAATGAAGAGTATAAATGAAGTTCTGTGAAAAACACAAGCAAAATCCAAGCAATAAAATCCACAATTTTATTTTGCTACATTTAAAAATAAGGATTTCTGTCTGTAGGGTGAAAAATTTTTTAGAAAACAAATTTGCATTCTTCCACCATTAAGGCTAAGGAATTCATCTGTACAGCAAAAGGTTGCAAGCAAATATTAAGTATCATGGAAAACCAAATAATCAGATTAGTCATTTAAGTGAAAAAGAAAAAGGAAATCAGGAAAAGCGAATAACAACACAGATGTGTTCACTTGAAATAGCTATGTGGTGCTGTTAATTGGGTTATGGTAGGGCTGCTTTCATTAAATCAGAGACAGGCTTTTACACACAGTAGTTTTGATGAAGAAACTCCATTTTTAGTTTAGTTAATTCAGGGTTCCAGTACACTCTGGCTTTAACTTACCCTTTGCCCTTCAGAAAAGCTGGAGCAGCCCTAGCCAGCATTTTGTTCTGTTCTACTTCACTGTCCTTGGGAGGAGAGCTAGTTAATAAGATGGGAAAGCCAAGAAGAGCTTAAACACAGCAACAGATTCAAGAATAGAAACTGGCAACAGAAACTCCCAAGTCTATGGCCAAGCTCGATTTGGAAAGATCTCTTATTATTTTGAAATGTACAGGATGTTTCCAGATTTCCACAGAATTCAGATAGGAGTAAAAGCCTGGCCCGAGAACCGTAGTTACTATCCCATGAGCTAATTTATTCCTGGATTTGACCTCTGTTATTTGCTTAATAAGTAAGCATCCACAATGCATATGTCTAGACATCATGAAAATTCTTTCAATATTCATTACAGGATATCATGTAAGCAGTCCAGAAGTTCACTAAGTCCTAATCAGCTCTTAGATTCCACTTAAGGAGTTTCTCGGACTTTCTTAAATTTTCCAGCTGTGTGGAATAGAGACTTGAAAATTACCTACAGATGTCTGCTACATTATAAGCATTTTCTATGCTGAGTGCAAGTCACCTGAACTTGGCTGTGAAGCTATAAAGAAAGCTTTCAGAGAAATGGAGAAACACATCTGGGAGCTCTATAAATATAGTCATATTTCTTATGTCAATATCAATGCATAACCAGTGAGTAGAGTTCCATCACTGAAGCAATTCTTAACATTTTAGATTCATTATGAAGAATATTAATTTGACTTAGCAATTTAAATGATAGTTCTAAGGCTTAAAGTATGGTTTTATGAAAATGCAAGTAGAAATATAAGTGATGATTAATTATATGTGGCCAATTCTAAATTATCCAAGATCTACTGTGATGCTTCACTGGGAAATATGGTATTAGTTCTTAGAATTACAACTGAATTGGTTATATACATATACTTTTTTTTTCTCTTCATTTTGCTCCTTTGAAGGTTAAGAATTTTCCCCACACATTGGTGTACTTAACACTACCCCCTGAACCATCATAAAAAATACAAATATAAAACACCCATTTTAAATACCAAATATTTAACTACTTAGATCTAAATTATGATGTTTTACCACAATTTGCAAGCAAGTTTAACTCACATCTATATCTGTATATTCTTGTAGGATTATAAAATAGTTAAAATCTTACTAGACTTTTAACTAAAAGTTTAAGTGTGTACTATGAGATAGTACCACTCTTTCAGGCTGAAATACTGAAAGCAAACTTATGAATGAAAATCACATTATAGCTGTGCATGCTGTAATTGAAATTCTTATTTTGTAATAGGATATAGTAAGGATTCCTTAAATAACGAAGTCTCTGGTAAATTTATATCAGATTTTACCTATAAGGAAAATGTCTAGGAAACAAGAGGCAATCATGTTTGTTGAACATACGACATTTTCATTCAGCCCTTTACAAAGACATGCATTACAGGAAGAATTACCGTGCTTCAAGAATACAAACTGTGCACCAAATTGACTTTAAAAATAGAGTTTGGGGTACATGTAATGTCTTGATATATGTATAATTTATGGAATTATTAAGTCAAGTTAATTAACATAGCCATCATCTCACATATTTATTTTTTTGTGGTAATAATATTTACAAATCTATCATTTCAGCAATTTTGAAATGTACAATGCATTATTGTGAACTGTAGTCAATAGAGCAATAGAGCACCACAACTTTAAAACAGTCCATTAGATTAATGTTCTAGGAGAATTTACTCTCCTAATAGGCTAAAAAAATTTTTTTTGGCATTTTGATTATCTGCTAAGACTAGGAAACCTGGTCATCAGAACCGATAACCACCTTGCCCCTGTAATGTTGATGATTTCTGAGATGTTCTATTATCCCAGCACTTCAAACTCTGTCTACTCAAACTGGTATCTCTATGTTCATTGTTCAGTAACTACGGTCTCCCTGCTGCCCAAGAAACTCACCAACTTTTTTTTTTTAACCTTAAGGTGGGTGTAGATATTGAAAAATTAATCTTAGATGCCTGGAAAACTATTCAATATACTTTCTGAAATATATCAATGATTCTTCCTTCAAAACTAAATGACGTTCCTGCCTTGATATACTTACTTCACCTTCAAATTCCAGGAAATTTTCCTTAAACCTAATTTCATGGGTACATCCACAGAATATGCAAGATAAAAATAAAGAAGCAGAGTGGCACATGCCTATAATCCCAGTATCTTGCAAAGCTGAGGCAGGAGGATTACAGTTTGAGCCCAGCCTGGGCAACCTAGTGAAATCCTGCCACAAAATAAAAAATAATGAACTTCTGGGGATGTAACTCAGTGTGAAGGCCCTCGGTTAAATCAGCAGGATGGGGTGGGTATGGTGAAGCAATAGAGAAAAGAAACAAAAGATCAATGATGAAGATGTGTTTGCTACAAATTATCTTAGGGATGCTTTATGGGAGGAGGTAGATGGTCAGTAAAGCGGTTTCTACCTCTCTGTCTCTCTCGGAGGAGCCCGGCTGATGTCAGTGTCACATAGTGACAGGTGGCAGGAAGGGGGCATTTGGCTAGATTTTCTTTGGTGGCCTCATTTTTTCTTTCCCTTCAATTCTTTGGGCTCTCCTCTTCTTCCTTCTCCTCCAATTGCCTTTCTTCCCTCTTCTCTTCTTTCTTTTCTCTAGGCCCCTTCGTCCCTCAAAGAACTGAACACGGAGTCTTTGTGTACTCATCATTTTTCTTTCTATTATTTTCTTTGCATTGACCTTTGGCTGTGTTGGTTTTGTGGAATAATTGAAATGCTTTTATTTTCCTTTCCCTTACACACAAATTCTTGGGAAAACCAGTTCTGGGAAAGTGTAAAGTTATACCACAGACGTTTATGAGCTTGTGGAAATAAATTATTTTGTTTTGCTATAGCTCTTGATTTCTAGTGCCAGGAGCGTTTTTGATTTTTGGTATTTAATCTTAATATACTTTCTATACTTCCTAGCGCTAACTTCAAATTCTCATCACTAGCTTCTGGGCAGCCAGAAATATGCCCATTCATAGAGGTAGTTAAGAGCAGGACAAAAGCAAAAAACGGCCACTGTCAAAGTGACGTGGTAGCCAAGGACTTAGAGGCTTGACTGGGAGGCACTTTAAACATGGGTCTTTAAAGGCTTTTTACATAATAGCCCTTCTACTAGAATCTTTCTGCAGCTCTGAAGGATCTTGGAGAAGGGAAACGGAGTATCTTTTCCTCCTGTATTGTTGTGAAGACAGTGACAATATGTAGCTTATTATGATGTCTTCACAGTAATGCATTCTCAACACCTTTGTAAGAATAAGTTAGACTTTCAGCCACTCATTTTGTAGCTTTGGAATGTGCGTGGAGAAGTGAAGTGATATTTCCCAATGTCTGTGGGCTTTGGGAGCAGGTACATGGAACTTACTTTCCTACTCCAGAATAAATGCTTCCAGGGAGTGTGTCAGAATCAGCCCTGGTTTTCATACAACTTCAGCTAGAGTTCAAAAGGTGCTCCTTGCTCTGGATGTGATGCACTCAAATCAAAACACACTCTTCCCTTAACTTCTGAAACTGGGAACTGCTTAGCACTTCCTTTCACATGGTGGACACATCTTTCTGAGCAAAACCACCATCCCCAAATTCTATTTCAATATTTCTCATTTTTTTCCATCAAGCCCTCACTGAGATATAAATACCCCCAACCCTGCAAACACTCTCATTGCTCGATGCCGTGGAGGGAAGAAGAGTAAATGCAAACAGAAGTTTGTGTGTTATGACAAAAGCCAAAATGCAGGGGCAATTCCTTAAGACAATTTTTTTTTTTTTTGGTACCAAGGATTGAACTCAGGACCTCACAG
>NW_022900942.1:48463248-48489803 GCF_012274545.1 Fukomys damarensis
GCGCTAAACCCAGCCCCCCTTTAGACCCCCCCCCCCAAATTCTCTATTTCCTCAGCCAATCCTTTAAAAATACCCTCTGGAAAATAGCATATCTAAAAATAAATAGGCTTCTTCCAAATGTTTTATGCATATACATACACATATGCAATAACACAATGAGTTCTGAGAAGATAGGACAATTTCAGATAAGACTGGATGCATTCAGGATGTATGGCCATAGACAACAGTACAATTTCAAAATGTCTCATATTTATTTTTTAAAATCTCCTTGGTTTTGAAGGGTGACAAGTTATGGCCAAATTTTTACTTTATCAGAAATATTTTTGTTTGTTCTAATGTAACAGAACTACACAAAATATTTCCAGTATATCTGCTTAAATCTGAGATGCCTTTTTTTTAAAAATAAACACTTCTGTCTCTCTTGTGTCACTATATTGCCCTCAGTCAAAGACATTTTTCTTTTATTCAGCACAATACTAAGGATCTGGATTTAGTCTTAGGAAAAAAGAATATCATGTCAAGAAATTATGTACCGTGGAATAGTTGGTTTCACAATGATGAAAAGGAAAGCAACATTTCAAATGTGGCAAACGAAGACAGATATTTTTATTTCTATTAATTTAAGTAATTGGTTAATTTGTTTGGTACGTGGACTTGTGAAGAATAACTTGTAAAGTTGGCTCCCTTCTTAAGTAACTTTCAATTGTGAATTAAAATTCTGCATCTCACTATAATTTACCTTGTCTAGTAATGGCCATTAAGCTAATTCAAGTACAATAAAAGAATCTATAAATCAATCTTGTGAAGAGATCATTTCTTGAAACATTTTCTCTTTCCTTGTCTAGTGTTCAATAGCTTAGATATGAAATATAAAATATCTGCTATTTGCAAATCAGTAAACAGACAGGAAGGCTAAGCTAGTGTCTCATAAGGAAAATTAGCTGCCCATCAGTTCAGACTAGTACAAATGCTGCACCATCTTGAACAGGTACGATGGAAAAAATATGAATTCTCAGGTCATATTTGACTTATCACATTTACTATATTGTTCCCCAATATTATCAAGTCATGTCAATTATATTTTTGCCAAAAGAGCCCATACGTAGAATACTCTAGCAGGTACAAGGCATGTGCAGAAATTGACTAAAGCATTCTAGTAAAAGTGGAAAGGTTAATGATATTAAAAAGAAAGACAACTATGGTTTTAATAATGAGTCATTAACAAATTAATATAGAAAATTGTTAGACTAGGTTAAAATTGTGAAGACTAGAGTAATTCAAGTTTGAAAAAAATCTAATGTAAAAATGGAGCTATGGGGATATATGAAATAAAAATTATTTGCAGGGATGATTATTTCAAATTTTGCATAATTTTGCACAGCACACCAGGTAGTTTGAAAAGACTGAGGAAATGTTCAGGGTGGTGCCAGCTGTTGATTTATAAATGTACTTTTATGTTTGAAATTGGATGGGCTTTACTCTTAGAAAAAATTGCCATGGAGAAAATTTTTGAAGCAAAAGGTGAATTCGGTGTCTTTATTTCTAGTCCCCTTTAATAACCAAATTACAAATGTTTAAAATTTAGTTTAAATATTTAAAGCCGGATGGGTTGTTAGGTAAAGAACCTTCGAGTAAGTAAAAGTGTTTGAAAAAACCTGAAAAATACACAAGCCTTTCCTTGGATGAAAATTTAAACCAGTCAACCAAATGACTAACCAGTCAACCAACAAAAATAATTCACAAATGCTACTCCACTGGGAAGAATTAAGATCTGGGAGGTGCTTGGGGTGGGTCCTTCACATATGTACCAAAGAACCAACTACAGTGTCAGTAGTAACACATTGTACTGTGACAAACCAGAAAAGAGCATATGTATTAGACTGTATTCAACACACTCCATGAGTTATAATCAATTTTCCAGTATTTTGTAGAGTGAGTGGATCTTCTAGAGGCTATATATAATAGCTAAATCTTTTTGTGAGTGGTTTCCACTTCAGAAGTTGCAACAATGAATATGCCTATGAAACTTTTAAGCAATGATTCTAAAATTGGAGGCAAAGAAAGTAGCTGTTCAAACTTTCAGTGTCCTTATCATGGCAAATGAAGAAGATGGGCCATATTTAAAGAAGCCCATTTAACATAGAAAAGAACCAGCTAACTCATACAAATGAGGCAAGGATTTTGTCAAGATAAGTGAGATCCTTACAAAGAAGGCATGATGCCAACAGAGACAGTAGATCCTCAGAAGCATAATGCTATGGACACTGACAAGGAGAAAGGGCTTTTTGAGGGCTTTGGTGGTCAGTCCTTGCAATAATATTTGCAATAAGCCTATGCTATATTTTATAAGCTTAGATAATATTGCTGATGTGCCATATTTAGCTTTTGGAGCTCTTTTCTAGAGATGATAGATTTCCATGGATCCAGCCATTCTTTCCTATAAACTTATAAGCAAACAATCTAGGTTTAGGGATATAATTTATGGTCAAGAAAATGAATGAAGTAAATTGGTCTATGAATTATATCATTTGACCTGCATCTTACCTACCTGCTCACCAGCATTAAGTATACATGTGTGGCACACACACACACACACACACACACACACACACAAAGACATTCACAAAGGGACAAAAAGACGTCAAAGGACTAAGGAAGAGTGCCTTTGAGAATCTCCTTTCCTTTTAGGTAGTGGAAAAATGAATCAAGTATATAGCTGGAGAGGTTTAGAAGGGGATAGGACAGATGGTGGTAACCAGAGGTACACACTCATAAATCCGTGTGAGGTAGACACTAAGATGTCAAAAGACTTCAAAGATACATCCTCATGCCTTTTGAAGATCAAAGTAATAGGCTTGTAAAGGAGTAAAGGACTCTAGGGGAGTAATGCCAAGAGTTTGTTGTGAGGATTTCGCAGCGTTGATTGCAGTTCTCCTCACTCTGCTTTGTCTCTCTAAGATCTCTGGTTTCGAAGACACCATGCAGAAGACGGACACCCTAGGTTAAATAAAATATCTGCATGGCAAGCTTCCTACTTTCTTATTGTTGCCATACTACTGATCAGAACGATATGCTTGGCCTGTTTAGGTTTTATTCGATTTTAAAAGGGGCAGTGGGAATGAGGATAGATCTCTTGGCCATATTTCTTTAATTTGGTTCCAGTTATAGAAATAATAGGATCTTTTACTTATTCCCTCATCTGGCTTGATGCATTTCCACTAACCTAAAGTGGAAGTGGGTCACCAGCAGCACTATCAAGTGACAGCAATTAAGCATCGATAGCAAGAAACTGGCTTTGAAATTGATACTCCTGTAGAAATCAGACTATCCTACTTGGGGGCAAGTATGGTCATGGCCTCATGGGGCAGAAAAGTCTTAAGGCTTGTTTGGTCCTCAAGTCTTTCATTGCAATAAGGTCCAAGCCTCACCGAGTTTGCACTACAGTACTCTTAGTACTCTTCACATTTACGCACCTCCTATGTATTAGTATGAAGTTATGAAATTATAAAAAAAGTGAGAAGGAGAAGAAAGATCTCAGAAATCCAGACCAGGTTGTAATTTTCAACAGAATCTCAATAAAGCCCCAAGACTTCCATCTCCTCTAAGACATGCAAGAGGATTCTAGTGCTACAGTAGAACAATGAGCCATCTAGCTATGGAGTTACTGCTAAGGTTAGTGATTCAGGGTGACTGGGATACTGACCCTGTACTGAGGGCAAGCTGATTAACACACATCTTTATGAACAAATGCTCTTCAGCCCCAGGGCTGGCTGCACTTATCCCCTCAGGTAGCCTGAGGGATGCAAACGAGGAGACCTCATTAAAATCTCCCATGAACAGAGCAAAGCCCACTCAGAGCAAAAGGGCATTCAGTGTACACAGCTTTATTGAACAGCACTCTCAAAACAGAACCTGGAGTCCAATCTCCATGGTGATAGAAGAACTGCAAGCTTTAAACAACATGTCTGTGGTTCACAGAAAACATGCCAAAAGGACTGAGAATGGGAAAAAGGGAAATGATTATATTTTGGGTACCATGCACCCTGGAGGAAGCAGAACAGCTCAAATTATTAGAGGAATATTTTAGAGTAGAGGAAGTCATGTTATCCATCTAGATGCATCCACCATAAGCACCGCCCGAGCTGAAATGATATAAAACGACCTTCGGTAAGGATGGGGTCTACCTCTGTTTGGCATTTGCAGAATGCAGAGCTTCCTAATTAAAGCACAACTTTCAACATCCCATCAGGTCTCCCCGATATAGATGCACAGGCCTCTACACTTTATGATTTTCCTTCAGGAAGGATGACTGCATGTGCTGGTGTTTGGAAGGAAGGGCTAATGGGAAATTATCGAGGGCCTCAGTGAGGTTGTTCCACTGTGGATGTACTTCAGTACCACTGCCCCTCATTTCCAACTGGTTACAGATTTGGTTTACGGAAACACCACGTACTGTCACACTCCCTTTATTCTGCTTATGACAATTACGAGGAACATCTTCATCTCAGGTTCTTATTGATCAGCAAATACATACAGGAATGCAGGGGGAAATGAGACATATGTTGAGTCTCCCTGTCTTCAAATCTTCAGCGGAATGCACCACAATACTACAGTGAAACTGGCACTTTCAAAACCTCTCCAGGGAATGAATGGATTATGTGCATTTAAAAAAATATGAGGCTGTATTTTTATTCCTGCTGAAAGCTACTTGAGATCTTACATCCCATTACTCTTATTTTCCTTACCTTTGTTCCTCCTTTCCTGCGAACCTTCTCTATGTATTTATATAGAATTTTTGGTGCTTGATTCCTAATATTTGATCAAATGACTTAGAGTATCTCTTGAGCCCTGTGTTTCAAATTTAAGTGTTGGAGAAGTACACACTTCTCCTTTTCTTTGTTCACAAAGGGGATCTTGTGCACGAAGGCGAGCCACATAGTCACTATCTTTGAAGTTCTTGCTATCATTCATGAAATCACTTCTATGGAAATGACATTCCTAAGTTTAGTCTTCAGCTTTTAGCCCCAGGAACTCCAAAGTTCACTGGAAAGGAGACTGTTTTATATCTGGAGACTTAAATAATAAGATATTTATGAATCTGTGTAATAATATTTCATTGCATCTTGAACTTCCAATTCCCTGGCTTCAACAGCTCACTCCAAGTCCATGACCGGGACTCTCCCAGTGACACAGGATGCAAGTGTTTCAGTAGTGAGTGTGAAACACACCCACATCCTTATTTTGGGGAGATTATAAATGCAGATTTCTAGGAGTGATATTAGCTTCTAAAGCCACTCCAGCCCCCTTTAGATGTTTCCAAATGAATAAAATTGAAAACTTGTTATGGATATTTATAATCTAGTTTCTAATCATAATCTTCTGCAATTGACTTACAATGCAATACTTTTCTTGCCATAGAATCAAGACTCATCACTGAAGTAGGATTAGAACTTACCTCCTGGTAATGAAGGGACTTCCTGAGGAGGGAACAGAGTGGGAGAACAGGGTATCATTCATGCTGGTTACAGGTCTGGGAGGCCTGAAACAAAGCATAGTGTGTGTGGAAAGTCAAAGCCAAGAAAACCCACAGATAAAAGCTATCCACTATTTCTTGAGAAAAGGAGGTGGGGATGTTAAAGTTTTATCTTACCCTGAATTAACATGAAAGTTTATATATTTTAGTTAAATTATTTAAATGTTTTAAATGTACATTTCCTTGAGAAAAGTTTTCAATTAGCAATAATCATGCTTTGGATAAACCTCATTAGCTATGATGCTGCCACTGTGCAAAGCTTACATTTTCTTGAGAATATAGAATCTTGGTTAAATACCAGATGGAAGATCTCTGGACAAACTGAGAACATTTACCTTTGAGCTTTGAGCTTTGGAGTGTCACTGAATCATGCTCTTCAATGGGTCAAGGATTTTGAAGGAGCTATAGCTTACTTCTACTCCTAAAGGATAAAGTTCTGAAACCATGATTGTCACAGTCTACACAAGTCCTTTGGAAAGAAGAGGATTCCCGAGTCTCTAGAAACTTCCTTTTGTGTTGCCCATGATGATGGTCTTCTCTAATAGGTCTGGTTGGGAAGCTCATGGGCTCTGAAATCCCATCTTGCCTCACTTGCTCTTTGTTCTTGGTGAAGAGGCAATGATGCAGTAGAAGGACTTGCTGTTCCTGTCATTTGGCTGCTCCATGTGAGAGGGAATATGGCGTACAGCATTCCACAAACCTCACTTTTCATATTGTGACTGAAAGAAAACAGTGTTCAATATTCCTCAGAATTGTCCATGGTCCTAAACACCAATGGCCTGAGTCTGTGTTCGCTGGTGCCATTTGCTTCATCTGGAAACTCTTTCCCTGTCAGAAATTAGTTCAGATAGAGCCAAGATCCCTACCCTGTCTTCAGTAGTTTTTAGTCTCACTTCAGGTTCAATGTAAGATATTGAATAGAAAGATAGGATTTAGAGTTCAGAAGATAGAGGATGAGACAGGGAAAATGTTGGCTTCTATATAATTATTTGCATTTAACAATATGGAATTTTGTAAAGATAAGTCATTGATTACAGTCGCCTAAGGGATCAATTCATGTTGGTTTTATGCAGAGTTCATTTTGTTTTTAAACTGAGGTAATCAGACTTAGTCTTGGATTTTACAATGAAGAGATTGTGGGTAATATGTAGACTCACTTATTGCAATGTATTTATTGAAATGGTCCTGATGCTCTGTGGATTTTAAAATGCTAGCAGTATGCAAATATTTGTTGAAACTCTTTTCTTGTAGCTGGTGTTAAGGTGCATCCTAACATTTTGAAAGACAGCATTTACTGGATGAGATCAAAACAGCAGATTGACCATTTCATCTGTTCCAGGTGCATTAAAACTGAAGTTCTGAAAACAACCTAGTGTTTGCTTTACTTATCTAGGATGTGTCTTTGGACAAGTGAGCAACAGGATGCTAGTTTCAAACGAATTCTGCATTGAACTGGACAATTTAACAGAAAGATGCTAATTTTATATAAATGTAATTTTTGGGTCAGTTAAAGGGGAGCGAGGCAGCATAGGGCATGAAGTGGCTAACTTGGCATGGTGATGTGGCAGATGGTTATAGAAACGACTACCTGCTCACTAGAAATTACCCTTTGTGAAACATTTGCAGGTTTCACAGTTATTTTTAGGGACCCACTTACATTCACTGGAAAGTTCCTAAAATCCTATGCTTACCCTAGCAACAGATCACCCTAGCAACAACTTATCCAATATAGGCTAAGACCCTGACTGGTTTAGAATCCTTAGAAGTATGGTCAGGGCAAGGACACCATGTTGAGAAGTTCAGTCCAACTTTTCCATGCCATGTTGCTTATCGCTTTGTCTCCACCGTTGTCATTTTCTGGATAAACCTCAGTTTCTCTTTCTTTCCCTCTTTCCCCTCCCCACTGGTACAGGGATTCAAACAAAGGATCTTGTGCTTGTCAGGCAGGTGTGGTGCCACTGAGCTACATCCCTCACTATACTCTTAAGTGAAATAAATCGGACACAGGTGTACATATTGCATTGTCTCTAGTGTGAGAAACTGAAAGGGTAAATAAGGGGGAAGGGAAAAAATCGATAAAAGAAGGAAAAAATGGAAACAAAGTTTTTGTAAATGGGGTGGAGGGGAGGTTAAAGGGAGGGAAGGGGAATGGGAGGAAAAGATGAATCAAGCTATATTATGGACAGGTACAAACTCCCTTTGATGAATGTGATTGTTGTGTATATTTAAATTGTACCAATAAAATTAATTAAAAAAGAATGAATCTCTACTTCTCACTGCTTTGTTTCTAACTTCATTGTTCTTTGAAGACCTGACTTCTCCATTTTCCACTTGGAGATCTTCAGCCTTGTGTCAGCCCCGCTCCACTCTTGCATTCCTTGCCAGGTGAGGGCAAGAACTCCAGGAAAGAGGCCATGGAAGACTCCTAGGTCCCCAGATCCTGGCCGTAACGTTTCATTGTCTATAATTGTGAGGTTATATATGTCAGATTTTATGACATTAAGCAAAATGAAATCTCTTTATTGTAGCTTTGCAAAATGTTGAAAAGGAAATGAACTTTTGTTTTTCTTTTGTAATTAAAATAAAAACAAAATCCTTTCCCATCTTTGTCTCTAGGCGATGAGAAAACAAGTAAATTTGAAATGCTGTTTAGTTTGGTAAATTTACTTTATTAAATGTGGTCACTGTAAAGTTGAACTTGAGGCTTCTTAGCAGATGATTCATATTTAAGGTTTACCATCAAAATGTTGAACTTGGGACAGAAAAGCTTGTCACCGAGTAGTGAATTTCAGAGAAACTGATGTTCCTATTCTCCATAATCAAATGGCAAATTGCCTTATCCAAAAATAGGTCATAACAGAAATGTTAAGCATATTTACCATTATGAAAAAGAAACAGCTCCACAAGATGCAGTAAGTCACAGAGGCCTCCTGTGAAGCTTTCTTTCTGGATAAGATCTTTGCAGAGGGCATCTTCATAAAATTAGTATTCTTATAAAGGGAAAGAGTTCGGCTCAAGACAGAATTGATTTTAAGGTAGTCTCAGTTTGCTCACTTATTTTGTGTCTCATAACCATGTATAAATCTTTATAAGCACACTAGGGGCTATTGAACTACTTACCAGGTATCACTTTTGGCAGCGAAAAATGAAAGAGAATAGAGACTGTTAATCATAGCAATGTTTACAAGCAATACATAGCTAAGAACAAATGCCAAAACACCAAAATGTCACCACCTGCTTGCCTCTATTTAAAGAATAAATTCATGACCAGCAGCACCTTTTTACTGTGTGTAAATTAAATTCCTTGGCTACAATAAGGGAATGACATTTTCTGTGTGATATGGTTCATTCCCATAGGCAAATGTGCATCTGTTCATGAGACAACAGCACTACAACCTGTTAAAGTTCTATTGATTCAGTCAGTTTTTACTATCTCTAAGGCCTCTTGCAAAATACTGTTTGGTGCCAGACTCTGCCATATTTTTATCATTTAAAAGTTAGAAGTCGAGACTTAGGTAATGAAAGTATTTTAAATTTATTTTTTATGTATTGATTAAGCATAAGACCTGTATCTTGTCTTGTTTTATACCTATATATGTTATAATGACTTTTTATTGTTTAAGATTGGGGCAGCCATGTTAGAGAAGTAGTATCAGTTTTTTAACAGAGTCACAAACACAGAAAGACATGTGCATTTGAAGATACTGTATAATGTTCAGCATCAAATTCCATATACATGGGCCTTATAACACTAAACATATTTCAGCACTGAATAGGACATGTAATTATCCTTTCTGTAAATATATATATATATATCACGTGATTTTTTCTAAAGAGTGTCTTTGAAGAATTTGCACTAATTTAGAAAATGACCACACTTTTTCATAGTAATGAAAATGATTTATTTATATTTAATATTTATTAAATATAAATTTAACATATATTTAACAAATAAATTAAATATATTTAATATTTAGTAAATATATTTAATTATATTGTGCTGTAATTCTCAATAGCTTAAACCTCAAGTCACCCAGAACATGACAGAATATGCCCATCAATATTGCTGTTATAGGGCCAGGGATTTAGCTCAGTGATTCCACCACCTACCTTACAAGCACAAGGTCCCGAGTTTGATCCCCGGTACCCCCAAAAAACAAACACACCCCCAAATATTGCTGCTATTCACACCTCCACTCACTACTCTTGTCTTACCTTTGTGGGTGAGCTTATCTATGTGTGTACAATCATGTAGGATATTTTTGAAGACCTACATGAACATGTGTTCAACGAATGAGAAAGATAGGACTTGTGCCACAATTAACTAATTGATTAAGAAATTACTTGGAAAAGCACACGGGAACATACTCTGAGGATGGTCTTTGCTAGAGAACCAAACAATAAGTTTCGTATTATATATTTTTGTACTATGATATTATTTCTTCGACTTAAGACTTGTACGCTTAAGCCACATTTTGGAGTAAACACTTAGGGACATGAAATAGAGTTGGGAGTATTGGTGTGTTTTACTTTTAAGTGTTCATCTTTACTTATTCCAAATGTACAACACTGTATAAAAATGATGGAATGGCTTACAATAATAGGACGTGCTATGGTGTGTCATATATTTTTGTCAAATGCATCAAAATTACAGGTATATACATTTGGAAGAAATGTGAACATCCTTTAACTCCAAGTACATGCTCATTATAGCAGATTAAGAGAGTATGTATAAAAAGATTAAAGAATATGCTGTTTATTTTAATGTTTAAAGTCTTTATGTGCTTTGAATGATTCAGAATAGCTAAGTCAGCAGCATAGTTGAAAACTAAAGTCTCAGAATACCTCCCAAAAGACATGCATAACTGTTCATTACAGTAGCATTTGGCTAAAAAATATATATAGGAAAAATTTTCTACTATCTAAAAATAGAAAAAAATTATATATAATGTAGACTGGACATTCTGCATCCAGAATTTCTTGTGTGTTATTTTAACAATTTCATATGTCACACATATGTATTCTACCCTGTAAAAAATTTTATCAGGGAGTACAGACTGGTATTTTGATGAAAAAACTCTTTTGAAATTAAAGAAAAAAAAAGATAAAATATCAGTATAAAATAAAAAAAAAACTCTTTTGGAAATCTGGTTAAATATATACAAATTTTCTCAGAAAAAGGCATGTTTTATACAGAACTTTAATAGAATCATGAATTTTCTTTTCAGATCCCCAGTACAGAACTATTGTGGGGACTGGAGTTGTAGTTCGGTGATAGGGTACATGTTCAGTGTCTATGAAGCCCTGGGTTCAGTCCCCAGGCCCCAACAAACAAAGCAGACTAAAACGAAACAACCCCTCCCAAACAACCTATTATGCAGGTAATGGACCCAATCTTCAGTGAATAACACATTGGATCACTTGCCTCTTACATTAGAATTTAAAAAGTTCTACTGAACTAAATCACACACAGACACACAAACACAGACACAGACACACAGACACAGACACACACACACACATGCCTGCACGCACATATACACTCATTGATCCTGAGCATCTACTGTGTACAAAGCCCTGGCCTAGGTATGTGCAGTGTGATGCACTGTGAAATGGACTTAATTTTCCATGTCTCATTTCCCTAACCCTTTCTAGAGTGGGCTCATTCTGTTCTACCGTAGGGCTCTTGGCACCAAGCTGCTCATATCTATCCATCCTCTCACACTCTGTCTTCAGCTAGTCCAGTGACTGAACCTCCTAGGGGGCTGCAAGAAGTGAGCTGGGCAAAGCACACAAAGCACAGACTTGCTCTCACTACACTGTGTTTCTTCACTAGCAACTGGGTGATGGTCTCTAGTGGGCTATGGGAAGGGACGTTGAGACTGTAATACGAACAACTCCTACGGAGGAGATTTTTGAAGTGTTTGACCCCTTGGGACTCTCCCCAGATTTACTTACGCCTGGTTTGCTTTTAGAAAGGTAATTTCCCAGGGAAGTAAACCACAGTGTACAGAACTGGTTTACATCAGTTTCCTGAACATTATGTTGCCTGAGAAATAAGAGCCTCCATTCTGCTGTGTGTTGCTAGGTTCAGTGATCCTTCAAAGATTATTCAAGAGCAAACAGCACAGTATCCTACTGTATTTACGAACAGCTCATAGTCACGAGGCAGCAAAAATGATTAGATGGTATTTTGCTTAGGCCCATCAGATAAAAAGGGTTACTGCTTTCAGAAGCAGTTCATGTCTCTGGGAGATCATATTCTGGGCTTCCCAAAGCATAAACTTTGCATCACTGAGTCCTAAAACCGGCAGGTATATCAGCCTACCTGTTAATGTCAAATAGCCTGTAAACATAGGCTTTTCAATATGGTCGGGCCCAATGAACTGTGGGCAGCAAAAGGTGGTTCAGGAGGAGGAACCGTGTATTTTAGAGACTTCTGGAGGAAGCTGGTGAATACCTCATTCCTAACTTCATGCAAACAGCTGGAGCACTTCTTTCTTCTTTTGAGATCAATTTCACACCAAGGGAGTGATGCTTTCTTTTCTCTAAGCTCCCTGCTATCTTGGCTGTTCAGGCCTGAGTTGTTTGGAAGAATTATTCCTTTTTGTTCTAATGAATTTCCTCACCTGTTCCCATCTTCAACCTTCCAGTGGCTGGACCATGGATTTTTCCGAGATTATGTACCTTGGAATAATCCAAAACCAAAACCCCAAACAAAGCAAAGCGATTTCTAGTTTTGCTGGCATTTGATTTGGGACTTAAAGCACATATGAGGTGAAGGTAAAATGTTCCTAAAATTTAAAAAACTGTGGTCATTCCATTGATTGTTAACTTCTGGATGTGCAAACTCCACTGACATCCATATTTTATAACACAGCTTCTGTGATATTTTCCACCACTTGGTGAATTATGCTAGCAATGCACACATGTATGGTCATGTGAGGCACAGGGCAGCTCAATAAGAAAAAAATTACTTTGATTTTTTTAAAAAATGAATTTTAAAACTTGGTCTTTGACAACCGATCTAAAACAGCCTCCAGACCTGTATCAGTGGAAGAAAGATGCACCTTACCAGGTGGCAGGGAGAGACACTTACACGATGTGGGCCAAGTTGAGTGGCTTCTCTGGCTGATCGGGGAACATGGGGTGCAAAGGTTCCCTGCTGGATGCACAGCTCAGAGACTTGCTTAAAGCATTGGTTAGCTTCTTAGCAGGGGATTTCTGGAAAAAAAGAAGGGTAGAAGTAATAACAACTCATTTTGATGTAACAGTATTTCACAGGATTTGCTTTACAAAATAGCCACCATCCATCTCTCCATCTCCATCCATCCATCTATCCATCCATCCATCCATCCATTCCCCTATCCATCCATCCATCCATCCATCCATCCATCCATCCATCCATCCATCCAAGAAGTGCTTTTTTGATTACCTGCTCTAAGTCAGGAAGTTTGCTGGAAGCTAGGAATGAGTTACCAGAGTACCTACCTCCTGCTGCTCAAGAACACCAAGGGCTGTGATAAATAGAAGTGGTCATTGTCACCGAGTCACCTGAGAAACCACTTAATAGGCCTGCAGGAGTTTTGACAAAAGTTTAGGGGAGTAGGAAGGTTATTCCTGATGGAGCGAGTTCAATGTAAAGGGAGAAGGAAGAAGAGATCCTGTCTGGAGAATGGAGAGGAAAGTGGGAGGCAGGTTACCAAGGTCCTTATATGGCAAGTCAAGGACCACATCTTAATCTTGTAGGCAAAGGGAGACAATGAGGTCTTTAAAGCACCAGAATTACAGGATGAGACCTGACTAGAGGATTGCTCCTACCCAAGAACAAAAGATAGCTTGGGAGAGAACAGGATCGAAAAGGAGATGAGCAGAAAGTTTTTCCAGGAAACCAGGTGCAAGATGCTTCTACCTGGCCCAAAACTTCCAGTTAGAAGTAAAACAGAAACTTCAATCTGCGTCTTTCAAATTTAAAGTTATGTTCTTCTCAGAACGTCATGTTACCTCTTTTTCATTTGGACTAAGATGTTTGTCTCAATATGAAGCCATCAAAGTTATATAAATATAATAAGTATTTATAACAAAATATTATATCTGGATAATGAATCTCTAACAAATTTTCCCTTTCCATAAGAAGCCATTTATAATTTTGTCTCTTTTATACCCTTTCCCCTTTTTCTATTTCATAATTGGTAATACTATAATGAAATGGCTATTGTCTTCATTATTTAAAAGTTAAGTGACAGGAGAATTGTTCATAAAGTCCCTTTTGGGCTTCTGTTAGAAGGTGTAACTCTTAGAATGTTTAAGCCATTAGGTCCTTTCAAAGTTCTCAGTCCCCAAGAAAGAGGTTTCTTATATGGCTTTAGCATATCAGCTTTCACAACCGAAAGTGATAGTCTTCAAACATCAGCCCTGCAGAATCTGGGATATAAGTTTGAAAACCGGTAACATTTTGACAATAAGACACCAGAGAGTGTCTGTTCCCATCTTCTGTACTGAATTGCAGCTCATGATTATGTTCTCACAGCTGTCCTCAGCACATGAGGCTCATGGCACTGTGGAGTTGAACCCGGCACAGGCGCCCAGTCTACTCTGCCTTAGTGAAGAACGGTTACTGGATGTGACGAATTATCACTACAGTTGCACTGTGTTATAGTTGCCCCTTAGAGTTCCTCATAGTGACTGCTGCAAAGGACATTCTGATTTAAGATGCATATTTTGAAGACCTCCTCTTTTTTAAAAAAAGAACAATAATTTACCTTTTGAGTAGAAACTACAGGTTGAATTGAATTGCAAATATGTACTGTTTAATGAATTCAATATACATTAAATTTTAATGTAGAAAAACCTCCTAAAATGTTTGCATTTTCCCATGATAGAACAATTTCAAGAGGCACCGGCAAAGCTTGGTGGTAAATCCCACATCCCCCAATGCATTCTTAAAACCATACTTGAACAAAAGCGAGAGAGCCGTATAGCTACAGCTGCTCTTTCATTTTTAACCAAGATAGAGGTTAGACAAGTACAGACCATTCATACAGGAAGCACTCTGAGAAAGTCACACTCTTTCCATATTCCTAGTGCCACGTGCTCCTGAAAATACACCTATCACACAGACACTCACAGGTCACCTTTACCAACCTGGTCATTTACACCATTCAGGCAAAGATGATTTGCTAGTATAACCACAGTCTCTCCACCCCGCCCCCTGCAAAAACAGTAAAACGGAACAGCATTCTTAAGCCCACGCTCTCATACTTCTTTCCTTAGTACTCAAGGATCTGGGAAACACGACTATAGTTTTCAGCAATTTCCACAAAACAAAACAAAACTCGGAGAAACCTTTAACTTACTGTGAAAATAAGATCAAAGTCCAGAAGATGCTTGCTGTTCAGTTGTTATTTAAATCAATACCGAATTGTCTATATTCAAGAAGAAATACAGTTTGAGGCTTCCTGTATTTTAGGTCTCAGGAAGGTACATTGGGGTTCAGATAGACTGAGTAAGAGATTCCGGTAAAACAGGAATGGCAGGGAAGGTGCAAGGACTGTTGGCGTTGGAGGAGAAGTTAAGTTTGTTCCTTAATCCTATAACCATCCTCGAGAGCTTGACAGTCCCTTTTATTGTGGGCCAACCTCCAACTGCAAGTATTGCCCGGACCTTGCCTTACCCATGATGTGTACTCTTTCATTTGGTGCTGGTTGCTATGGGAGCCACCAGCATGGCCCCTCCAGAAGCAGTCCTGACAGAGCTGGTAATTGTGACACTGCTGGCATCGGTAGCGAAATCCCATCATACTCTCGCTGTGGCAGTACGAACACTCCACCGGGTGGAAGACTAGGGAGGAAGTAAATGCAGGAAAAAAACAGGAACGTGATCATTTGAATCAGAATAAAGGAAAACACAGCTTCCTTGAAAAACGGATGTTTCTGTTGGATGCCGTGACTTCAGAAAATGGTCAGTTTTGGCTCAGAGAAACCTTAAGTTTATTGCTGGAATCTCACTACCCTTTGCGATCTTGTGTGTGTGTGGAGGGGGTGGGCTGGAAGAAATGAGGTGGGGAATAGGTGTCCTAGTAATGACACAGGTCTCTGTAAAGCTATCTGCTCTTTTTTTCTTTCATCTCTTACACTATAAGAATATAAATTACCCAAACTGACCTTGCCTTTCTCCCAAACTGCTGTGTCTCCTGGAGACCAGCACAGCTCACTGAAGACTCAGAAGCACACGGATGAACACAGCTAACTGCCCAGCGGGAAGAGTAACTATTAAATAAATGGGAAGTGACAGAAGACAAGGGGACATGGGGGAAAGTAGAAAAGCTAGATGAGAGAATTGACCTATTTTTAAAATAATGGTTGACTTAATGACTGATAACTGTCCTCATCTAACTGACAATTTTTCTTTTCTGAGGAAGGTGGATAGTGCCCGACTAATGTGTAAATTTTCTGAATATAGCACCATTCAGATACTTCAATAAATATAATTTTGGGCAGGAAATTAGAACTATAAAGCAGGCAAGGTAAGGTATGTGAGATTTGAAGCTAATAACTGATTAAATCCAAAAGTTTATTTACATGCTATGAACTAAAGATACTAAAACAATAACAACAACATGAAAATATTGCTTTTGATAAAGTTATTCTCTGACGAACCAGCCAGGAAAAATAATGCAAATAAGAATAAATGAAAATAAAAAACAAAGTGTACATAGACATAACCAGTTCTGGGTGCATAGTCTTTTTAAAAAACATCTGAGTAATTTTCTTTTAGTCATTAAGTTTATTGATCCATTTTAGGCATATGATATGATGACATTCATCATTGGGAATTTGTAACTTTGTATAATATATCTTGGTTCTTATTTTCTTCCCATTCCCCTGCCCTCCCTTCAACCCTACCACCTCTCTCTATTTACAAAGACTTTGTTTCCATTTTTTTCCTTTTCTCATATTTATTCCTTTTCTTTTCTGGTACTTGGGAAAGACAGTGAGACTTGAATCTAGAGTTACAGCCCTTGGACAAGTGCCTGAGAAACTGATCTCTTGCAACAGGAAATACTGAGAGAGCAAGCAGGAATGAAATTCCAGCTTTATGACTGACAATGACTAGTTCTGGAACTGCAAAAACAAACAAACAAACAAACTCATACTGCAACATAATATGCACCTTACTATTTTTTACTTCTGCATATAGATAAGATGCATTGAAAAGTCTGATTGTTATTAAATACATAAAAACTAGTAAGTTCATTCTTTAAATTTTGTCCATGAGCAAAACAGGATAAATTCATACCCTTTAAAAGAGACAATAAAGACAGTTGCTAAAAATTTTGAATGAGGATTTTAAATGAAGCCAACTTTAGCCCCAAAGTATACTAAAGAAATATGTAGACATTCAGAGTCCAGTAAGATACATGGGATAAATTATGTTCTTTTCAATTGAAGAAATTTCAGAGTTCAGTTAAGCAATAAATAAAGATCATGCAAAGATTAGAGACACTGAATTATTCCATGTTTACATTTCTTTAACTCTTGTCCTAAATTATATTTCATGTTTAAATCTGAATATGCAAACAGTAATTCTTTATCCTAGAAATACTTGATTAAAAAACATTAAATAGAAGTCTCATCTTTAGCATAAGTACAACTTTTGAAAGCTTACAATTTGGAGCGTGTGACTAAATATTAGCAAGGTGCCCTCATTAATTTTTTTGTTAGCTCTCTCACCTACTCCTGAATGATTTCCCTGGAAGAAATAGTGCTGTGCATACTAATATTGGAAATTTAGATCTGAATTAGATACTAGGAAGTGTCACATCGAAGTTCTTCTGTTATGTACACTGGATTTGTAACTGAGAGCTACACAAGGAGATTTAATAAGAGTTTAGAAGTGCAGTGGTCTTATAAGGCTTTATTGGTCAGAGACATGGGTTAGTTCTATACAAAACAAAACTAAGAATCACTAAATAACATCCCTAAAGCACTGCCATGGGATGAATAACTGTAGACCTGATGGTTCTATTTCAATAATATAATAAACCGCTTTTGCACACTAGTAAGTACTCACCATTTTCCACATTTGCCAGTCGATGCAGGAGAGGCAGCCAGACCAGACACTGTGGGGGCGGGTCAGACATGAGGGTGTCCAGGAAGCCATTCAACGTGACTTTTTTCTGCATCGAAAAGAATCACAAAATTTTAGAATAGAGAATATTCTTAACTTATTTGCTATATAAGTATCATTGGAGGTTAACAAGCATACAATTAACTTTTTTTTTTTTTTGTACTGGGTATTGAACTCTGGTCCTTGCGCCTGCAAGGCCGGCCACTGAACCGCTGAGCTAAATCCCCCGCCCTCATACAATTAACTTCTAAAACATGAAGAAACAGAACTGAGCAAATTTGCTATTAAACTAGTTCAGAACTGAAAACACTGCTTTTTATGCCTATACCTACAGGAGACCAGATTATTTCCACCGAGACTGAGCAACAGCCAAACCAGAGGTAGAACAATTCTGGGAGCATCACTTTTATAGATGAGGAAAGAGGAAGAACTGAAACTCTCCACGGAATTTATGAACAATTTTTCTTTAGAACTTCTCAACTAGTGTAAGTAATAAATATTTAGTGGTCAATGTGAATGGCTCCTCTATACTAGATCAGGGGCAATTCTGTTAGGAGAGAGTGTTCCAAATTCTTTATATATCTTTCCTCTCAATTCAGTCTGCTTATATTTCCACAGTGCGGTCCTTTCTGATATAGAAAAAAATGTGTTATATCAAATTTCTTTAAAAAGTGACAAAAATAATGTGATGTTAATATATGTTAATATATTTTTTATGTTATGATGAATAACAGTTACATATTTATATGCAGAAATAACTATTGTATTTGACATTTTGAACTTGAATGTCAGAGTGGCTAAAATTTTGATATTTTAAAATAATAAATCAGTTTAGACGAGGTACAGTGTATTTTTAAAGCCTGTAGCTTACACTAATCCTTACAATTCATTAAATAAATATCCTTCACTGATCTCTTATTACCAGCAGAAATTCGTAATTTCAGTCTGTCTTCATAATACTTTTAAGGGTTGACATCAATATAACTATTAAATATATGTTATATAAAATATAGATATTGAGACAATATTTTAAAAAAGCAATGTTGTCTTTCAAAACTATCATTTGGGATGACTTAGACTTTTTCCACTGAAGCATTTCAGACATTTTTGGAATTTTTCCCTTTAATGGCTGTTATTTGTATTATTTCTTTTTGTATTTAAAATGATTTTATCCATTTTGATCACTATATTGGCTAAAAATCACTCCCAACTTTTTCAAAAAATGTTTTTATGAAGAAGTATGTATGTAGAAATTTCTTATCACTAGGGATATATAAACGATGATATAATGGGGCAGTCCACTGGCTACTTAAAAGATAATTTTTAACATGGGAAGATTACATATAATTCTCTTTCAGTCAGTAAAAGCGAGGCCTAGAAACATCAATATTGCATGTTCTCACTTACATGGAAGTTGATATAATCGGTTTCAGAAAAGGGAAAACTAGAGTAGTGGGCATTAGTGGCTGGGAAAGGGAGGAAGGAAGAGGGGACTGGGTAATAGGTATGAGAGCACAGTTAGATATTCTCTCTGAAAGAAGAGAATGGTTTGCTTGGGGACAGAAGTCAGGGGGAACACACAGGACTATCTAAACTCACCTGGGTGCGGGTATGCAGAAGCGCAGCGAGGGTTATAAAGGCTCCTGGGTGAGATGATAAGGTAGCAGAGCTAGATTTAGTACAATAAACTATGTCTTCTTTACTAACTGTATAGATATGCTTGTGAGCCAGGTCACCAAGGAAACAGACTAATGATGTTTATTAGCTAGACAACCAATGTGATTTTCCAGGGGTTTCTAGGAACTAATGTTTTTAAAAATTACTTTTTATTTTATTTGCACTGATTTCCTATTTATCGGGTCCTTTTAGAGGGCCTATCTGGCTAGTTCAGATTTTTAAAAAATTGTAAACAAACCCTCAGAATATTGTAAACAAACTTCCTGCACTGTGCTGGAGAGTGGGCTTGTATAACAGAACGGGGGACAAAGATGGAGAGACCCCCAAACCAAGCAGCATTCCCTGTGCCATGCCCCATTCGAACACATCCTTCATAACCCTAAATGCAGCACATCAGGGCAGATTTAGGCAGCTGTGTTTGCCATGCTTTGGGCCACCCAGGTCACAGTGTGGTGACTCTTTTCTTCTCTCCTTTGTTGAACACTGGTAAAACTCGGTGTTGGGTCAGACATGTGTCTCATGTGAGGCTGAGTGACAGTTCAGTCCTCTTGATAGTGCAGTGATAATAATAATAATAATGATACTGAGGTTGTAAGGTTGAAATTACATGATGAAAGTAAAGAAATTAGTATGGTCCTTGCCTCATGGTTAGTGGACACCAGCTATTATTACGATCGGGGTAGTTAACAGGCTCGAAGGTCACTTGTCAGAGGCTAGAGATACACTCCAGAAGAACTGTCTGTGCATCTGTGGCTGGGAATGACACAGGAGAGCAACAACTGCTTGAGCGATATCCCCCTTAAAATGTTACCTGTTGGGAGAAACAGGATCTAGCCGATTGTTCTGTGTAACCAAATGAAGGACCTTCAAAAACTGCTGTGGGTAGTTTGAGAACTTCCCGAAGGAATTGGTCATAACGTCCATAAACCATCACTCCGCTGGAGTCAGAAATCATTGAGAAAATATCTGATGAAAGGGAAAGGATGAAGGTATTTATTTATCACATGAACATTCTGTACTATTTTAGGACAATATATCTGCTGCTAGGAACAAAAATAAGTGTATTATTTTATGAAAAAATACTATAAAAGCTAATTTTTATTCTTAAATATTCCTGGCATGGTGTTTCCTCTGGTATTTTACCAGAGATGAAAACTGGCACACAACATAAACTGGTAATTTGGCTAAAATTAACACATTTTGATAGGACAGAGAATGTCACATTTTTATTTTGAGGTCAATTATTGACTCATATATAACTCAATAAGGGTAATTTTTATATATGTGAGGTATATGTTGACTTCATCTGAAACACACAATGAAAGCTGGAGGTGTGCTTATTTGTTAAACAATTATCCGTCTAGGGCTGGGGATTTAGCTCAGCGGTTCGGTGGTCTGCTTTGCAAGCACAAGGACCAGAGTTCGATCCCCGGTACCAAAAACAAAAACAAAAACAAAAACAATTATCCATCTATATCATCACCAAAACATTTAGGTTTTGGTTTAAGATATTTAAAAAGTGAAAGATACAACAAGGATAAAGATGCAACAAAAACACTTGATTAACTTCCCACAGAAGCAGAACGCTTGCTATAAATCAAGGTATTTTGGGTGGAAGGTACTTGATTTATGGGAAGTGTCTTTTGACTCATGCAGTGGAGAGGAAACTTGGCCTTGTGAATGATCAATGGGGTGAAGTCAGGGTCTTGGGTTATTGTCTTGGTGTTCTTTTTTTGCTGAACCTCTGATCTTCAGTTGCTGCTACTATGTGCATTTAATGAATGTTAATGGAATACTTTTACAAGGTATTTTATAATTCCTCTTTGGAAATCACTGTCAGAATGAAAGGTTTGCTATTAATTTATCCCCATGTTAGCCAAATTGTTACTAGACCTGAGGACCTGCTGGGATAAACTGTTGTAAATTCAGTGTACTACATTCATACACTTTAGCTTTGAATTTCCAGGGTCAAAATGTAAGATTAGAACATTGCTTTTACACAGCAACTAAATGTTAGTAAACATATTGTAGTCTTTCACTGTATTAAGTTTTGAGGTTGTGAATTAACTATAATTTTCTTAAATGTACCAATTGCAAAGGATTTCTACAATGCTTCAAATAGTTTATTAATTATGAGACCACAGAAATTCTACCTGGGGCTAATATCCAAAATATATAAGGATCTCAAAACAACTGTATAACAAGAAAAAAAAATAACCTGATTAAAAATGGGCAAACATACATAGAAATATTTCCCTAAAGAAGTCATAAAAATGAATGATAGGTGATAAAAAATACCCAATATCACTACTCATGATAGAAATGTAAGTCAGAACCACAATTACATATCATCTCACTCCAGTAAGAATGGCTGCTATCAAAAAGAATAGTCAGTATTGGAGAGACTTTGGAGAAAGCAAATCATCATACACTTCTGGTAGATACATAAACTAATAGAATCCTTATGAAAAACAGTGTGGAGGTTGCATAAAGATGAAAAATAGAACTATCATTTGATCCAGCAATCCAACTATTGGGTGTATACCCAAGGAAATGGAATTAGTATGCTGAAGAGACATCTGCACTCCTGTGTATTGTAGTATTGTTTACAGTAGTTAAGACATGTAGTAAATCTAAGTGTCCACTAACAGATGAGTGGATAAAGAAAATATGATACATATTTAACCACACTTAGAAGCACATCTTGTCATTTGCAACAACATGGATGAACTTGAAAGTATTATGTGTAATGAAATAAGCCAGGCACAGAAAACTTAGCATAGTATCATCATATTCTATGTGAAATGTAAAAAAGTTTATCTCATAGAAGATGAGAGTAGAATGCTAGTTACCAGAGGCTGAAGGCAGGTAGTGGGGGTGCAAGGAGAAGGTATTGGGTAGATGTTGGTCAAAAGAAATATAAATACAGTTAGATAAGAGGAATAAGTTCAAGAGATACATTATATGGCATGGTGACTGTAGTTAATGACAGCATACTGTAGTTTTAAAAACAGAAGACAACAGATGTTGAGTTCTTACTATGGATCATCCAAATAGCTATATGAAATATTTTTAATTTTAATTTTAATTTTTTGGTACCAGGGATTTAACTTGGGACCTTGCACTTGTGAAGCAGGAGGCAAAACCACTGAGCTAAATCCCCAGCCTCTAAATGAAATATTTTTTAAACAACAGAATAGTTAATTTGGGGAATTATTTGAACTTCTCTGTAGTTCCTGTTTATCTTCTATTTTACTCTTTATTTGTCCATACATATATATATATATATATATATAGAGAGAGAGAGAGAGAGAGAGAGAGAGAGAGTGCTTCTCATATAAGAGAAACCATGTGATATTCAAGTTTGTTCATTGAAAAGAAAGTTTTGTCTTTTTTTGTAAGTGAGAATCTTTTTCTTGACTATACAGGTGCTCCAGGTAACAATGTGGACATTATTTTAAGACAATGATACATATTATTTCAATCATTGTCTAATTATTTTGTTATTTAGATTTGTTTTATTTTTCATAGAAGTAATAGTGTCTATATTTTCTTTATTTATATCTAATTGTATTACATTAAAATAAAAAAAAATAAAAGTAAATAAAAAGAAAAAATATGTGAAGAAACACAGCTCTAATTAGATAAATCTGACCATTTTGCAACGTATTTATACATCAAAACATGTTGTACAAGATAAATACATAAAATTTGGTCTGCCAATTTAAAATAAGAAATTGTATCTGAACAAAGACATTAATGTTGTTCTCATCTACCTTCAAAATGTTGTTTACTTAGGGAAATGTTGCATCTTTATTAGGAATAGTATCTCATGTTCCATTTTTACTAGTCAAAAAACAAAAAAACAAGCTGCCAATAGCAATAACTTTTATGTAATTCCAAAAACAGAAACTGAAGAATTCCAACTGAAAGGGAGGAAAAAGCAACCTAGGAAAAGTAAACTAACTTTCTGAAGAGAGTGGCCATCTTGCTTGTCTGGGGGGGGTCATAATAAGGTCATCCTGATGGTCTTCTAGGCTCTCATTTTCTAGATCAGGGTACATTTTGTGAAGTAGCCTAGGCTTTTCAATTATGCATTGAAGAATTTAGACCACATCTATAACTAGAGCAAAAGGAGAATGAGCATCATTAGTGACTTCCCACACACTAACATTAACTTTATCTATGTCGATGGAGATCTGCTAAGAAATAGCCAAGTAGGATTAGACTGCTGTGATGAATGGGAAATGGCTGTTAATGGCCACTCAGATTTGGAAAAAGAAGTACCTAGCAAAATGATGTGTTTGTAGCTTAGTTTTGAGCTTTAGGCAATATGATGATAGATACATTACTATATCATATATACACCTATATATTAGGTAATATGATGATATATACATTTTATATATACAAATGACTATTTCAAGGATTAAATTACTTAATAGAAATACTTAGTACTTGTAAAGCATTTAGAGTAACAGTTTGCACATAAGACACTGTATTAATTTCATATTGCATTATTCTGTTGTGAACTTCAGATATTAGGCTTTGCCTCCCAAATGGGAGCTCCTGTAAGCATTCAAAGTCCAATTCTAAACCACTTCTGTATTTCCAAGAGCACCATGCAAAGATAGATACTTTAGAAGAGCTTACATTTATTGATTCTTTCAATTAAAAGCAACACAGTTCATACTAAGTGTGTAAAGCTCTGGTAAGCAGTGAATACACTGGAAAGTCAGGAAGTAGTTCTTGCCCTCTGGGCATTAGAGTGGCAGAGAAGTGCTTGCTTTGGCATTGTGATGTGAACACTGGGATAAGAGTGGGTGGGATGGAGCAGAAGCTCTGAGAAAAGGCTTTCAGAGGGAGAAGTGAGTCAGGGCTAAGTGTAAAGGCCACTGAGAGCTAGGCAGGCACAGGTGAGGGGAGTGGGCTCAGGGGAGCAGGAGGAGGCACAGAGAGGAGAGCAAGCACAATGCACTAAAGGACCTGCAGCAAGCCCCTAGGGAAGGACCTGGGGTACCTACGAGGCATGTGGGAGGTGAGGCTCAGATAGGAGGGGGTTTGCAAGCTCTGCTAAGAGTGCTTAGACTGTGTCTGGAGGATGTTCAAGTAATTCCTAGAGAATCTAAAGCAGGTCAGGGAGTTAGAAACACTGCTCTGGAGGTAGCCAGGGAGGCAGACCCTGCGGATTAGGGTTAGGGTCTCAATAAATACAGGCATTTGCCACAATGTTAGTCTTTTGAGCAAAAGAAAACAAGTTCTCCTTAGCAGATGTAGAAGAGTATGTGATGTTCCAAGCTTGCAGTAGCGGACTTGGAATTCCTTCTGATCCTTAGGACTGTTAAAGAACCCCAAAGCTGAAGTGTAAATAGGTGTTCCAAACCATGAAAACAATAGCTTTGCATCTGGTGGCGAACAGTGGAACAGAACAGGAGGGTATTAGTCAGTTTTCTCAGGTTGTAAGGCTGCCTCTCCTCTCCTATGCTGGGTCACTGACGGTACCTGGAATCACACAGCCAGCACTTCGTATCAGTCGATGGTGGCCCTGAGTATTGGAAATCTGTGATGCAGCATGGAGCCATTGCCACTTTACATATTTTAAGCCATTAAAAAAAGCTTAAATTTTCTGTTGTTTTCTCCTAGCTTTTTTTTAAAATTTCTAATTTACTTTCAGCCAATTATTCTTGCTCTGTGCTCTCTGACATCCAACACAAAGAAGCTGGTTGGAGCAAACTAAACTTCCTTCGTCCCTCTGTGCAAAAAGAAAGACTGCCGAACAAGCACAGCCGGCATACTGGTTTGAAGTGGATTCGAAAAATTTAAGGAAGGGAAAATAAAACCTCCAAACCCTAAAAAACTATGTCCTTTCACTTGTACTCTTTCTTAATTGTGAAAGTAATGTAGGAAACCATGACCTTGTCTACTTTATTGCTGAAGTGAAAGCCAGCAATAGGCTATAGAAAATACCCATAACCCCAGTTATCAAGAGTCAGCCGTTACTGTTTATGAATGCATTTGTGCACAACTGCTTATTCAGCCAATAATTATCATTGGAACTAGAAATATTGGTGACTGAAGATAATCATTTTTGACTAACATTTGGGAGAGATTCTTCTAACCAAATTGCTTCGAGCTTAATTGCTTTTTTTTTTTTTTTTTTTTTTTTTTTTTGGTCAAATTGCTTTGAACAAGTTACTTGGAATCCATCAAGGCTCTCTTTCTGCAACTGACAATATGAAAACTGCTTCGGGTCTGCTGCTCTCAGAGAGCCGAGCACGGTGCATCACGGTCATGCTACCTTCTCTTCTACAGCATTTGTGATAAGGGGAGGCTTCGCCTGTCTCCAGTGGAGCTCATGCTTGGTAGCTTCCTTTGCTCTCCTGAGGAGGTCTGACAGCAGGCCTGTTTGGCTCACTGACTGGTCTTTTTGGAGAATGACCGGATAAGGTGGGGAAGTACTAGAGCAGGTACCCTGTTTCCTTTGAATTCTGGTACTTGCCAGAACTTTCAGGGTTCGAATAACTGTTAAAGATCTGTTCAAAAGCAGCCTGACCTTGGCAATGGCTGAATTTATTGGCCCCAAGTATTTTCCTCGGTTGAGAGAAGGGAGTGAGCTTTCCCAGCCCAACAGGTGAAAGTGGATCATGCATGATCCCCTGTCAGGCCTTTCCACCCAACAGTCACTGGGTTAGTGACTGGATTAGACCACCCTGGGCAGCGACACCTGAAGCTGGAGTGAAATGAGACTCCTGAAACTGCCACACACCCCCTTTCCTCAGGACATCTGATGCAGAAGAAAGCTTAGGGGAGACCTGAGAAGACCTGGTTCCTTAGGGGCACAGGATAAACATGGAACGCTGAAGTGGTGGAGTCCCGAAGTTTAGAAAACTGGTTTTATCAGTTTTCCCCAAACTTATTTTAACATAAGACCCTTTCATCCAGGTACCAATTAATATAATGTTGGACAAGTATTATTATTATTATTATTATTATTATTATTATTATTATTATTATTATTACTTTTTGTATTTATCTCATGCCCTGAGCATAAATGACCAGTTGTGACGTGAGGTCAGCAGGCAAGGCCCTCAGTGCTTGCTTTCTCTGCTGTGGTTTATTTTGTTAAATTTTCTCGTTAGCCTACCCCTGAAAGAAATGCCTCCTGATCACTACAAAGCTCACTCCCCGCTCTTTAAGGCCACTGGTTCCAGCACAG
>NW_022900942.1:48490594-48511545 GCF_012274545.1 Fukomys damarensis
AGGATAAACATGGAACGCTGAAGTGGTGGAGTCCCGAAGTTTAGAAAACTGGTTTTATCAGTTTTCCCCAAACTTATTTTAACATAAGACCCTTTCATCCAGGTACCAATTAATATAATGTTGGACAAGTATTATTATTATTATTATTATTATTATTATTATTATTATTATTATTATTACTTTTTGTATTTATCTCATGCCCTGAGCATAAATGACCAGTTGTGACGTGAGGTCAGCAGGCAAGGCCCTCAGTGCTTGCTTTCTCTGCTGTGGTTTATTTTGTTAAATTTTCTCGTTAGCCTACCCCTGAAAGAAATGCCTCCTGATCACTACAAAGCTCACTCCCCGCTCTTTAAGGCCACTGGTTCCAGCACAGAAGCCAAGCACAGAAGCAGATAGTTGTCATTGTCTAGGTCCTTCAGGCTATACAGAGACTAATCTGACCCTCCGAAGGTCTGGCTGGATGTCTGAATCCTGGCTGCACTTGGCTGACCCACGGAAGGAAGTCCCTGGAAAGGAGGAAAGCCAGGTGGTCACCTGGGGCTCTGTGGTTCCTTTTATTTATTTACTGGGCCAAAGAGACAACTCTCCCTGGAAGTGTGTCTGGGGAAATTCCAACAGAGCAAAGAGTTTTTATGTGTTTTCCTTCATTCTTCTTCTTGGCACTCAAGAGGCAAAAGACACACTCTGAAGCTGAGAGGTAGCCAGGGAGAAAAGAGACTTTTGGCTGTTAGTCACAAATGGATGCAGCTAGAAATGACGCTACAGGTAATTAATAAAATCCCCAAATTTGGATTGTGGAAGAAAGCTGAGGACTAAAGAAGTGACGTAAAGAAATGTAGGGTAACTCAGCAAATTAGTCTGATAGCTGAAACTCCCAGTTCCCATGGCAGTGCCCTTTTAACACAGCATTATAACCCAAACTCAGAAGATTTGGGGCATGAGGTAGAGTTAAAGAAAACTTTTAAATGTCAGCATCAGCATCATTTTAATCTAGTTCAAACTGAAAATTCTTACTCCTTACCTCTACCTAAGGCCTACTGAATGAGAAACTCTGGGGGCACCCTAGAAGTCTATTTTGAAAAGCAAACTAAAATTTGAGGACCACTGGTATAGAAAAAAGAGTCAGGATTTGAATCCTAGCACCATCTTACTTATGTGATTTATTTCATGAATCTTAGCTTTTTAAATCATAGCACTCAAATGGAAAAAACATCACCGTGTTATTGGCTAAAAAACTGATACTCGAGTTTGAAATGATATTAACCTACAAGTAGAGGAAAATGTCCATTTCATTAACATTTACCTAATATGAAAGTGTTTCTATGACAAAATCCAAAGATCAAAGAAGATTGCATTGATCAAGTGATTCTCATAGAATGAGGAAACACACAAATGGGCAGAGGGATGCACCAGGACTAAGGGAGGGGAACAGTGCTACAGAGCACAGGTAAGCAAAAGGAGACACAAAGAAGAGTAACTTACATCTCAGTTTGTCCATGATCTTCCCTCCACACAACGTGGCTAAAGCCATTTTGACAGCAAATACTGAAATTTTACCATGGCCTTCCCTGTTTAGTAGTAATAGAAAACAAAACATGATGTCACTTGGAGTACAGCCAGTAATGATGTTGGACATTTTCTATTCTGGAGAAATCACAGGATTCATGACGGCATGCATTATGTGAACACATCTATTTTAGAAAAGGTGGTGATTGCAATTCAACATGCATTTCTGAAAACTGGTCTATTCAAGTTCCTTTTTCTTTTCCCAGAGATATCAGAATCTTCTAGTTAATTCTTTGTGTATCTCACTTGCAAAACATGGGCTGATGGCCAGCGGAATATGCACTAGCTAACTATGAATTTAAATAACAGAACATATTTTAACTTTGGGTTTCATAAAATAATTTTGTGTAGGATGAGTCCAGTCTCTCTCACTTATTTAAACATGCTTCAGAACTGCCTTTCTTGTCATAGAATTCCCGAATTTGAGGTCAGGGTAACCAGGGGACTTTTTCATCACACATTTATTTCAACTATCATTTCCTACCCACAAATCAGCTGTGATTTAAGATATGTTTACTTTTCAAAGAGAGCTGATATTTTAAAGAGGGAAATAGAGCTCTGTTTGAAAAGTTTTACTTTTACGTAAAGTGACACAAATACTGCCAGGTGTTCATTGATTTAGAAAGTATAAAAAACTTGTCTTCCAAAAAATGTGACACAAAGGGCATATTGTAAGAAGTGTAGTGTTTCAGCTAAATTATTTTCTAGTTGGAATGAACTGTACGGTAGCACCTTAGTTCATGAACTCATTTCTCTCCTTGATTCTGGTTGCAAACCGAACTGGGTGAGAACTGAGTCAAATTTCCCTATAAAGTAAACACTGAACCTAACTAACCATTATTTGACTTAGTTCTTATCCAGCTTGGTTTGTGACCAGAATAGTGGAAAGAATCCAGTTTGTGAACTGTGGTATCTATTGCTGTATTCTTGTATCTTTGGAATTGGAAAGAATATCATATTGCTTTTGATTTTAATTGCTACCCTTAACAATGATCAAAAAAGAGTTACTTAATAATGTGGCTGAGTAAATAAATAAGAAGCAAATAAAGTTTGTATTGCCAATGCTTTAACACATAAAATAAATTACTTATGTGACTAAGATTCATATATGTGATATATGAGAACAAGATATAATGTGTAATTTTGTCTTTGTTCCTTAATAGACTTCAGAGAGGGGTAATTTTTATTCATCTTTGTTACTTTCTTTCTTAGTATAGCACCTGTATCCCAGTATCCTGGAATATAGCTAGCCAGGATACAAAACTGGTTGGTGATTCTCCCTATTTCTAAGCCTGACCATCAGGCTTGCATAACTATTTATTAAAACTCTCTACTTGAATACCTCATGCAAAATCAAGCATGTTCCGAATAGAACTCATTATCTTTACAGAGCCTTTGCATAATACTTAGACCAACCATAATGCTAACTGCTTTTCCTCCTCCACCCCACCCCCTTCTGGTTGCTAGAATTGCCATGTTATCAAAAAATGAATACTGGAGCAGATTTCACCCTCATCTTGATTTCTTGCTCTTTCTTAACTCACCACTGTTGAAAAAACATTTGAAGGAGTCCAATAACTCTCTTTGCTGTATGTGGAATCCACTCCCTTCCCTGCATTTCCACAGTCATTGCTTCTACAGGCTCTTGCTTTTAACGCGGTAATAACCTCCAGATTGTTCCCTCTGCTTGCACACTTCTATCCTAAATTTGACCATATTATGTCAGGTTTAAAATCCTCCTCATCTTCTTTTTCCTGCAGGATGAAATTTTAATTTTTTTCTCGTGGCATACCCAGCTATCTCCTGAAGTCTCAGCTCCTCCCATTTCTGTGGCTGTGCTGCTGCCATTCTGCTCCATGCCTTCTTCCTCTACCCTTTCCCCAGGGTCTGGCCAGGACTCACTCACCCACTCTTCAGAATGCTGATCAATCCCATTATTCACCTCACTCTACAAACAGTTTCTGCCTTGGATGGGGAGACAAGCACCTCTCCCTCCTCCAGTTTTACCTATTACGGGACATTTATCACAAGAAGTGACCTTGATTTGTTTATTTTATTGTTTGCGTTGTGACTCCAAACTGTGTGAACCTTGGGGGCAGAAATGATTCTGATGAATCAGTTAAATTCCCAGTGCCTAGCACTTTCGTTTAACACAAAATTAGTGATCAATTAATCTGTTATATTAATGAATGGATATTAATCACTATAATAGGTGTTCCCAGCATTTTGAACATCTATTCATTCAGGTTTTTTTTTTTTTGAAACTATTTTTGGAACAGGTAGCTGTTATAAAAATGCAGTGGTTTTGTAAAAACTGCCTTGTTCAAAATTATCTCATGTCCATGCATTCCCAGTTGCGTGGATAACTGGAGGTATCAAACACTTTACATCAGGCAATAATTAGTTTCTTTTCTTAAGTGGGAACATATTTCCAATAATAAGAATAGAAAAGTTTGGAAAGCATGGGAGATTAGGAATAATATAGCAAGAAGGTAGTTTTCAAAATGCAAAGAAATTGAGAAGCATTATATGTGAGTCTTCAAGAGCAATACAACTTCCTTTCAATGAATCAGAAAGAACAATTTAACTTAGGGGAGAGGACTGAGCACAGATGATGTAAGAATGGAGAGTTCTCCAAGGGATGAAAAGATGATTCTCATGAGGGTGTTCTGAAACCCTAGCTTTTAATGAAGAAGATCATAGAGAGATGTCCTGTATTTTTCCTAGAAATGGAAGATTGATTATATCAAATCCTGCATTGGTTGTATCTGAGCTATTCCGCCAAATTGACACAATAAATCTAGATAAATTACCGCTTGGAGGGCAGCTGAATGAGTTTTGCAGGAACTCAAGGATGAAATTAGGGCATTGGATCTATTGTTATGCAAGCTACTGTGCCAGACTGCAAATGTGACCAGGTCAGGAAGAAGGACTGAGGGGTATGCAAGGATTTAAATCCCAGTGAGCACACCTCCGCTGGGCAAATTTTGACCTTGCTCATGCTAGGCACCAGGCAAATCCTTAATGACTGACTCTGCAAAGGAGAAAAGTGACACTGAAAATAATGTAGTTTCTTTAACTACATTTTCAGTAGATATAACAGGATGGAGAAAAGGAGGGGAAAGAATAGATGTTTTTTAAAGGCCTTTGACTAGGGTCCATGCCAAAGGCCATTGGCGACTAGAGTCCTGGGGCTGGGGACCTTATTTTGTTGTGTATAAACATTGACATAGGAGGCAAGGAGTAGAGAGAAACTGTTACACCCCAAATAGATGCATGTTTATTAAATTGCATTTACTTGGTACCAAGTTTAATTTACAATCAGTGAAATCTGTTAGGTGTTATGAGAAACGGACAGGCAAACTCACAAGGATGGATAACAGGACTCCCCCAGGGATCTTGGGCAAAGGAGCAAGAAAGCTGCATATTACTCCAAAATGAGCATGTACATACAAGGGGTAATTGAAACATACGTTGAATGTTTAAATGAAAAAAATTATTACAGTAAAATCATATCAGCAGGAATGATGGAATGTGTTTTTGTAGCAAGGGAGAACATTTAGAGGGGATTAATAGCAATGTGTCTTTTGCCGTAGTAATTTTTAAAATTTAAACATTTACCATATTTTTGGATTACCTCTCACTGATCAAATGTTTATGGCCATTTCTGTTAACAAGAAATATTATAGTATGTTCTCATCTACTTTATTCAATGGAACTGGTACCCTGTGGCTTCTGGCTTTTCTACAAAGTCAAAATGACCATGAAAGGTAAATATGTTGAATCAACTCAGGACATCAAGGCCTTTGTGACAATGCAACTGAAGACACTCATGAAAGAGGACTTCCAGAACTGCTTCAGTAAGTGGTAAGAAAGATGGGATACGTGTGTTGGAAGCAAGCAGGAGTATTTTGAGGGAGAGTGATGACAACGTGTCTTTCATTGTCATAAGTTTTTGAAAATATAATCATTCAAGTATTTTTGAATCACACCTCATTCTCCAGGAGTACAGGGCAAGTACAGCTGTACCTACAGAAGGTGGCAGCCAATCACACCTCAGGAAGCAGACCCAGGGATGTGTGCTGAAGGTGAAACACATCAATTGCCCCTAAGGCTGCAGGCCACATAGCCTGGAATTGGGGCTGCACCAGAAAGAGCATGGAGAAAGTCTATACTTTTTTGCTTTTTCAAAAGTGAGGGCACCACACCTTCAGTTTCTTAAGCAGCACTGATTGATGGCCACCTCAGAAAGCACAGAGCCAGGGATGTCTGGGAAGTGCTGCGTGCATCCCGTGCACAAGCTAGGATCACAGACTCAGGAGTCAGTAGCTGGTGACATGACCGCATAAGCTTTCTCTGCGGATTAAAATTGCGAGTGCAGCTGACTCTTTGATCACGTAAAAGATACAGTAGAAGCTTGAAAAAGAAATTGTGATTAGTATGCCATACTTATTAAAATAATAATTTCATTTAAAAAATAAAATGGTACAAATTTACTTACAGCATCTTTTTCCTTTCAATGTAAAGAAAGAACACAACACATAATGCATATTTCAGTCATTTCCCCCACTATAGTCTTTTGGTGCAATGGATTGTATTCTGGTGTTAAGCTAATTATTCTGGAGCTTTCGCCTATACAAACTTTTCTGCTCTGGCTTCACATGCCAAGATATTCACTTAAATTATTTTACTGATACTTAATTAACAAGGTATTTCAGAGAACCCAGCTAATCTAAACAAATTATCAAAGACACTAGCTGAAATTGTTTCATAAATTAATGTTTCTTTAAATTTTTTATTTCTCTTTACACTTTGTCGTTGCACTCTGGAAACTTACCGGTTTTCCTAGGGCACAACTGATTGAAAATGGAAAGAGGAAAACACTCTTTGGCTAAAATATTTATGGCTACTTGTAGAATGTCTGTCTTAGAAAAACATGGATTACTTTAAAGTTTGAATTGCCCTAGCAAACACGAGTAACTGTTTTACTCTGGGCTAGGTTTTCCAGGCCCTTATATAGAGACAGACTGCTTTTTAAAAAACTACTATAGTTAAAAAACAGGAGAAAAGTTGCCTGGAAGGAAAAATCTGCTTTTGACAGGAAAGAAAAAGGGCAAATAGCTCAGTACAGAATGTGCATTTTTCCCTATCACCAAGAGTTTCCTATCAGAAGTGACAGGGTCCCATGATAAATTTCAAGTCCTTAGAGTGAAATCTGAATTCTGACTAATGCTTCCTTGAACAGGGAGAAGCTATTTGTCTTGTTAAGAGTACTGAACTCAGAAACTTCTTTTAAGAACATATTTTATAAAAAGACTTGATAAACGTTTTTGATAAGCACAAGGATGGCTTTTTGTCATGCACTTGGGTGTCTTAATTACCTGAGAATTGCTTCCTCCCCTGTGAGTCCACAACTGCCTCTCTCACCACACACTTCTTTATCTGAAAATCATTTTGCTCATAAGAATTGCTCATTCGTTGCTCACTAAATATTTACTAGTGTTGTTCCAGAGGCTGGAGATACACAGGCAAGTGAGAAGCAGCTCCTAGCCTCTATTTACTGACTATTGGAGACAAAAGGTTGGAAGGAGTTAATTTTGTTTTGTTTTTTGGTACCTTGGATCAAACTTGGGCTCTTGCGCTTGCCAGGGAGGCAGCGGAACCACTGAGCTAAATCCCTGGCCCAGAAAGAGTAAATTTTAATATAGCACTTTTTTTCTCAAATTAGGGGCATCTCAGCTTATTCATCTTGTCATATCATTTATCCCCAGCCTAGCACATGTTAATTAAATGAATTAAACAAAAGAAACTTTTTGATTTACTATGTAAATTTACCTAGAGAGCTATAAAGTGTTCGAGTAAAATTATAATTATTAACTTTATAGCCCTTAATATTATTTTTAATTTATTTTAATGTTTGCAGTACTTAATATTTACTTTCTTTCTGAGAAGTCACAGTTATATAGTGCCTTGAATTTAGGGGACAGTGAAATTCATGTATGAACAAAGAAAAACCTGAATTTGACCATGGCGTCTCTTTGGGCTTCCTACAATGTTAACAAAACCTCTGGGCAAAGAACTCTTTGTAGCCCTTGGTAGAATGAATTTACCAGGGGGGGTCTCCAGAATGGGAGGGGCTAATACTCTAGGGTCATTTCCCTTACCTTCTTGGAATCCCATCTCTCACTCATACAAAGCATAAGTCTGATAAAAGATTCTGATAAAAGATAAATGTCATTAAGGATACTCCATTTATTTATAATTGTGAAAATTCTTTGGAAAAATGATTCCATTTTATGTAGAAATCTTGAACACAGGATTTTCCACCAGAACAAAATTTTAGTTACTAGAGGGTAACATTCTGTGGACACCTTGAATTTAGGATTTGCTAAGAAATAAAAAAAAAATCACCATAAAAGGAAGATGTTAGGAAACAGGGAGACAGGAAGGAGATCTGAGGAAGGGAGGAGAGAAGTGGTTAGGGGTGGGGGACGGGGAGTAAAATGATCCAGATGCGATGTACCAATTTCCCAAGATAGATGTAATTATGAAGTACTGCAAACATATGTACAAACAAACAAATAAATAAATAAATACTATTTTTTTTTTCCTGGTACTGGGAATCGAACTCAGGTCCTTGCGCTTGCAAGGCAGGCAGCTGAATCACTAAGCTAAATCCCTGGCCCCATAAATGCTATTTTTAAAAAGAAAAAAATCACCAAGCCAAGTAAATAGTTTCAAATATGTATATGTAGCCATATAAATAATAGAAGAAAAGAGAACATTGTATGAAACTCTCCTCTCTTTCCTTTGCTGTCATACAGTCAGCCTCAAATGTGAACAATACGTTTTGCTGGTGCACAGACAAATGGCTGTGGACTTTGTAGTTCTTCTTGCACTAAACATCGGAATCATTTTTAAAATTCAAAAGGCAGAAAGACTTTGGCAGAGCTCCAGGACCATCTCATATCTTTGCATATGAATTAGTACTATGTTTGCTTTCAGTGTCAGAGGCTCAGCAGTGGGAATGGCTCTTCAGCCGGCTCTGCAAGGTGCGACATGTCACACAGAGAGGAAAACACCAGAATTCTGCCTTCTCTGTGCAAGACAATGGATTTGTCATTCTGGATTCTGGGTAGTTGTCATAAGACTGACACTAATGCTACAACATAAAACTTGTTAAGTCTAAACATTTCTTTCACACAGAATGTCAAATACGTCTAAATATCACAAACTGGAAAGGTTATGAAGGTGAGCCTAATACTAATATTCTATAATGGTCAGGGTGTCTGGATGCAAAAAATGCATAAATTCTCATATTTTAAAAAAATGAAGCAGAAAGTTTGAGTAGAGCTGAATTTGAACCAATTCTTTTTTGCTGCGTTCCTTACCTAGTATGTAGTTGTACAGTCTGTAAATTACTTAACCTTTCTGTTTTGGCTTCACCACCTTCTCAACCTAAATCATTACAATCCTGTAATGCTAAATTAGTAAGACTGTTGGCACATAGTCAGTGTTGGGTACTTCTTAGCCATTATTGCAACTATCATTATTATCATCAAAGAACTGACATTAAAATGCATGTTGATCCCTGCAAAGAGGAAAAGTGCTCTTTTCTCTTAATATTTATCACTGTTCTGTGATTTTTCTTTTCAGTGACTGAATGTGTATGGAAATATTTTGCTAAAAACAAAGCCATTGTGTCCTATCTATCTATCTATCTATCTATCTATCTATCTATCTATTTTATGAGAAATTGTCCTAAGAAGAAACGTACTACTGAACTGAAGTAAGAAGGAGACAAAACTGAAGATGTTGCTTGTTTCTTGGGAACCAGGAAGAAAGTAAGAGAGGTACACTGAAGTTTGCAGAAATGATGTCACACACATTAGTAATCATGAATGTGGGTCACAGAGGGTGTGTATAGAAGTGACAAGGACCCATAGTTTGGTAATACATTGGAGATCAAGAAGAACTTATTCTCTGAACAAGAGCTAAATTAGTCTTACCAGAGCTAGAAAACCTTTAATTTTCACTCATCAATTCATGCTGGTGCTGCATTTAGTCTCAGGGGCTGGACATTCAAGGAAGATTAAGCCAGAGTCCACCCTAAAATAATCTATGGGAAGTCACACACACAGTCAGAGATTCAGAATAGCAGAATCTTGGACAAGGAACAGTGGGATTTGGGGAAGAGCAATCATCTTGACTGAGAGAAGCAATGGGCTCAGCAGCGCATCGTCAGTTTGTGACTTGTCTTGGTTACTTTGTATTGCTGGGACGCGATGCCTGACACCCAACTCTAAGGAGGAAAGGCTGACTTTGCCTCACTGTTTGTAGAGGTGTCAGCCCACAGCCCTGAATGGCTCCAAGGCAGGGTGGCATGGCAGAGGAGAATGAGCTCATGGCCTGATGCTGGGAGGCAGAGAGCAGCCAAGAGAGGGCAGAAGGAGACAGACCCTTCCAGGCCATAGCCCTAGGGACCCACCCCTTCCAAATAGCCTTCACTTCCCAACATCATATTTAGCTAATCCATTAATGAGTATCATGCTCCATGATCCAAGCACCTCCCCAAATCTCACCTGTGCATTTATGAGGCTTTGGAGGGACATCTAGCTATACACTGTGACACGACTTTACCTCTTAACATGGCAGCACATTATAGGCTTTTCAGAATTATTTTCATCCTGAAACTGTCTGCCATTTTGCTTTCGTTTGAGTGACTCCCATTTCCTAAGAAATAATAACAACAGAAAAGACCCTTGGAACACTTCCAAGAGGTTTTTCCTTCTATCCTCTATGAGGACATGAACAAGAGCTGAGAAAAATCTGCTTCTTGCATGTTAATGGATTTTGGAGCTGAAAAGTGAAGGGGGCAGACAATTCCTGGAGTGCAGGAAGGGGGAAGAGTCAGGAGAAGGCTGGCCTGAGCTCTGGCTGTTTTCTAGTGTATCTTCTTTCCTCTCAGCCCTATTCTCTTCTTCTGATGCCCTTCTGACCATCATTCCCAGAAAAATCCATCATTTCTCTAGAAGCCCTGATTGTGGCTTCAGAAAGTATCTGCTTAGAAGTTGGCTATAAATGCTTGAGTGACCTATTCCAGGGAAACAGCCATCTTTGGAAGGAAAGTGAGGAAGAACAGACATCTAGCTAAGGGGTTGTCTCTTCAGAGACAGAATGGCAGGTCTGGACATAGGCCACTGAGGTCAGATCCTACCTCCTAACACTGAGCAAGTCACCCTACGTATATATCTATGTATGGTATCTTCTAAGAGCCTGACTTTTCAGACTATAGAAGCTTTGTAGCCAGGAAACTGAGTACTGACTGGAGGAAGCATCTTCATATGAGAACTGAGATCTGTATTTTTGGGAGAGTGAGGGAAGTGCTATTCTTAGGGAATTATGGTTCAGTCTGGTTTCCAGGGATGCATCTACCTGAAGTGGGCCTTGATAATTACCATAATTACTTCAGAGTACATAGAGCTGGGTCTGGTGAATTTTAAGACCTTGCCAGAAAAATGAGCACGTTTCCTTGAATTCAAGTTATTCTTCATGAGTTTAAATTAATATACTGTCTTTCCTTTCCTCCTTTTGTTTTCTTTCTTCTTTTTTAAACATTACCTCTTTACAGTTCAGGTTCTTAAGCCATTTTTATTTTTTACTTTGGATTTTTCCTGTTTTTAAAATATGTCCAATTAAAATGCAGGAAATGGGAGACAATCTCCTAAATGTTTCAGTGATTCTATAATAGCAACAGAACATTTTTGTTTTACTAGTATCAGGCTCATTCATCTCTGCCAAAATATAGAAAGTTGTCTTAAACACTTGAGCTTCACGGTGGGCGGTAGGAAGTGATATCAGATTCCATACCGGAGCTCATTTAAGTAAACAGAAGTTTACTATTATGAGAAGTAGACTTGAACATTCTCAAGTATCTCCTCTCATTTCACTTCTAAGTTGCACTTCCAGATAGTTGTACTACCCATAGCTTCCATTTGACAGGAAAATTCCAGGAGCTAGCAGAAGGGAAATATGGGTGCCAGTAGATCTACAAATACACATTTGTTATGGCATGGTAGAGAAAGCAAAGATATCTGTAGTCTAGAGTCTTCACATAGCAACTGAGATTACCAAAATATGCATCTAAAGACTTCCTATCTGTAGGAAGAGTAGATAATGTGAACATTTGCATGAGTTTCTCCTTACCTTGGGACAGTCCTTAAACTTAGCCTTCGTCAATCTTGACATGTTTCAGCTATATAGTTAGTAGCTATTTAAGGAACATTTATGGTTTTATTTTTTGATGTGATCTAACCAATATTTCTAAACAAAAGCAAAACATCTCACAATGTTAGTTTGAATTCCATCTATTTCACAAAACATGCCCTTCTTAATTGTTGATTTGTCCCTGTTTCTGCATTTATGTTGATTCTCTATGAGTCTTCCAGCCATATCCCAGAACTTAGTGGGAAGTTGTGCTTTTCTTTTTATATTTTCTTTTGTTACACTTTGTTGTAATTTGTAAATGTTCCCTAAGGTGATAGGCTTGGTCTCCAACCTGTACTGCTACTGGGAGTGGTGGAAGGAGGTGGCCTCTAGTGGAAGAAAGTTAGGTTATTGAGTGTATTTGTGAAGGGGATGCCCCCCCCCAGCTTTCCATCCACCCTGAGGGTGAACAGATCTTCTCTGCTATGTGTCTACCATGACATATTAGTTCACTACAGTACCAAAGACATGTAGCAAGATACCATGGATTGAGACCTCTGAAATCATGAGTGAAAGTGTCATCTTTATAAATTATCTCAGGTATTTTCTCACAGAAACAGTTGACTGACACACACTTAAAACAAAAAAGCAAATAAATCCCATACAACCTTTAGTGATAACTTTGAAAGCTGCCATACTCTTGTCAAGGGTCCAGAACAGAAATTCCACAGCTGGTTCCATTTGGCTGCCTGTCACGTGGGACCATAGCCCTCTTTACCTGATCTACCATCTGTTACCGTAGTGGTTAGGCAAGAGAAGAGCATAGTATTCTGAAGTCTGCACAGACAAAGCCAAAAATCTCTCAAGCTGGACTGTTCACTTTAAACTTGTTTACTGCAACATGAAAATTTCTCACAGTATAAACACCATGGAGACAATAATGTGTGCTGTTATAGCCAAGCAGGGAAAATTCTGTTACTACTCTAGGTTGCAAAGTGACAGGTGGTGATATTGGTGAGCAGCACAATGGCGTTGGCCTGGCTGGAGCATCTCCATTAGGAGGTAAATGCTCTTAAACATTGGAAGAGGAGACCAAGCAAAATCCTCAGAGAGCCTTAAGAGGTGATCATTGAAAGGTCAGATTAGCAATTTTCCTTTTTAATGTTCAAAACAAGTGATGAAAGTGGAGGGGAGATGCGACATCCATACTAGGCACGGTGGGCAAAAGCCTTTTGAAATCTTACACTGACAGTGGGATTCAGGGGAATTTTCACATTTCATGATGCTGACATATTCCTTGGAGAAGAAGCTTAGCTGAGACACCCAACTCCCCACTCTGCCCATACCATGATGCAAGCACCTGGATAAGTGACAATCTCTTTGTGCTTCTCTTCCTTTTTCTGCAAAATGAGAGATTTGGATGAACTGTCTTTAAGATGCCAGCCAACTCTGAAATTCTCTGATTCCAGGAGGGAAATTATGATAATAAGGCTGAGTTTAACTGCGATCTGTGGACAGCATCACACTGTTTTACAGTGCACATAATTGACCAGTCCATTTAACACAAGTCATAGTTCCTTAGACTAAGCCAGTCAAGAAACCCTTTTCAATTTCTTCCCTGTCTGCTCTAGGATTTTGTTATGACACCCGAGAAACACCGTCTTAGATAATTTGCCAAAAAGAGAGTTTAAAATCCCCTCCCCCCTTCCCATTTCATTAAGTCTCTCCACGGTGGGCTATCACGACATGCACTCGAGTGACCAGTGCTGCTAAGAAGTGTGGGATGAGTTAAGTAAAAGTCAGCTCATAGAACACCACTGTCCTTGCATTCCTACAGCACTGATTTACTATGTAGTCTTTCCCACAGCCTTTAAAATTAATACCAGTCACAGGGAGACCTTATTGGTGTAAGTATCTCATGAATACTAGAAAACTATCTGGAGAAATGACCAAGGACCGTGCAGAAGGTCACCGGAAGCCAAACGTGTAGTCACTGACAGTCAGAGGGCACTTACGGATCAAAGGCTGCAAGCAGAAAGTTAAGCAGGAGGCTGATGGACTGTTCCACGTGGATTTGGTGAGTGGTTGGCATCCGTTTATTGAGCTGGTAAAAAATGGTGGAGAGCACGGCCTCTAAGCGGGCCACGTTAAGCTCTATGTTTGGGTCCAAGTTGTTCAAAGCATTTTCTCGCAGTGCTTCTATGACGTTCCAAATGTCCACCAGGTGCACTACAATGAAAGCAGAGTTAGAACATCAGCTCAAAGTGAACGGAAAGGCAGATCTATTTCTTCACCTGCCCTTCCACCCTGGTTTATCTAGGATCCTCCCATGTGCTTGGCTGTTGCAGGAATTGACCTAAGTAAATGTGTATATAAGACAGTACATGATCTCGAGGACTTGGTGCACAATATACGATACCAAGCAAATGGTTGACTCAATTCTGCTCTTATTTGTCATGTTACATGTAAGAAAACGGAGCAGGGACATTAACTGACAATACAGAGGCCAGTGAAGGGCAAAATGGATATTTAAGTACAAGTTTATCTAGTTTAAAATATTTATCTGCCTTGCACACTGGTCCCTCCAAAAGAAAACAGGACCCAGAATTTAAATTTTAGTGTCTGAAAGGTCATCAAAATTGAGTAAAATATTTTCATTTATTTTTTTGAAACTATTTTCATTTATTTATATATTCCTTGGCAGTGTGCAGTTTGAAGCAAGCAAAAAGGAAAGTTGAAGAAGACAAGGGGAAAAGAACAAGCAATTAACATCCTGCAGTAGCAGAAGTAAGTAGTAGATCACTTACTGCCCTAACAACAAGCAATTTCTTGGCTACATAATTGTGCTGATGAGTCTTGATTGTCAACTTGATGAGAGGAAGAGTCGCCTGAAGAGGTGATTAGATTGTGAAGGAACTAAACTTATCAGTGAATTAACCACTGATGAGTTCATAGCGAAATGAGGTATCAGGGGGCCGGACCTGGTTTGGGGAGGTGGGGCATGGGCTCACGACTCAGAAACTACACTGTATCTGGTTCCTGGTCTCTTTCTCTTTCCAGTCAGGTCTGCTCATGGCTGCCACGAGTTGATTGGCTTTCTTTTGCCACCCCTTCTGCCATGCTACGATGGGTCTGTTTTGTAGCCAGCCAGCCATGAACCGAAATTTCTCAAACTGTGAGCTAAAATGAACTCTCTTCTCTTGGGCTGTGGGTGTCTGCCAGTTTTGTCTCAGGAATGGGAAAGATGGCCAATACAATCACTGATGAGCTTATGTAATGCATTAAGTCATGGTTACTTTCTCTGGAATAGCCAAAAAGTCTAGTTTTGTTTTTTCTCTTTTGCCCTGAAGTATTACTAGGGCACTGCAGAAACCGTCACCATCACCAAGATAATGCACTTGTCCATTGGCCTATAGCTTTCCCCATGCCCCCTGCCATCCATTCCCATCGAAGCAGGCAGCCTCTCTCAGATTCACTTGCTGTCACGGTTTTCTAGAATTCTAAATACATTCTTCCTGGAATGTATATTTTTTTATCAGGATGTTTTCATTTATTGTAACTATTTTAAGAATAATGTATGTTGTTGCATGCATCAATAGTTTGGTCCTTTTGATTGCCATGTATTATGTCCTCATATGGATATATCCCCATTTGATTGTCAGCCCACTTGTTGATGGACGTTGAGTTGATCTAAGTTTTGAGTTTTGTGAATAAAATTGCTATGAACAATCATACATAAACCTTCGGAGGGATATATGCTTCTATTTATCTTCTTAAAAATTTAGAAATGAAGATCTAGTTACATAGTTTAACATGTGAAGAACCTTCAGATGGGTTTTCCAAAGTAACTGTGTCATTTCATGGCCCCATGAACAGGATATAAGAGTTCCAGTTTCTCCCATATTTTCACCAAATTTAAGGTTCACTTTTCAGTACACTCACAATTGCAAATATTTTGTCTTTTCTCAATGAAGTATATATGTATGTTTCACTTCCTGAGAAATGCAATACTACATATGATTTTTCACTAACTGTTTTTGTTTCCTACATCTTTTTGCTCTTAACTTGGATGTTTGCTATTGACTTTTTTTTTTTTTTTTTTTTTTTTTTTTTTTACCCAGGGGTGTCTTACTACTAAACTTTATCTCCAGACCTTTTGTTTTTGATTTTGAGACAGTCTCAAACTCGCAATCTTCCTTCCTCAGCTTCTCAAGTAGCTGGGATTACAGGTGCGCATCACTGCTTCTGAATTGCTATTGTTTTTAATGATTATTTATTGTTTTATGTTATGAAGGGAAGGGAACTGTTCTCAACCTCAAGCTCTGGACTTGGAGCTCCAAATCTTGACTCCTTCACTGCAAGTGCATCATCTCCCTGTCTTTGAGATTCAGAGTCTCACGATCCTCATGTATAAAATGGAGATGATGTTTCTTACATGGAAAAATAATGAGGTAAAAAGTGGGTCGCAGACAATATATTACATATGAACAAACGAATAATGTGAGTCATATCAAAAGAGAAGCTTGTTGGTGTATCTCTTGTTCGGGTCGGATAAATAAAAATCACTTATCAACTGAAATATTGCAAATACTTATCAGATTTGAAAAATTCAGGTTTAAGTGAATTCAAATTTAATCTTTTCTATATATCAAACATATTACACAAAATTACTTGCATTTATTATCATTATTTATCTAATTTTTAAATTTAGCAAGCAAGTTACTTTTAGAGAAATGTTATTTATACGCAGAGCTTTTTAATTTTAATTCTTGAGAGGAATATCTGGGGTTGCTATAGTTGTTCCTTACATATTTAATCTACAAACTATCTGGATCTAGTCTTGGGGATCTGTCTCAGTTCAGGATGTGAAGAGAACAGTGATGGTGAGGTCTGGCCTGCTGTACTGATTGTTCTCTTGGCCCACGTGGCCTCCAAAAGGAGGCTACTGGCCCATTCTTAGCTGGCCCCTGGCCATAGATCTTGGGAAGCACGCACGTGGCAAAGGAAATGTGGACTGTGAACTTGACCACAGAAGGAAGGCAGTAGGAGCCAGGTAGGAGACCTGGCTGGTGGCAGAGAGAATCTGAAGCCAGCCTGACTGCCTTCCTTCCTTCCTTCCTCCCTCCCTCCCTTTCTTCCTTCCTTCCTTCATTCCTTGTGAGCCTTTTATAGGCACAGGGAGTCTTATGGAGTCCTACCCGCCCAGGGGAGTGGGCAACATTTCACCTGATGGTCCCCATGGGGCACTCAGCCTCAGCCTACAGAGCCTACACTCATCTATTCTCTGCCAAATTTCCTGGTTTGGGGTTCCCTTCCCTGGTGAATGGTCCCATCTCTCCCTCCTGACCCTCATCTGGAAGCTGGATTTCTTTCATTCTTGAGTCCTGCCAATGATCTAGTCATATGGACTCTATCTCCTTAATGTGACTTTAGTCCTTTATGACTACCATCCATCTCCTTCACCCTCAAACTCTCTTGTTCTCTTATTAGTTGACTGAGCCTGACTTCACTCTTTCTTCTCTCCAATTCTTTCCATATAATTGAGCCAGAGTGATATTTCTGAAATGTAAATCTGACGTATCACTTGTATCCTGCTTAAAATCCTTTAATAACTTCCCATTAATTTGAAATCCAAGGGTGGCTTTCAAAAGTCCTTTTCCCCTGCAGTCTTGGGGATTAAATGCAGGGCCTTCACATCCCTACATCCCTAGCCCATTTTATTTTTTGAGACAGGGTTTTGCTCAATTAATAAATTGTCCAGGGGGCTTGAATTTACAATCTTCCTGTCTTAGTTTTCCAGAATCCTGGGATTACAGGCATGTACCACCATGCCTGGCTTGTTTCTGCTTTGAAAATATGGCTTCTTCTTATTTCTTATCTACTTCTCATTTGTCATAGCTTACTGTCAACACCACTTCCACAGGGACCCTGTATTACCAGGTTTTGATTCTCTCCCATGTGCCACTTAGGAACCCCTGTTCTTCCTCAAACAGCATTTAGTGGACTTTTTCTCTGTGGTTGGGCCGGAGGTCTGTTCCTGCACTGTAAGTGTACAGGAAGAGACTGTGTGTGTTGTGAGAGCTGCTCGTACCTCCTGCACTCCTCAAATACCTCAAAGACCTGAAATCAATATCTATTGGCTAAGTGAGAAAATGACAAGGAAGTGACTTAGTGAAGTAAAGTTAGGAGCAGGAAACCATAGTTGCTAAGAATCATATAAGTGCTGATCTGACTCATAGATACATCACCAGGGAAGCTAGTTTACTTCATGAGTCCTTCATCTAAGAAAAGTGGGACTGATAATACAACTACCCTTGTACGATTACAATGAGGAGTAATGAGATAACACTTGAAAAGCACTTGGAATTAGGCATGCCACATAGGAAATAATGGTGTATTATTCAGATAAAGAAAGTATCTAGAAATCACACAGAAGTTATTAAAGATAAATATGCCACATTTGTGTTCTCCTACATTCAGGTTCAAATATAAGAAAAAAAATACGGAACTGTTTTTAAAGCTGGCCTGTAATTTCAGCTACTTGGGATGCTGAGGCAGGAGGATCAAAAGTTGAAGCCCACTATGGGGAAATTAGCAAGACCTTGTCTCAAAATGGAATAAAAGGAGCTAGATATGTAGTTTGGTGGTAGAGTTCTTGCGATATGAGGCCTGGGTTTAACTGCTAATACCACAAGAAAAATATACTAGTTATGGTTGTATAATTACACATGACTTAAATAAAATAAATTTAATAATTATTTGCAAGACACTGTAGTAGATCCTTGGGGCACAGGAAATGTACAACTTCCAGATGTAGTTTCTGCCTTGGGGAGCTAGAAGTCTGATGGGGACACAGATGTGATTAAAAAAAAGAAGCACAAACCATGTTCCAGTCACAAAAACAGATAGGTATTCATTTTAGTTGTCATAAAGTCTAACTTAGTAGTGTGTGAATTGGTTTTGCCATCTTGGACAATTAGAAATCTAGTGAAGGATGCCATCTTCCATAAGAGTTTCTTGAAAATTTTACTTTAAGGGTAACTACTTTGGGAGACGTAATCACAGTTCCTGAAAAGGGTCCTGGCAGTGGCTGGGTTCAGACAGGCTTCCCTACTGGCCATCCATATGACTGAGGGCAAATCACTGACATCGTTACATTTCAGTTTCCTCATCTGTAAAGTGGGGACAACAATAATTTCCATTTTAGTTTTATTGTGGGGTTAAATGAAATAATCCACACAAAGCCCCTCATAATAATCATTCAATATATAGACATATATATTGATATATATAGATATATAGATATATATATCTGAGAAGCAAGTACTATAGGCTTTTTGTCTATCTAAAGAGGAGTATGGAGAAATGTTAAGTTGAAATTCATTAGGAAGTTACTAACACATCTACTGTGAAAGTCTTGATAGTTGTGCATATGTCCTGCTTACTGTGATGTTTTCAAACCCTTTTAGAAAATACATTTAGGGAATAATATCCAGACAACAGCAAAGTTCTGTTGCTGCTGTGGTACCTGGCACCATTTTTTCTATTAGCCTCTTAATCATCATCTGGAAAGAGAACATTCTAGAGTAATATCATTAAATGTAGCTCTGATAAAGCACTGTCCCTACTATGTATCATAAAGCAGGTACTAGATATTTTACATTCTTAGAGGTATGATACAGTACTGTCCTACATCAATAATGCTAGATTCAATTTTGGTTTGAAATTTACTTTGTCTGCAAATAAGATTGCTACCCCTGTTTTTTTTCTGGGCTCCTGTCACATGGAGAATTATTTTCTATCTTTTCACTTTCAGTCTATGGGCTTCTTTTTGCACTAGGTGTGTTTCTTGTATACAACATATTGTTGGATTTTGCTTCTTATTCCATTTTGCCAGTCTATTTCTCTTGATTGGTGAGTTGAGGCCATTGACATTGCTGGTTATAACTGATATGTACTGACTTATTATTGACATGTTATTGGTCTTTTGTTGACTCTTTTTACTTTTTCACCTTCTCCTTTTAATTTCTTGCCTTGCCTATTTGATTTGCTCTGTTGGGCCTCATGGTGTTGTTGCCTTCATTGTCTTTTTCTAGGATCTTGTTTAGAATTGCTTGTAGTGCTGGTTTGGTATTCATGTAGCTTCTCAGGTGTTCTTTGTCCTGGAAGTGTCTTATTTCCCCCTCCATTTTGAAAGAGAGTTTTGCTGGATACATCAGTCTAGGTTGGAGGTTGTTCTCTTTTAGTACTTGAAATATCTCATTCCAGGCTCTCCTTGCCCCAAGGGTTTGTGTTGACAAGTCTTCTGTGATTCTGATGGGCTTTCCTTTGTATGTGATTGGCTTCTTTTCTCTTACCGCTTGTAGTATTTTGTTCTTCTGTTGGGTTTCTGGGATCTTGATTATTATATGCCTAGGTGTAGATTTTTTTTGATTGTAGCTAGTTGGGGTCCTATATGCCTCAGTTATCTGAACGTCAAATTCTTCCCCTCTGTTTGGGAAGTTTTCTGTCATTAATTCTGCAAACAGCTTTTTAAAGTCATTTGTATTTTCTCCTGCTACTTCATGGATTCCTATCAGTCTTATGTTATTCTTCTTTGCATCATCTAGGAGTTGTTGGATCGATTTCTCATGATCTCTTACTGTTTTTAAGAGACCTCTCTTTTCATGGTCACTGACTGCAATCTTATCTTCTATATCTGAGAGCCTATCTTCACATTCTTTTATTCTGTTGCGTACACTTTCAATAGAGTGTTTAATCTCCTGGATATCTGTTTGAATCTGTTTTATGGATTCCATTTCTTTCCTATGTTGGGCGTTTATTTTTTCCATTTCTTTCTTATGCTGGGCCTTCATGGCTTCTATCATGGTCCTGAGCTCATCTATTTTTTTGTCAGTTTCTGCTCTAGAGTCTCGAATCATGACTTCCATTTTGCTCACCATCTGTATGGTTATCTGGGAAATTAGTTCTGTTTTGAATTTTTCCAGAGCCTGATTGATCTGTTTTGTTACTTCCTGTGCTTTGAGTTCAGGGTGTCCTGGTGCTGTTGTCTGGATATTATTCTTTGCTTTGTTTTTTGTTTTTTTTTTCAATGGAATGTACTGAATGTCTATAATTTTGTTCAGACGACTGCAGAACCTGGAAAAGCTGTTGCTGCTATTGATGCATAACATACT
>NW_022900942.1:48512483-48569094 GCF_012274545.1 Fukomys damarensis
AATAAAAAGAAAAAAAAAAAAAGAAAAAAAAAGAAAAAAAAAGAAAATACATTTAGGGTATGAAGTAGTAACTAGGCACCACTAGATGGCACTGTGCATATTTACTAAGTAGCTCTCAGACTCTAATCATGCATCTCAGAGCACTGTTCTGGTACTAGGCACAAGAGGAAGTGCGGCCTGTCATCTGTGCTCCTGCATGTATTTTATATTAACAGAGCAGCTAAGGCAACAGTTTGCATAATCCAGTTCTTTAACATTAACCGTATAAAGAATAAACAAAATCCTTTTAGTACATCATGTAAGCTTTTTTTGGAAATCTCTTTTCTTTCTTTTTCTTCCTTCCTCACCTTCCTCCCTCCCTCGCTCCCTCCTTCTCTCTCTCTCTCTCTCTCTCTCTCTCTCTCTCTTTCTTCCTTTCTTTCTTTGTAGCAGGGATCAAACTCAGGACCTTGAACTTTCGAGGCAGGCGTGGGGCCACTGTGCTAACTCCCCCACACTACTTCATATAATCTTAAAAGCAATGCTATTGGTGTTGATTTTAGTTACTGATTATTTGTTTTATCTCACAAATAAATATGCACACAAATCTTCAGTGATTTGCCATAAATCCTGGCAATATCAAGTAGAAAAGTCTAGGTGAGAAGATGGAAGGAGCCAGTTACTGTGGGTAGAGAAGAGGGTTGATATTGAGGTGTTCTTTCTCTGTTTACTGATATCTCACACTTTTCGAATGGAATATGGAATCCTTGGTCTACAGGTAGGGATAGATCAAATCCAATATCCCTGGGAAAAACACTAAAATAATAGGTGTTCAAAAAACAAGCCATTAGTATTAAAATAATCAAACATCTTCTGATTTAATGCCATTTCAGGCTTTTATTAATTTATGAGATATGCAATCCAGTTACACCATATAGAAATGACCAATTTCATACTTCATAAGTAGAATTGTATAAATAAGGCAAAAAACAGCCCGGTATGTCCTAACAAGTTGTGAGATGTATTGCAAGAAGCTGACTGTTATCATTTAACTTACACAATTAAAAAATGATTTATATAATTATATATCCATACATAATATTTTGGAAAGGTTTCAGGTTTCCTATAGGAAAGTCACTCATTGCATTATGATAATTTTCTTAATTAGGAGAAAAGGAAACTGCAATTAGGCTGGGTATAATGAAATTTGCCAATGTGTCATTGGGAATAGATGCATCGTCCAGACACACAGTCAGTGTGTGTGTGTGTGTGTGTGTGTGTGTGTGTGTGTGCCTAATTATGCACATGTTTTTTCAACCCTCACTCTTGCCCTGATGCTTAAAGTGATGGTGACTGGTCTCCTAGGCCTGGTTGACTTGTTTGCCCCTCTGTGAGACAGGCAGGGAGAGTTCTGCTGGTGACTCCCACCAAATCTCCTACCAGCAGTGACACTTTGCTCTTCCTGAAAATCCGTCCAATCCTCTCTTCACTCAATGTTAATTTCCTGATTGTTAGTGCAGTATTTCCCACTTGAGTTTGCCATGGTAACTACTCTTCAGAGGATGAGAACCGGGTAATAGTTTTGATTTGTTTACATGCTCCATTTGAAGTGCCAAATTGTGTTCTTTCATACAGCAGATCCTTAAAATATTTTTGTGAGACTAAAGAAAAGGTAATTATGGAGATTTATTCTTTTTGTTATCTAAGTTTTGATGACCTCGGAACTAAAAGATAAAGATGTGTGCAAGCATTTTATTTTTCCTGAGACAACTCAAATGGAAAGTTCCATGCAGTATTTCAGGTGACCAGTGGACCTTACGTAAAATGCTTCTAAGAGGCTTCATATATGGGTCAGGCTTCAGAGAGGTGGGACTTGAGGAGATGGGGAGAGAAATTTAGTCCTTTGTCACAGAAAGGTGTCAGAAGTGACTCCAGGTTCCTCCACAACTCAGCCTAAGCAGCTCATGGGACTTCTTTCTTAGCCTTCCATTTGAGACTTAAGACTTCTTTCACGTTATTTATTCAGCCCTGACTGTGTGGCAGTACCATTTGGGCTCTAGAATTAAAATACAGTGTGGTCCCTGAAGTTATAGCACTTATCCAATAAGTGAACATGTAACAATGACTGTTTCCTTTCATTTCTGTTTAAAATACTAATAAAAACAAAACTTGTGCAAAGTATACAACATGATTTGATATTCATGGTAATCAATACACAGTGCACACACTTATCTGTTTTCTCTTACAGAGAAAAGTGGGATTAGAGATAGCAGACTGAGATTGAAGTGTATCTTCATTTACCTGATGAAATAATAATTACCCCCTTCTCATTTTTCAGCTGCTGTAAGGAAAAAGGAGAACGCACACGGGAAACAGTGAATCATGAAGCACTGCATAACATTTTGGCATTATGCTGATTTTTGAGAGAAAATCGAGTTTTTCCAGTTCTTTAGTCTACTCGGCCAGTTATAAAGATACTTGTGCTACCAGCTTTCTTCTATAACTTCAGTTTTGTTTTCCTTTTAATGGATGAAATAGAGTTATAAATCCATGAAAGATTGTTATCACAGCGATCACTAGTATAGTTCAATTTCAGGTCAAATACCAATCTTGAAATCTAAAGAGCTTTAGATTGTGAGAAAAAAGAGAATTATTTCAACCTATCACTACTTATTATACATCGATTGCACATAGAGGTGGCAACATATGGAGAAAGATTGCCATATGCTTGTATATACAAAGCTTGAAAAGGGTGCAAGAAATGAGATTCCATAATGGTTTCAAAAGAAATGAAATGCAACCAGTAAAATTTAAGTATCTAGGATGCATTATAGCTGATGATGTAGGTGATTGAACGAAGATAAGAGACTGACCATAAAAGGGACTGTAATTTCCATGGGGAAAGACATACTCAGATGACCTAACTGAAGATAAGCACAAGACACTGAGCTGTCAAAAGTCCCCAGTATGGTGCAGTTTTGCTTTTAAGTGCTTGAGGAGCTCTAAATATAGGGAGGCCTTTGTGAGGTGGAAACCGTGGGAAGGTTTGGAGCAGGAGGTGAGGACCTAGATCTCTAGCTGATGCCGAAAGCACAGAGACAAGTGCACAGCTGGAGATGAGGAGGGGAGGGGACTCCTGGGGGAAGAGGAGCTGTGGTCAGTGGCACTGAGCAGCGAAGCAGAACAGCTTGTTCGGATTTGGGCTGGAGGAGTCTGAGTTGGAGTTGGAAAGCAGGGTCCATAACTAAGTAATGCTTTCCATTGCCTGTTTTGTCATATTTTCCTTATTTTTCAATGAGCAAATATCTCTATTTTTAAATTTATGCATGTTTATTTGCTTTTATATTTTACAGAGAATTTGCATTTCATGAAGTTTAATGCTTAGCTTCACTTTTAGAAATTCATGGGACTTAATTCCGATCTCACCTATAGCCAAGCAATTTGGTGGTGAAAACCAGGGCCGTTCTTTAAAACAGTGAGTGAATCTCAGAGTATGGTATTTGACCCCACAGGTCTTGAAGGTGTTCAGGACATCCATAGGCTCAAGCAACACTCTTAGGGGATTCTGATAGACAATAAAATTTGAGTATTACCATTATGAAGTACAATTTAAAGAATGGCGTTAGACAGGCAGGGAGAACAGGAAATTGATGCTTATTTGATGAATTTATTTAAAAGATATCTCCTAAATACTGAGAATACTGTGGTCGAGAAATTCAGGTGAAAATTAGCCAGTTAAGATTTTCTCAAAAGTAATTTACTTTTATGTCCTTTTTCAGGCTTCTTACCATGAGAACATAGAATTTAAAAATCTTTTGGGGAGTAAGAACGTGTTAAATAGTGTGCTTTGCCTGGTTCAGCAAATACACTTTCCCGTGATTATGTTATGTTGCAACATTAGCCTTCACCCACATGAACCCAACACTGAATTCAGAAAGAAAACATTTGTAAAAGCACAGTCTTTAGATTTGTTTTTGACTAGTAGTCACAAGCTAAATCTTTGTAAAATGCGAACACAAACAACACCTGAGTAGCTCACAAAATTTTTATGTTTCCAATCTCAACTTGTTCCGTGTTGCCGAAGTATGCTTTTATCACAAAAGCAGTTTGCTGTCTTTGCTAAGAATCTTTGGGGAAAAGCATCATATCTTACAAAGATAGCCTTTCACTTTCACTTTAATTTCCTGGTTAAGGTGATGTAATAAAGCTTCATGAGGAGGGCTACAACATATTTTTGGCGTAAAATCAAATTGAATATCATACCAGTCCTCAAAGGGCCTGGGTGGACATCCACTGTGTATCAGGAAAAAAATATTCAGTGTTCCTTCAATTGTGTTTGTCAACTGGCACTAATATTCAAAATGAGATATAATAATTGTTGGCTCAATAGCTGTCATGCTATAAATTAAATTTAAATAAATTCAATTGAACCAAGTATTTACTAACTTATTATTTTCCAAGTATCATATGAAAAGAAAGATTGTAAAAATAATAAGAGAAGATAAATGAAAAGAAAGATCTGAACAATAACTAAATTTTCCTTGTTGCATTTAATTTTGTACAGAATGTGTTTAATAACTTAAGAAGTAAGAGAATCTGGTATGTATCTTACCTCCCTCATGTCTATTAATTTTTCAGAGGGCTTTTAGACTTTACTGGGTATCTTTGTACAGGACTTTAAAACAACATGGTCTTACCATTCCCTTATTTTAGTGCTCTAATTTGGACACTTACTGCTTTCTGCTTGGAAGCAAGACACCTTTTCTCTCCACCACCTATTCCTTTTTATTCCTCTTATGAATATTATGAGGCTCAGTTCTGACAAGGCCACCCCCATTGCCTATGGAGTCACACTTAAAATGCTAAGAATGAAAACCAGTATTCAGGCTTCAGTATACTGATCTTGAGCTTGACCTCTCATTACTCTCCAGCTGGGAGGTTCAGTGGTGGTGAACCTATGGCACATGTGTTGCAGTGGGCTGTTATCTTTAAAAGCTCTAAGAGGTTTGCTTAGCTTTCTCCGAGTCCTGTTCTGTTGTTATCCTGGACTTCTTGGTTTCAGAATCTGCTTTTGGTCTTCTAATATATTGTACTGAGTTTTCTTCCTCTAACAGGGGAAGCCTTTGGTCCACTGTCCTTCAGGGTAGAACACACATGCCATGCCCCTGGGGAAGCCCACACAGTACCCACAGGTAAATTGCTCTCCCCCTCTTTTCCCTCTCAGTGCCCTTCATGGATCTATTACAACATTTATGGTGTCTTTATTTTTCACAGGAATTAGTGGACAAGTTTCTCCCCTTCATTTTTTAAGATCTGCTAATGAATTGGACTTTAGGGGAGAGAAAAGACCCTGAAATTATGAGCTAAATATTGCATATAAGGTTATGCGTACACATGGGGAAGAAGGGTCCATGGTTTTTATCAGATTCCCTAAAAGATAACTGGGGAATAAGTGTGGGAACCAGATCCGAATGATATCTATTTTGAAGATATAGACTATGTTCTTGTTCATATTTCTCACAATTCCTTCCACAACATCTGTTCAAACTGGGTGCTTATACTGCTTGGGAAATGGAGTATAGGACCTACTGCAAGCCAACCCTGTATACCTCACTGAAAGCTTTCCCTGCATCTGTCAAAAGAGGGCTCCTCGATTTACTTCTTGTGTATGATTTTACACTTTACCTCTTATTCTGCGTACTATGGATTTGACCAGATGGCCAAATCCTAGCTGTTGGAGGCCATATTTCAAAAGAAAGCATCCACAGGACTGGCAACCATAATGAACTGCTGCCTACTTTTCTCTTATCACTTTTGATCTCACAGACCCTGTATCAAGTGCTTATCTGGTCAATAAGAACACAATAGACAAAATACCTATGGACACTGGAAATACTAAGGAGCAACTGGTTGTGAAGTGGTACTTTTTCTGCACTCATGTTATACCATTTCGATATATGAATTAATTTTCTCTGCCATGAAAGGAAATAATGGACAGATAATAGAAAATATATTTCATTCACCAATCCAGCAAACAGCTGTAGCCTAGATTTCTATGTGCAGAATATTGCTTGGGGAATGGGTCTAGCAACTGGGATAAAGAGATCTCTAGGTGTTAATCAGTAGTTCAGGTCATTTATTGGTACTTTGAGTGAGATCGTAGATATATTAAAACAGTATAAAGAAGATAAAGTGTATGTTTTGTTAAAAACCTTTAAAAGTCATGCAAACAATTATAATGATATATTGTCTAGCATGATGACTATAATTAATAATAAGTACTGTAGTTTTTTAAAGTGCCGAAAGAGTGGCTTTATCCTTACTTCATCAGGAATTGCATTTTATTAGTTGGATGTTTAATACAGAATAGTGATGTTTGTTTTATAGAATCAGTACATGCAGTATTACATATTTTGATCATTTTCAGTCCCTTCACTCCTCCTTTGCTCCTCCATCCTCCAACTCCTTTTCTCATTCTTAAAAGCCAACATTCTTTCTTTCTTTTTTTTTTTTTGGTACCGGGCATCGAACTCCGGCCCTTGTGCTTGCAAGGCAGGCGCTGGAACCACTGAGCTAAACCCCGGCCCAAGAGCCAATATTCTAGTTTCCCATCATTTCTGTTTTGTTTTATTTATATTTTAGGTTTCTATAAAATAGAAAATATGACAGTGAACTTTCTGTCTAAAGCTTCTTTTGTTTACCATGATTATTTTGAATTCCATCTGTCTTCCTTCAAGTGAAAACATTTCAATCTTTATGGGAGAATCTCCCTCTCTCTCTCTCTCTCTCTCTCTCTCTCTCTCTCTCTCTTCTCCTCCTCCACCTCCATCTCGACCTCTGTCTGTGATCTGGCATCTACGCTGTTTTCAGAGCTTAGCTATCATGAATTGCGCCACAGTAAACATGAGTATGATGTATGAGTTTAGTATTTTAAATGTTCTCTCCACAAATATGTGATGAGAATGTGAAGTGATGTCTATGTTAATTAGCCTGTTTTAATCATTTATCAATATATACATATATTGTAATTTCACATTTTACTCCATCAATTGATACAACTACTTGTCCATTAAAAAGGGAGGGCAGGGACAAGAGGAAAAAATGAGAATCAAGACCTATTATGTAAAGGTACAGAATCCCAATGATGAATGTAATTGTATTGTATACCTAGATTGTACCAATAAACTCAATAAAAAGGAAAAAAAAATAGAAAAAAAAATTAGAAGATGTCAATGGAAAATAGTGAAGAGGAAGCCTTGAACAGCAATATCGTGATATGCAGTGGGTAACATTTTGGATTCATCATAGGTAATTTTTCTAATCTTTCTTGGCCTTACTTCTTTCTTCAGCCTATGTAGATGCAACTATCTCCACACAGACTTTGACCAGCTCAGAGTATCTGCAAGCTGAGAGCAACTGGCCTCAAGATCTTAATGCAAACTACTGATGTCTCATCATCAACACCTGGGCCCTACCTGGTATTTACACATATGCCACCCATAAATGTGTGTGTGTGTGAGTGTGTGTGTGTGTGTGTGTAGGGAACATGACTCCTGAAGGCCATCTTTGATCAGTGCAGACAGAGCAGATGAACGAGAGCCTTTTCATTTTGCTCTGTGGGTAGTAGTTCTGGGATACATTTGACAAATTTGCTTAGAAGTTCCTATTGGCAGCACTGTCGATTGGCTTTACTCCCTTCCCTGTTTCAATGCTACTCTGAGGTTTATCCTCTGAATGATCTGTTTTTTATCCTTGTGATGTTTGGAGACTGTTTTCTGGGGAGTTATGGGGTAGGCACTGATTCTCATCAAGTCTGTGTATTCCTGGCTGAGCACTAATAAATAAGACAAAAATGAATATTATGATAACGACCGAGTAGATTCTGATTCTGTTTGGGTATATACATTTTCCTCCACTTATCCTCCTGCATGGCATATTACTGTCTTATTCAGAAAAGTTTAATTTGAAGAATAAAATGCATCATGCTTGATCTAACATCAGTGTGTATTATTTTTCAAGAAAATAAGCTACTTAGGGCTGGCACCATTACTATTATCTGCAGCATTAGGTTGAGTGTTCAGAAGCCTGCTTGACAGAAATTGTCAGAGAGCAGCTCTGTTTACCATGACAAGTGGCTAATACTTGGAAGTTAGAACTTGGGATCTTTAATGAAATGATTTTCTCTTGTATTTATCCAAGGGAAGTCACTCTTTTGCTATGATTTCTTTACCTGGAATAAACAGAACTAACTTTATAATTTTTAGTAGATAAAGAGGTAACACAAGTGTGTTAGTCCAACACCATGAATGGTTAAAAATCGCAACATACAATTTATTTCAATAATTATAAATGTACTTGATTATTTCAAGTTGTATTTTTTCCTTCAACCAATGATAGTTATCTCCGGTGACTGCTAAACTGGATCTCAGTTTATGCAGCAAAGTTTATAAAGCAAAGTTTTAAAGTATATCTACTCTTTGATAGTCTCAAAATCCAGATCTATAATTAATAGAACACATTCTAAACTAACACATCTATTAACAGATGTGTACACTAAGGAATATAATTAGGCAGGATAACCTAAATAAGTGGGATGAGATCATACTGTATTTTTCTTTTTTTGCTCTTCCAGTTAAATTTGTTTATTCTGCACATGCAAATAATAATTCCAAGAATGAACACTATGACTGATAGACACCTAAGAGTTTCTGCAGATATACTGCTTTTCTTTAGAGGAAAGGGGACCTTACAAAAGAAGAGAGGGAGAAACTCTCCTTGGATATTCCAGACTTTCTGCTTGCTTGTTACTGCTGACCAGTTTGAAAAATGTTCAAGTAAATGATATAGATCATGCAAAGAGAGATTTTGGAGAGGAGCTGGCTGTATAACTAATAGGAAAAAAGTAAAAAAAAAAAAGTAAAAGATGAATACAGGCCAAAGAAAAAGCTAGATAACATCCAATAGCTTTCCCTAGAACAGAAACAATATGTCATATATTTCCTTTTCCCCCCTTTCAGCAGTATTATAGTTTGAACACAGGAATTCTTCGCTGAGAAACACCCTCCTCCATAATCTTTTTTTTTTTTTTGAGACAAATTCTTGCTGAATTGTTGAGTTGCCAAGGCCAGGCTTGAACTTGTGATACTCGTGATGCTCCTGCCTTAGCTTACCAGAGTGCTGGTATTACAGGTATGCACGATCATCCCCAACTCGTGTAGGATTTCTTATGATTATCTACAAAATCCTTGAAGTGAAGCTCTGAGTTTGTATCATCTCCATATCCCTCCAGGTGGTCAGTAAGATGTCTTGTACAGTGTCATCACTCAATGGATGTTTATGTTTTTTTTTTTTTTTTTTTTTTTTTTTTTGGTACTGGGGATCGAACTCAGGTCCTTCTGCTTGTGAGGCGGGCAGCAGAACCACTGACCTAAATCCCTGACCTTCAGTGGATGTTTATGAACCCACCTGGAGATGGAAATGGATTCCGTACATCCCATGTGCTACACACTGTGGGATATAAGCAATAGTAAGATGCAGCTTCTTCTCTTGATTTATATTGCTCAGGACATTAACTATCTGAAATTATTGTGCCATTGGATAGAATGCAAGGAGTTTTCTTTTCCTGTTCTGTTCAATGCTCTGTTTACAGAGCACCTGGCATATGGAGGGTGACCCATAAATTTGCTGAATTATTTTAACAGTATTTTCCTAATAGCCTTTGTTTTATTATTGCAGTCACTGAGAAGTAAGATTTTTAAGCAAAATTTCTCTTCAGAAACTTTTAAAAAGTAAAACTAGTATGAATTAAGCATGAAAAATTGATGCAACATTTTCAGGATATTAACAAATTAACGGGTACTGCTATGGCTTGTATCTAGATTTCCCCTCAAAGCCTCATGCACTCAGGTGTGGCTTTTCAGAGATAGTTGGATCTAGGGTGTGTGAATATAGATTACAGGTGAGTAATAACGGGGTCAGGCTCCTTAGTAGATTAGCATAGTTCTGGCTGTGGCTGAATGGACTTATTGACGATAAAAGACTCATTCTGGGTGTGAGTGGCCCCAACCAAGAGGCTTCTAGCCTGAATGAAATAAAGAGGAAAGGGAAGCTCACTGCTGTTGTTTTTTTCTTGCCTATCCTGCCATGGACTGTTTCTTTTCTCTGCCTGCCCAGCCATGGACTGTTTCTCCTTTGCCGTACCCTTCTGCCATGTTGCCCTGTTATGGAGCCAGCCAAATATGGGCTGAAACTTCTGCAGAATATAAGCTAAAATAAATCTTTTCTCCTTTAACTTGTGAACTTGTGGGTGTTGGGTATTTTGTTGCAACAATTAGGAAGTAACTCAGACTGGTACAAAGTGTGTGTGTGTGTGTGTGTGTGTGTGTGTGTGTGTTTTATTTTGGTGTGATGAAAAATTCTGTCATTTGATAGTGGTAATGCTTGGGCACCATAGTAAATGTGGTTAAATTATACATTTAAAATAGTTTAAATGGTAAATTTATATATTTGTGAACAAAATTTTATTTATTTATTTATTTATTTGGCTTTTGAGACAGGGTCTCACTATGTAGTTGAGACTGACCTAGAACTCACTATGTAGCCCAGGCTGGTCTCGAACTCACAGTAATCCTCCTGTCTCAGCCTCCCAAATGCTGGGATTAAAGGAGTACGCCACCATGCCCGGCTTTTGTGAACAAAATTTTAAAAAGCATTAGACATATTATGTATAAAAATATGACTGTTAAAATAAGGTGGAGTTGGAGTCAATCACTGCCACTCTAAATTACTTCACATAATGAAAAAACTCATCTTTTGGAAAGTATTTTGTCTACATACATTAGCTATTGCTCATTAGATAGTAAGGCAGTTTGTTTTCTGAATATATTTTTAGGATTTAATGTTTTCATCCTTCCTCATCTTATGTAAGAAGATTATGTATCAAGTTTTAGAATAATGCCCTTAGTTCCATTCAAATTCTGAAGTTTCTCAAATTTCTCAGGGAAGGAAAAATCTCAATCTGCTGCTAAACCTTTCTGCCTTGTAAAACACAAACTCCCAGAGTTTCCACTTGTCATAGGACCTTCCCAGTATAGTCTTTTTTTTTTGGTTTTTGAGACAGGGTCTCACTATGTAGTTGAGACTGACCTGGAACTCACTATGTGCCCAGAGTGGTCTCCAACTCCCAGCTATCCTCCTGCCTCAGCCTCCCGAGTGCTGGGATTATAGGCATGCACCACCATGCCCAGCCCAGTATAGTCTTAATAGCTGGGCTTCTTATGGCTACTGAAGTTCCCCCGCAAACCAAGAGGTAAAGGTTAATGTTTTGAGACCCTTGAGGGAAAGAAATATGAATGTTGAGAAAAATTAAACGTAAGATATTTTAAGATGAAAGCAGAGTGAGAAACACTAAGCATAGGAACAAACCTAGAAGATATCTACAAATATTTTTCACTTCTGAAATACATTACTGTCACACACTAAGTAGACTAACAGTGGTATTTTACTTGCTTAAATTAATACATACTTAACCATATAATGTCTTTGACATCATTTTCTTTTTAAAGGACTTCTCCTCAGTGGCCTCATACGGCCATTTATTTATTCAGTAAGGGTTTATTGAATACTTATGCTCTCCATATTGAGGAAACATCAGTATACAAGATACTGATTTTTTTTTGAGGAGCCTATGTGTGGGGAAAACATAATTATAAACAACTTAATAAATTATCTAGAATAGCATATATTCACATGTAAAAAGTACTTTAAGAAAATAAAAGCCAACCAACAGGACAATGGGGGATGAGCTGAGTTCTCATTTAGAGAATCTGGGTAAAATTTGCTTTTCAATGCCTGTTTCTTTTGTGAGAAGAATTCAGTTTCTTGTGCTGGTAAAACAGAGGTTCCATGTCTTTGCTAGGCATCTTTTAACACTAGGAGATTGAGCTTGTGGCTCCATCTTCAAGCCAGCAGAGCATGTCAAATCTAGATGGTTGTTCAAATACCTACTGACATTCAGAGGGACAACTCTCTGCTCTTAAAGGGCTCACATGATGAGTCAGGCCCATCCAAAAATCTATTTTAAAGCTGCCTTCCTTGGTGTAACATAACTTAGTAACAGGTGCGAATTGTATCAAGTCCACAGTCCTGGGGATTTTCCATGTTAAGACCCAGGGGATAACTTTATTAATTGGGGGATGTTTTAATTATTTATTTATATATTTTTCTTCAGCACATGTTTGTAGCACGTACACAATGATTACAGTCACTGAGGGAAATTTATACACATACATTACATATCTTAATTCTTTCTAGTTTCCCTTCCCTCTCTCCACCTCTTCCACCTCTTGATTCCCTTCCTCTTTGCAAAAAATCTATCTTTCTGTTTTCTATTGTCTATCTCGTCTTTTGCTCTTTTAAATTACTTATACTTAGGATTTCTCATATAAAAGAAATTATGAAATATTTGAGCTTGTGTGAAATATTTGAGCTTAACATTATGGCCTCACAGCGCATCCATTTTCTGCAAATGACTCAAATTTATCCTTTGTTATGGCAGGGCAGTACTCCACTATGTATTGATAAATACATAGGCCATTTCCAAGGTTTAGCCATTATGAGTGATGCTGCTATAAACATGGGTATGCATGTATCACTGTAATATGATGTCTTTAACTCTTTTGGGAAGATACTAAGAAAAGAAGTACTTGGATCAAATGGAATTCTATTTTTAGCTGTCTGAGGAATCTCCATACTGATTTCTATAGTGTTTGTACTAGTTTACATCCCTACCAACAAGTAGAAGGGTGTTATTTTCCCTGAAGCCTTCCCAGTGTTGTTATTACTTGATTTCTTGATGAGGTCCATTCTTTTTGGGTAAGATGGAATCTGAAGTGTTGTTTTAATTTGCATTTCTCTGATGTTCAGAGATGTTGAACATGTTTTCATGTATTTATGGGCCATTTGTACTTCTTCTGAGAAGTGTTTATTCATTTCCATTGTTTGGGGCTATTTTAGATTGTAATCAGGTAAAAGGGTTTTGAACTGCTGTTTACAGTCTGCACAGAGAGATGTGGATAAACTGAGGAGATCTGAACAAAGTGTAACTCACAAGACGTTATGGTCGATTCTATCTGAGGTGGGAGAAGAGTTCAAAGAGAACATCCAGATTTACGACTTGGGCCATTTGACAGGTGTTGATAAACTCACTGAGGGAGAAGACACTCCTTTAAAAAGATTTAAAAAAATAGCTACTCTTTTATTACCTATGTATAATTTCCTTTTCCTCTAATTTCAACAGGTGAGAGTATTATATTGGAAATTAAGATTTAGTATTACCTGAGAGCTATAGTAAAACAAATATGTATTGATTTACATTTAGTAAGACAAATACAATGGACTTCTGAATGTTTTACCTCATCTTTGGCCTGGAATAGCGATAGGTATAACATAAATGATCAATCTCTAATCTGGAATTAATAAATAAGTGAATGACTGCTTAAAAACAACAAATGTTAACAGAGCCTCAGTGCAGAGAGAACCCAAGGGATATTAGGTATGATTTTCATGCAGAGCCATGGGTATGGTTTTTGGGAGAGAGGTTGCTCTTCTGTCCCCATTCTCCTGAGTGTCCTCTGTTTTTTCTTGTGTGTTCCAGAGTCTTGAGAGCCTGGGGGCCCTGCTGTGGGGCTTCTAAATGTGCGTTTTCCCCTCTGCTGCCTAGGTGTGGGCCAGTTGAGAAAGCTCCCAGGAAAAGGGCTTGGCAGGCCACAAGGGGAAGGTCACTAATCTTGTGTTGGCACCTGGCAGATAGGGTTGGTAAAGCCTGAAAGGCATTCCTCGGTATATATCATTTTTTCCTCAACTGTCCAATGCTTACTTAAAGATGATTCTCTTTCCTAAACTGTGGGAGGAGAAGATTTACTTGACATAGCTTCCACAGCCGTTGTCTGTTACACTCGAACCCTTTGAAACAAGGCTACAGGTGTTGGCTTAGTCCACATGTTACGCTGTGTCAGCAACTTGAGCAGAACAATCCTCCAACATCCTCTAAAACTAAATAGTCTAGCAAGGGAAAACAAAAACTTTGAGTCCTTAAGATCTTAAAAATAAAAACAACTAAGGGAAGAAGCAGCTTCAACTAAACGCATTGCATAAGTGTCATGACTTTAAAATAAGAGCTTTCCTCTCCCAGAGGTTTGCTCTGATGAGGGCGAAACAATTTTGCCACAGGTCCAGGACGCACATGGAGGACCAGTTTTTCCATTATCATATTACACAGGTATCATTAATGGGTTTGTTTATGTTCTGCTGCTACCGCCAACTTCCCCACGGGGAATTTTTGGGAACATTTTATTCTAGTGCAATGCACTTTATTTTAACAATTGTCTAGAATGATTCAACACCAGGAACAAAAACAAGTATCAAAGACATTCTCAACAATACAAACAAAGATAATTGTGCTTTAAGGATTAGTCATCTGCCACTTATGTCCCTAACATTGCAGGTTTCTGTTCTTCCTCCTAACTCCTTGACTATAGACAGTCGTTCTACCTTTCTCTTCTAAAAACACTTGAGGGTTTTTTTTAACCTTAAAGTTTATTTTTACCTTCAAGATTTCGTATGTCATTATCTTGAAAAGAGAAAAGTCTGCGTTCTTGGTTAGTATTATGGTTTGGATCTGAAACAACCCTCAAAGGCTCATGTGTTGAAAACTTCATTCCCAGAGGATCCGAGGTGGGGATTTTGGGGTGACTGGTTCATGAGGCTCAGCACTCCTCAATGGACTAATCCACTGATGGATTAATAACTGGACGGCATTATTGGGAAGTGGTGGAAAATTTAGGAAGCAAGACCTAGATGGAGGAAGGGAGCAGGCCACTGGGGAGGGGGTGGCATGCTCTGGAAGGGTACAACTTGTCTCTAGCCCCTTCTGGTCTCCCTTTTCCCTTCCGCCTTCCTGCTTGCTATGAGGTGAGCAACTTACCTGCATCATGATATTTCTACTGTACCACAGGCCTAAAAGCAATCAATCCAGATGGCCATGGACAGAAACCTCAGAAACTGGAGTCAAAATAAACCTTTTCTCCTTTAAACTTTTATTCTCAGATATTTTGTCACAGTGACAGAAAGCTGACTAACACAGGTAATGTGATAGGTAGAATCCAAAAATAACTTTTCTAAGAGTTCTGGCCCATGGTGTCACTGACCTTCTTCCAAATACTCAAACACTATTCTTGGTACTCTCATTGACCTTAAAGTATGAAGATGATCTAAGCAACCTGACATAAATGAACTAGTTCTTTACAACAAATAATTTCCAGTGGTTATTCACAGAAGGGGAAATCAGGGAGACAGACTCTAGCTGGTCTAGAAAAAGAAGGAAACATTCATGCTCTGAAAGGCCCAGGGAAACCATGTGGCAAGAAGGAAGCTCAGAACAGAAACTAATTCTCAGCAGACAGCAAGAAGGAAATTGGGGCATCAGTCCTACAACTACAAGGAAATGAATTCTACAGACAATCAGGGCACCTGGAAGAGAGCCCTGAGTCTCAGATGAGAGCCACAGCCTCAATCAGCACTTTGATTTCAGCTCAGCACTCTGATTTGTGGTAGTGAGCCCTGAACACAGTCATGCTGCACTGGATTTCTGAGCTAGAGAAACTGGGAGACAGTGACTGTTATGCCGTTGTATCTTAATAAATCTGTGGTAACTGGCTATGCAACAATAGAAATGTGATACAGGAAGCCAAAGAGCCACATATTTAACAACAAAGCAGGGAGAAGGAATCTAGTGCTATATTAGCTTGAAGAAAAATGAATGAGATACTAATGTTTAATATCAAAAACAGATTTCTGGCCATCTCCTACTGCATAATACTGGTCACCCAGCTAATGAAAAATGAATCTAGTCAAGCCTATCCCTTTCTTCATAGAAAATTCTTTATTCGGGACCTACTGCACATATGGTACTCACATAATTTTACAGTGGTAGAGAAACAAGTAAGGAAATACATAACTGCATTTTCTAAAGGAAGTTTAGAGACATTAACAGACAAAAGCATGTTCTAACATAAATTATTTATGGATAAAGGTACTTTAAGAAAACGTCTAATTTATTAAAGGAAAGGTATTTTGAGAAGCTCTGAAATTCCAGACACTGTTATAGACCTTTTCACCTTTTCTTTGAAAGAGAAATTTAATGGATATGACTAATAGAATGAAAATTCAAACTGTAAGTAGCAGGACTAAAATACAGGCTGTGTTTGCCATAGGTATGAAATGGAATATTCCCTTAGTTTTGTTCCCACTACTAAACAGGAGGATTAGGTAGTGCCAGGTTGTTTTTCTTGTGGCCTTTGTTGGCGAACTAGAGGCTACATTTCATTGACTCCAAAGTAATTTCTGAAAAAATATATGCTGACATTTCAGAGTACCTGGATCATTAAGCATGACAGTGCTGACCAAAGAAATAATGGTTTAGCAGGAAATAGTTATTTGCTTAAAATAAAGGCTGATGTGTTACCTTTTCACACATACTTACAAATGGTTGATAGGGTTTTTATCTTTATGGAACGTTAGCAAAAATGTGGACACTACAAAGAAAGTTGCAGATGAAAAATGAAAATTAGAAATAATATTTGCATTCTTCATTCTGAACTATTCCTCCTAGAATATAAAATAGACAGCTTGGTGTTCCCTAATTTTTAGAGGTATTCCTTCTTTGGCTGTCTTATGAAGTGTGCTGGTAATGTCATGGAAAGGGAGGATATAAGAAGATACAAAGAACAGTGATCAGGGGAGGAAATGACTGAGAAAATAGTTTCTGTGGGAGGAAAGTTGAAGGGATGGAGTCTTTTGCCTGAAAAAGAGATGGAATTCTCCCCTTCTTTCTTCTCCCCCTCCGTCTCATCTCTGTATCTCTCTCTTCTCTCTCCCCATCTTCCTCTTTCACCAGTCCTTTTTATTTTTCATTTTCAGACAGGTATTATTTGCCCAGGCAGGCTTTGAACTTTCTATGCTCCTGAAAGTCTTCATGATTGGGATTGACTTGGGAGTAGGGACCTTATGAAAGATCTTCCAATTAGATCCAGAGTACAACTCTTTTTAAGGAGCAGGAATTGGTAAGCTTTTTTTGATGATCAGAGAGACACAATGAAAACATTTTTATAACTACTATATAAGAGAAAATAATTTCCACAGCATTTTCATTGGTGAAAGTAAGTATATCAGTACTTAAAACAAACAAACAAACAAACAATGTAAGCCTATGAATAAGGATGGAATTCTTTTTTTGAGAGAGGGCAACACTTTGCTTAATTGAGGTTACATGTTCTTGTTCCCTACTATCAAATAAATTATAAATATCCAGGTCTAAAAACTATTCTTAGTTCACAATCTATACAAAAAGAGTTCAGTGAAGTGCTGCTGTCAGTCCATAGGTCAGACTTCTCTGGCCTCTGGTTTACAGTTCTTTTACAACGTGAGGACTGGGTTTTCTCAGAATCCATCAGCAATTGCACTCAAAAATGAACATGAAATCAATGTTCTCTATGAGAAGCCATAAACATAGGAGGCAAGGGCTGTGGGGGAAGGAATTATGAGGAATGAATTAACATTTATGATCTTTGAACTCAGTTAAAAAAAAAGAAATCTTTTAAAAACATGGACACTTAGGACAGTATTTCTTTTTCTAGGTGATGACTTTCTAAGTGTTAGTTATATGTTGTTCTTCCATTATGTGGGTTTTAAATTTAGCTTTGTTAATATATAAAATAAATTTCACTGATAAATGAGGCCTTCACCTAAAAACAAACCATCTGCTTTAAGTTGCACTGATTTCTATGAGATAAATACTACACTGAGTTTCTGTTATGGTCTGTTTGCTCTCCCCCTCCACATTCCTGTTGAAATCTAACCTCAGTGTGACAGTGATAAGAAGCAGGGACTTCAGGGAGGTTACCAGGTCATGAGAGTGGGGTGTTCCTGGTTGGGACTAGTGCCCTGAAAAGTGCCCCTAAGTGCCCAGAGAGCTGCACTGCTCCCTCCTTCATTTGAGGACACAGGGAGAAGGCACTATCTGAGCATCGGAAAATGGTGCTTAGCAGAACTCAGATAGGCTGGTGACTTGATCTTGGAGTTCTCAGTCTCGAGATCTGTAAGAAATAGATTTGTGTTGTTCATGAACAACCCAACGTATGGTATATTTTTACATCGCTCAAGTGGACTGAGTAACACGGTAACCGCTGAGCAGGTACTTGAAGCATACCTGTGCTCGCAGGAGAACGCTGCTGCCCTGTTCAGTGAGTGTGGGCTACCTCTGAAGTTGCTCTCTATTTTAGATGAGGCAAGGAGGAGAGATTTACAAGGAGGCAACCAAAACCACGAGTCATTCTACCCTACCATTTTCTATGTGGCCTAGACTAAACTTTGCTCATTAAAATCTAAATTTTCCACCCAAGGAGCTCTTGTTCCATATTTCTTGAGCATGCAACATATGAAGAAGCTTGATGTCAAAGCGAGCACTCTCAAGAATGTACCCTTTAACCCATGATGACAAATTTTTCTTGAGTGAATAAGTATGAGTTTCCCCCAATTAAAGCTCCTTGCTTTGTTCCCTCAGGGAACATATTTTATTACAAATGCAATTACAAGTATACTACCTATTTTTCCTTATTTCTTTTATTGTATAAGAAAACTCGATCATAAGGTACCATAATTTATTGTGGGTTAGGTTTTATTGAAGACTAAAATTACCTACCTCTAAACATGGATGTGTATTCAACATTGATTAATGCTATCTTACCAAAAAAAAAAAAATCAGTGCTTCTGGTTGCCTTTCTAGAAGGAACTCTCCAACTTTGAAAAAGACAAGCCAAGCTCAATTGTGTTAGCACCTCACAAGTTAACTCTGAGCATCATAACTGCTGTATTTATCATTAGGAAAGAAGGCTCAGTAAACATATGCAGGGCTTGCTTTTAACACTTCTGATCAAGAAAGAAACAATTTTAAGAAGAAGCTTAATTTGAGCATAACATTCAAAATGTACTTGTTTTTCTTCCCTGAGCCTTCGTCTAGTTCTTATAGAACGTAATATCTTTTGCTAACATACATGACATTTCTAATGCATATTGCCAAGCAAATAAGACACCCACTTCCCCATAATGTCTACTCATTCTTTAAGGTCCAGTTCAGAGTTCCTCCAGGAAAGTCATCCCAGCAGTCCCCATCCCTCATGTCAAGGTACTGTTCTCAAGGTTCCAAACACCACGTATCTATTTCTGTCATTATTCTTCTACATGCATTTATAAATCTGTTTAAAAGTCCACCTTTCCTTTTAGACTTCAGGCAACATCAGTAGGGATTGCATCTGACTTACCACTGCTCTATCTCCCATTCCTCTAACAGAGGAACATATGGTAGGAGCACTCTATAGGCTTCCTAAATTAAAAGGTAAATTATTGGAAATAGTGAGGAGCCATTGGTCAGCTCTGAAGGTTCTGTTTCCACTGGCATTGGACGATCACCCCTTTTTCCTCCCCTCCAGTTTCCCAGGCAAGTCAATATGACTGGGATACAATTCTGAATGGAGGATAAGGATGAGGCTGGAAAAGAACAGGAGAAGGAAAAAGAGATGTGGAAGAATGAGAGCCTTCCTCTGAGAGCAGAAAAAATGGAATAAGGCCTTGGGGTGGCTAAAGCACCCCCATGGGGGATAGCACTGTGTGCACACTCTGCAAGTTGGGTGTAGGGTTGCCCAACCACTGTGAGCCTCTTCTTCCCTTCTCCCCGCCAGCCCCCTTCCTTCCCTCACTCTCTCCTCTTCCCTTCTTCTTTTCCTCCTTCCTTCCCTTCCTCCCTCCTTTCTTGTCCTTATTTTCTTGTTGTTCTTTACCCCTTTGTAATCTTTTTGGAAGTCCCCAGCTCTACTGAAAGAAGAAAAATAAGCATTCTGCTTGGCAAAGTTTAAGAGAGATAGAACGATCACCCGCTTCTCTCCCCAGTTCTCCCCAATTTGAAATGCCATGGAAATACTAATAAATGGTAAGACTGCGGGAGAATACCATTGCCTTTCATTGCTGAAAAAATGGAGATTCTTTCTTTTGTTATAATGTGAGAGTGGGCTGCAGGGGGAAGGGAGAACTTTTCTTCTATGCGAACATTTTCCTTGTCACCCACACCAGCACCAAGTAAGGCTTAGATTGACCCATCGATGCCCAGGACTACAAAGCCACAGCTTCTTTCCAACATTTGTAGTGCTTTTCTCTCTGATCTTTTGGACTGGTTTGGCTTCCTGTGAGGAGTCAATAGCTGATGTTTGACCAATCTAGCTTTTTCTCCCTACTCCTTCTTGCCCTAAAGTGCTACCCATGTTTATCCATAGGGCAAGAGAATAGGCCACGGCTAAGCACCTTGCAGAATGGATGCACCTCGTCTATCTTCACAGCCTAATCAGCTGCACATCCAGAAGTCTGGGGGCTCAGGGCTCTGCCCTGGGCTCTGGAAACACCTGCTGCAGACCCCGGTGGGGCAGACTCACGGAGGTGTCTGATCTCTGCTCACTGAGAACCTAATTCCCGTGCCTGTTACTTTAGAACTATGTGTACATGTCCAGGAGAACATTGTGGTTTTTACTTTTAAAAATTCATCCAATGCTAATTAGAAAATGAGAACAGTTACAAAGCTTTAATAAGTCAGATTTCAAAAAAAAAAAGAAAAAAGAATAAATTTATACACAAACTAGGAAGAAATTTTTTCCCCAAGAGAAAAATGGATGTGGTGATAGGACAACTGTGTTGACCCAGCCTACAGAGTAGAACTGCTCGTGTGATTGGTGTTCTCGCTTGCTGTGGACAGCTTAAGCCCTGGAACAAGCTGGAGCAAGCTCCTGAGCTTCTTTCAGTAGTGTCTCCATCCTTCCTGTCTGGTGTCAGTAAATGTACTTAATACTTGCATAAAATGGGCTAATTGTGTAGTTTCAGAAAGAAGCCTAATTGTTTTCCAGGATCATGTAAACATTTTCATATAAAGGAAAGGCACGCACGAGGAGAATTTGGTGTTTCATATTTTACAAAGTTCTTGGAAACCATTTTTGATGGCACTGCATTTACAATACCAAAAGTAGAGAAAACAGGAAACGCATCTATCCAGATGGAAGCCGATCCAAGGTCAGAATTACATATCCATCCAGAGGCTCCCACAGTTTGGTACTTTAGTAGTTAAGAGTAACTCAGACCTCAGAATATCTTTGAAACAGACTCTGTACCATTTCTGTACCTTTACTTCCGTTTTATTGTTGCATAAACAATATTTGTAAGCAAGCACAGTTTATTTGTGATAAACTTAGTAACAAATGTAACTATAGAATTCATGAGGGTAATTCGCACTCACAGTTGCACTTCTTCTGAACAAATCTCAGCTTGCATGCTGTTCTGTAGGTGGAGAGTCGAATGCGATCCAGATCTTGAGCCCCTGGTAGGGGAATGAGAGCACACAGATGATATGCCACGTGCGTCGACAGGGATGTACAGCGTTTATAAACAAGACCACCATGGATATAATCAATACACTTGTTTGTGTTTTACCAGAATATACACATTATTTGAAGGTTTGAAACGTTCTGTCCCATACTCCTCAGGTTCAAGGGGGAGAAGACACGTCCACCTGACACAGATTTCTATCATGTTCATCAGGGAATCCTGCCTCCACCCTGTCAAGCCTGCCGCTTTTGAGAACAATCTGCTCAAGTTGTGACTTCAACCTCTGAATGACGTCAGATAATGTTATAAATAAACACACTTTCAAAAGCACTGTTGTTGGTCACTAGAGCATGACTGTGAAGGACTCCATGCTGAATACTGGACATCTTCTCTGTGGGGCCTTTGGCCAATTGCTTCTGGAAACCTTGTTTTTTGCATCTGAAGGTGGGGATGATGATGGTAAGCAATATTTATTTCACAGAGTCATTGTAAGGAAGAATAAGTGGCTATTCCCAGTGCACTTAGAACGCTGCTTAGCACACAGTAAGTGCTGTGTTAAGTGTTCACTATTATTACTAGTGTCTATTTGCAACCTCAGAAGAGAAGACGCATTTCAATCTTTGATATTTCTTTTGTTATGGCTTCCTGTTCCTTCCTAGCACAGAGGGAGTATGTTTTCCATATGTTTGAACTTCTTTCCTTATTCTACTCTCCATTAAATAACCCAGCATGGCTCCTGAGGCCCAGAACACCAGGTCTGAAAACCCTGGTAGAATCCAAGGCCCTCTGCATGCTGTCTTCCTCTTATCTGCCCCACACTACCTCCCATGTTTATCCCATACAATCCTTCCAGGCCTGGGCTGATCTTTTCCCCAGCCCTATACACAAACACTGAGCTCCCCATAACTCTTCCTACCCTCCTAAGATTAGGCTAATCTCTAGGCTGTGTCTACAAAGCCACTCTGCTTTTCTCTGCCTTCAAATACTTGGCTTTCTTCAAGCCCACATCTGTGTTTCACAACAGATATACAAGTGTGTAGTTGCATTTCACATGTATTGAACCCTGTTTACACCAGTAAAATGCACTACATAAATTCTTCGGAATATAATAGATTAGGAAGTAAATAAACTGGTGAGAAGTAATGATATTAGGAGACCAATGAAACGCTTTCTTAATGAAACTCAGGATGAAACCATGAGTGTCCCTCCCTGAGAACATTTAGCATTCCCTCAATGCAGACTGTTTTCTGTAGATTCACTTAAAAATGTTGTCGATTGTATTACTTTGTGGTATTAAATTGAGGCACATTATTAGACATCTATTCTTATGGGAGTATGCTGCTTAACAAACAGGCTCATTGATATTGGGTTGAAAGAAACAGAGGTGGTTCACATCCTGATTCAGTACAGAATTTCATTAGTGAACGGTCATGTGAGATTATTTCCAATGGTAGTGAACATTATAATTTAGTGAAAACAAATGGACTAGAAGTCCTTAATTTTGTCATTTCCCAGCTCTGTAAATTTCAGCAAGTTTTTACTTGGTATTTCAATTCCCACATGTATAAAAGGAGGATAGTTATATTAACATGACCAGCTGGTAATAAATGTATAGCCTTGGCCTCTGCTTCAAGTACAAAGTGAGCAGCTAACAGTACTGGGCCTCCTTCAAAGGCTTCCTGTTCTATTTCTGAGCATCAATACATGACAGAAATTCTTTTCTTATACTTGAGCTTTAAACTGACTCCTTACAACTTCAGCACACTTGATCTAGTTTCCCCTCTGGAGCCAAGTAATCTTTTCTGTTACTTGGTAATTCATTTCTTAAATATTTGGTAGCTACTATTGCTATCATTGTTAGCGTCTTTGCTGTCATCTGCAAATCATGGACAAAAAGTCTTTGTCAACATGGAATTTAAAGTTTAGCCGGGGAAGTAGCTTTGCCTTGATTCTTTCAGGTTAAAGACATTCAACTCCACAATCACTTCAGGTACAGTATCCACAATAGTGTCAGACATTTAACAGGGACTGTATATTTGGAAGTTGCTGTCATTATTTTCGTTATCATCAGACATGGTTTTGAGAGCCTTAAGCATTCCAGTCACACTATTCTATGGTCAGCTAATATCTCCTTAAGATAAAAGGACAAAATTAATCAAAATACCAGAGTGATTGCTTCCTCAGTAAGAATATATAGAAAGCAATTAAGCCACCTTTGATATAGACATTCATGAATGCAACATATCTATCTATCTATATATATATAATAAGTGGTTCATTTTACAGATTCTTTTTTGTTAGTACATGTCTGTAGTACATGAAGTTTCCATTCATCTTGGGGAGTAGGTACATATACATAATAGTGCTAGTTTCTTTTCTTTTTTTTTCCTTTTTTGTTTTTTTGAGACAGGGTCTCACTATATAGTTGATATTGACCTGGAACTCACTATGTAGCTCAGGCTGGTCTTGAACTCACAGTGATTCTCCTGCCTCAGCCTCCTGAATGCTAGGATTACAGGCGTGTGCCACCACTCCCAGCTTGTTAGTTTCTTTTTTTAAGCCCCTTCTTTCCACCTACCTCCTTCTGTCTTCCTTTAAATTCCCTCTCTCCATTTTCATTCTTGTTAATATTATTAATCTTAACTCATTTTCAGGCTGGCTTTGAACTCATTATATATCCCAAGCTGGTCTTGAACTCATGGCGATCCTCCTCCCTCAGCCTCCTGAGTGCTGGGATCATAGGCATGCGCCACCAGGCCCAGTTTGCAGCTTCTTATTACTGTGGTTCTTATTATTGCAGTTAATTCAAAATCTGATTTTAAAAGCCACGTGTTTATGTAAAGTCAGATCCTATTTTCTATTTTTGGATTAAGTGTAGGACTTTTTATTTATTTGCTGAATTTATTTTAATTTTTAGCTCATGCTTCTAACATTTCTGATACCTTTTAGCACTTTGATTTGTCACTGGCATTTTAAGGATCCTTGCCAGTTTCATGTCCTGTGTAAATCTGATAGGCTCCTGTGGGAAATAAGCTAAGACACCAGATCACCAGAGACAGAAATACCTGAAAAGTCTACCCACCCTTTCCACATTTATTGTTGCTGAGTTTTGCTTAGTAGCCTTAAGAATCTCAACAACTATACACAAACTTTTAAAAGAATTCAAGAAAACGAGGGGTACTGTGGGAGAAGTTCAAGCCTGGCGGGCCAGGTGCGCCGCCCTCCTGTCTTCTGAGCAAACTCGAAGACCTCTCTGAGGCTGAGCTAACTCGCCTAAACTCCTAGAGGCGGGGTCTGTGACTCCTTAGCCTTGCCCAAGAAGAATCGCCCCACCATATGTCTAGCCAATAAGATATTTCCTAATGTTCTCCACTACCGCATAACCTATAAGAAATTGCCATGTAATCAAATGCTCCTCCCATGCTCCTCCCCCATGGTTGTCCACACGCAAGCTATATAAGCCTGTGCATTTCCTAAATAAATCGGAAGCTTTCCAGAAACCTCCTGGGAGTCACCCTGGTGATTCCGCGCCTTACCCTCCCAGTCCGACCTCCCAAACTGAACTCTGCAAACCAAGCAGTGGGCATAAGCAGGGTACAGATTATTTGTAGGAATTTTCTGAGAATAATGATTTAAGCCCCAGGAAACATAAAAAGTTTGTGCTGCAGTACACAGTTCTGTTTCTTAGTCCCAGCAAGTCATATCCGCTGCGCTTCTCTCTGAGACAGGTCTTGGGGCCACGTAGCAAAGTGTATTTCATGTGGTAAAGAGAGACACGGAGATGAAGGGTGGGGACAGGAGACTTTTCCTGTCCATTCACTGTGTTGACTAAATGGACTCTCTGTTTCATTCAAGCATCCAGAGGGGGCCTACATGTCTGTAAATGTTGCTTATTTGCATATCTTCTTCCCGGTTCATGAAGTAAGCCAGAGGGTGTGGTGAGCAACAAAGTTGAGCTTTTCACGTAGCAGCGGGCTACCTTGTCCAGACAGTGCAAGTGGCACTGTAGGGTCAGATGGCATCGGGGTCCAAAAGAAGGGCAGACTTCTGCAGACTCTTTCAGTGCTTACCCTCCTTGCTTAAAGTAAATATCTTTTCTGTCCCAATAAATCAGGAACTTTATTTAATTTTTCCTGTGCAGTCTTTTCTTGCAAGTGTATAAACCTCAAAAATCCACCTTGAAATTAGCTGCATGTCTTCTGTGTTTTCACCTAAGTCATCAATTAAAGCCAAGGATTTAAACAGGAGGCAAGTGGAGCCCCTTGCGTAATACTAGAGGCCTCCTTTCTCCAAGTTGACTGACCCATTAACTGTTCCCCTAGACGTTGTCACAACGTTACCTAAATCTGCCTAATTGTATGGTCACCCTGTTTACATTTGTCCAATATGTGCCCAGCGTGAGACTTTATCAATACCACATTGAAATTAAGGTTAATTTTTAACTCAGTGATACTGTTGTGAACAGTAGTCTGGTGACCTTATTAAAAAGGGAAATTAGCTGGCTTAATTCTTTTATTCAAAAGGTTGAATTTAAATAAATGAATAAGGAAATCAGTACAGGAATCCTTGTTCTGAACATGCAGAAGTGTCTAGGATTATCACTATATTTAGTCTACAAAGAAAATCTGCTTTATCATGAAATCTACTTCAAGGTCATAGTCTAGATTCTCAGAATCCATATTCTTTGTTAATAAAGAAGAGTTTAGCACTTCTTTATGACTTTCCATTTGCAATTACTTCTTCATTGTACTTCAAAATAATGGATAATGTATGTTTTTCAAAAAAATTATATTACTGGGATATAATTCCTTAAAACTTGGAGATTCAACACATTTAAATATTTCCTTAGATTTATTTTATACTAATATATAGTGGGAGTTAGGAATAAATAATTAATGGGAGATATAAATATTATTTTATGCCGTTTTGTGTATATTGGAACATTTTAATAATATATATATATATATTTTTTATACCAGGGATCAAACGTGAGTCTTTGTGCTTGCAAGGCAGGTGGCATAACCACTGAGCTAAATGCCCCCCTTTTTTTTTGAGACAGGGTTTTGCTATGTATGTAGCTGGCCTTGAACTCACTATGTAGCCCACCCTGACCTTGAACTCATGGCAATCCTCCTGCCTCGGCCTTCCAGGTACTGGCATTACAGGTGTGTGCCACCACGACCAGCCTCATAATAGAAATTTTAAAGTGCATTTATTCAAGGAAATTTGATTTTCTTCTAGCTTGTCAAACCTGTCTTATTCCTCTCATGCTTAGAAGAAGGTATTATAGAAAAGCAAAGATGCAGATAAGAAATTGTGTTTATTCATAGTTATCTGCTATATATCCTATTTTCTCTTTTTTAGCTCACTTTCCCTTCTTTCTCTCTCTCTCTCTCTCTCTCTCTCTCTCTCTCTCTCTCTCTCTCTCTCTCTCTGTCTCTGTCTCTCTCTCTCTTTCCTTATTCCATGTTTCTGGCTCTTCTCCATCCATTCATAAAACCAACACATCTTCCAACCAACCTGGCAACAAAGAAGGTTCACCTAAATTTTGACCCTAGCTTCATTATACTCTGAATATTTTCATACAGTTCATGTATGTTCTGACAGGCCATTACAAAATCTATATAGTCACTGAAATTCTTAGCTGTCTCATTTGGTTTAAAAATTCAATCATTCACAAAATGAAGTGCACTGTTTGAACTCTTTGACATGCTTAATGGTTGACTGAATACACATGCATAAATGTGTGTGTGAGTGTATGAGAGAAAGAGAGAGAGAGAGAGAGACACACACACACACACACAGACAGTGGGGAGTAGGTATGCAGTCCAGTAAGGATGAGTTGGGGTCCACAGGGCTTGAGTTGCTTGTGGGACGTCCAAGTGGAGATGTCCAATGGGTGGTCTGACATATGGATGTGGAGCTCTTGACTAGAGCTGTAATACAGCCCAAGAATTAGCAATGGACATTTAAAATGTAGCTAGTAAAAATGAATTTTAAAAATAAAAAAATTATAAAAAGTGGAGCAATATGTCTTGACTGGATCAAGATTAGGAATATTTTTCTAAGAGGAGATTTTGTGCACAGTACACATGGTGGATGACAAAATGAGATACAAAATTGGAAATAAGAACATCCTTCCCTCTTTGAACAATGCCCAGCTTTTTCATAATTGTTCAGAACTGTAGCTTTGGAAGGCAGTAGAGCTGTAGCTTTGGTGGGGACATTAACTTTTTGGGGTGGGCACTACGAATGGAGTTAAAGATAAGTCCATTGCAAGATGCAAAGAGCAAAACCACAGCAAGAAGCAAAGTTGGATGCTGAAACTCCTTGCTGACTATTCTGGGAGAGTCCACAGAATACAGGATGTAGTTTTGAGGGCTCTGAACACTTGAGGGCCATAGCAATAAGGGTAAAAACATTAGGTGGGTAGAAAGTTGTATATGGAAACAACTTGTCAAGAAAAAACAAAAACAAACAAACAAACAAAAAAACTTCAGTGTCTGGCAGGTAGCAAGAGACAGAAATCAAGAAACAGAATTGTCAGAAAAATCAAGAGGCCAGGTGGGGCTGGAGGCAGAAGAGAGAATTTCCAGAATGGTGACCAATGGTGTTAATATTTTAAAGAGACTGAAGAACCCAAGAAATGAAAAAGGAAGTGAAAATCATCACAGTATTCACCATGGCCTATGGTGGTGGATCATTTATGTCATTTTTCTGAATTTTTAAAATCGCTGTTTCTAAATTTAAGGTGTACATTGAAAGATCATACCTTCCTTTCCTTTCTAACTGTGCCTGTGCTCACTATTGCCAGCATTTTGAAAAGGTCTGTTTGCCCTCAAACAACTCAGCAGTGTTTCTTGGGGGTCCATTTGTGCCTCTCTGTGATTTCCAGTCCCTACTCCACTGAGAAGTCAGTGGGATTTTTTTCTTCTTTTTCTTTTTAGTCAGTCTCTGAGCTTCTCATAGGGTATTTCCAGTTGCTTCTCTCCTATTAAAACCCAACCACCTCACGCTCCACATGCATTTTAAACATTAAGTCAGCATCAAAGGAAAATGCAGTTGAAGGTTCATGTCCTGAGTCTGTCCCTAAAGAGAAGTTAGCAACATTGAATGACACAGATTTGATCATAAGTAACTGTCATTCCAGGAAGAGGAACTGTCATGGGGAACAGAAGAAGTAGAGGAGAGTTTAAGTCCAAGACAAATAATTTATTCTGCCAAGAGCCAGTGTGGTAAGCCTATTTGGGCTGATAAACTTACTTGGTGGCTGAAAAGGCCAAGTTGAGAATGCCATTTACATTGAACTAGAGTTTTTGCAGCTTTAACTCAAGGTACCAAGTAAACTGATCATCAGGGCATTGTAACAAGGAGAATTTTCATTTAAGGGCAAGTTGCCCAGGATTTTCTAAATCAAAGTAGGTGCTGACCTAAGTTTCTCATGGAGCTTTTAATCTCTGTTCTGCTTATATGAGAGTCCATGCTATTAATTGCATCTCTTTGCTGTTTCCTCCTGCTTCTGCTGCTTGTGTTCATGAGCCCAGGATGCATGTTTAAAGCACATGTGCTGCAGTCCCTTGGATTTACCAAACCTTATTCAACTCTTCTCCCCCCGCCTCCATTTTCACTTTAGCTTTTGTAAGGCGAAGAAGACCAGTCTTAATATCCCCCTGGCTTCTTTCTTTTCTTCTAGGGCTCTGAACTCCCTTTACTTAGATATGTTATCTTAGAAAAGTTTTCATTGTAAATCCTTACTCTGCTCATTTGTGAAGTTAATATTCTAGTCTTCCAGCCAGTTTTATAACCCAGGAATGTCCTTCTCAAGGACCTGGAAGCCAGCCCTTTGAAATGTAATGATTGAAGGAGATAGTGCCCTTATCTCCCAGTCTGGGTGGGAGAAGATTCTAAGTTTTTAATTGCATAATTAGCAAATGTGGATGGCCTAATCATATTGACTAACTTCTTGCTAATGTTGTACGTTAATGTTTTACTTGTTCACCCTAGAATTTAAAAATCCTCCTGTCTTTGTGTTTCAGTGGAATTGAGGTTAATCTTTCTTCTGCAATAATCCTGAATAGTCTTCTTTGCCTGTTTAACCATCTGATGTGATTTTTTTCTTTCATATATCTATAATACCAAAAAATCTCTTTTAGCTATTTAAAAAATATTTCTACATAGAATTTAACTGATCAAATTTACAATTCCTAGCCCCCTTTTTTTCCCCTATGTAGACATCGAAGATTCCTGGAAGAGGTTACTTTCTAAGTTTCCATGTCTTTCTGATAATACTGTTTTCTCTTCTTTCTTGGGTATCCTATGGATACAGCTGGGGTCACATGTCTTTTAACCATTAAACGCATTTTCAATGAGATTATCTTTCCTTTTTGTGTAACAGTCTACATGTAAAAATCACTTCTTCCCTTTCAATGTAGTCAATTATTTTGTCCAGCTGAATCCTACTTATTGAGGATGTATCACAGTGCTGATCTACACATGTTTAAACTAATGGATTATTAAGGTCAGACTTGTTTAGTTGTCTTTGGTTTATTTGTGAATCCCAGCACAGGGAAAAATGATGCCTATTTATTTATTTACTTACTTATCTATTCAATTATTACAAGAGTACCTATAAAACAAAACCTTGTGTCTGAGACCATGGCTGGAGGTAATTGGGCGCCTTGCTCTATTAGATTTGTTTCTACAAAAAGATCCCAAGCCCAGGTAATATTGAGCCAGAAGTACAGATTAGTGTAACAAACATACTGGAGGACGTTGGGAGGTCTCGGCTGAAATGCTCACGCTTATAATCATCTTAAAGTGGAAAAAGCAAGAAGCGTGATTGAGATTTCCAGCGTCAATTTTCATTTTCTTTCCTTTTTTGTTCTAACACTTTTTTGGTGCCACCAGATTATTGAGAAATGATAAAAGAAAATAGGAATCTTACTATCTGACACTTTGCTTTATCTGCTCTGACCTGCGTTTTTGCCAAAGGCTTCCAATCTTCAGTAGGAACCCAATTTTTTCTATAACCTTCTTGGGGAAAGAGGCTTACAAACTCTCTTCTGCTCATGCTCACCCCTTATGTAGGAAGGAGAGATTAAAAAAATTAAAAATAAGAGAATCATTATTTATTTATTATATTTAATTTGACATGCGTTTTTTTTCCCTTGTCTAGTTCTTCTATAGGAATAAGAAAAATAGTTCACTGGGGAGACACTGTCAGCCAATACTTACATAGCAACTATGCCTTTACATAAGCAAATAGCCTTCACTGGGCTCAATAAATATAAATCTTTGTTTGGTTTCCTTTGTATAACAGGTCACCTCCAAGCTCCTTTTATCTTTTGTTTTCCATTAAACTTAAAAAACAAATCATTTGTAGGGCAAATTCGCACTCTCTGCATGGCGTCCAATGACAGCTTATAGTTTAGTTGGGTATTCACACCTAACTCTTTTTTTTTTTGTCATGCATGTATGATATCACTTTTGCAGGGAAGACATTAAATGATTCAATTCACAAATTTTGCCTAGTGTCTACAATAGGCCAGCCACTGTGATGGTGCTGGAAGATGAACACAGACTTTTTCTTTTATTGAGTTTATTGGTACATTTTAGGTATACAGTACAATTACATTCATTATTGGGATCTTGTACCTTTACATGACAGGTCTTGGGTCTCATTTTTTCCCCTTGTCCCTGCCATCCTGTGAACACAGACTTTAAAGTTAGTGGATTGTATTAATGTCGACACTAAACAGTGTTTATCATTTGTGTGTATGTGTGTGACTACACAAGTTCATAAACTTTTTTGATATAAAACTTATAGTCCAGTAATAAATTAAGGTGATCATTGATGACTTTAAATCTTTCCTGATAGGATGCCAAAATGGCTAAATGTATGCTTTATATAAGGAATTTTGAATCTTAAGGGGAAGTGCAAACATTATAAGTATTAAGTGGTTATTTCTGTCTTTCCATGAATATTCAATGCAAACTGTAGGAAGTTCCTTAAAAGTTCCATACTTACTCATCTCTGCAAACAGCTGTCTTCTTTCTGCCATGGTATTTCCTCTTTTACCGCTATCTTCAATCATTCTATGAGACAAAATTGTGACAATGTGCATTATCCTCATGCTAATGAGGCAAACAGCCATTGTTTTATGTAAACACATTTGTTGCATTTGTATCACAAACATAAAGAAAAGCTATTTTAAAACTGTGTACTTAAAACGTACAGCTTTATTTTCATGAATCTAAATTGCCATACACACTTTTCATATGTTAGGCTGGTATCATTGTTGAAGGAGGTATAAAATTTTTATTTTCTAACATAAAAATTACTGTAATAGGCGACTTTATGCTATAACTAAGTACAACCATCTACCATCTGTTAGGTGATTCATTTTCTATATAGTGTCTCTTCAATTCTGGGAATAACTATAAAGACTACAGAGCAAATTTTATGGGTTCCATTTAGCAGACATGTGAAGGAGAGCGCTGTGGACTTGTGGCTGATGAACGCGGACCTCTGGGCTCTAGGACCATTGTGCCTTTTGCTCATTCTTCTGCCAGTTCTCGCTTGTGCACTCAGAGCCTCAATTTAGAAACAAGTGATTTTTCAATCTTCAACCTTCATGTCTAACTTGAGTGTTTTCTGACACTTTTGACAGTTTTCCTGCACATAATAATTTCACGCATGATGGTTGGGTTCACATCTCTCCTTTAACCGTACTGCTATCTGCTGTGGAACTACTGCAGAATACTATGAAAATGCCAAAAGTTAAAACAGAAATTAAAAAAATACAAAAAATTAAAATATAGCTGGAGGACAAATCAAATAATGCAAAAGTTAATGGAAATGTTGTTTAGTCATGTAAAAGGCTTTGGGCTACAAATATCAAGGGTTTTATGGGTTACTAGAGTTGATTTTTATTATATCTAATTAAAATTTTAAAAACTAAAGCTTTCTCCCTTGTGCATGCATATACATAAACACACATCTATATACCACCATGGCTTCTGTTTGATTCTTAGGCATGACTGGCAAAAAGCATTACTGGATGGATTTTTACTGCCTATTTTTAAGTGGACATTGCTCTTTTTCAAGTCTCAGTCTTTATCCATACTGTTTTTGTGACTGGACAATCTATACTTTGAAGTAACCCCTCAGGTCTTCCCCAACCCTATGTCTGTCTGGGTTTGGTGCCTTTCTTCTTCTGAACCTTCTTAGAGCACACAGTCTTCTTCTGCATAAATACAGAGTGTTCACTTCCTAGTTCGCTGTTCAGTGCTTTTTATACTCCAGAAACTACACCAAGCTCTGGCGTGTACCATGAGTATCAAGTCACAAGCCCTGTCCCCAAGGCTCTTACACTGTAGCAGAAGAGACTGGAGAACATGGAAGCAGAGAAGATAGGAAATTAATTACAGTTACAGAATTGGAAAGAAAGATGTGACTTTAAGAGAGGTTGATTCTCTGGGACAAATTTAACAGAATGACTAGTAGAAGTCTATTCAAAAGGTAATGGACTGTCTATAAAATGACTCATGTGAGGAAAACAACTGTAGTGAAAATGATGCTGGTCAAATTAAATAGCCTCACTTGTTGACTGAAGTGGCTGAAGGAGGCTATTTTCACGTTTCCAAGAAGGGAAAGAAAACCCTGAACAGCCTTGGTGTATAGAGCCAAGGGAAGAATGTATACACATTCACAATGGGTTCAATGATATGACCAGAGTCTGGTCTCAACAACAATTGGAAAGGAGTTATGAATGAGGCCTTGTTTTGGTAACAATTCACTGTTGAACATGATCAAATCCTTTCTTATACAATCTTAAACATGTGGGTATTGTTGACATATAAAAGATATGAAGAGAACAACTTCCCCTTCCTGATTCATATCACTCCATCTCCTCCATTTCAGGGGAAGCAGGCAGATAATCACCTGACATGCACAAAAGAGTCCAGATAAAGCCTCCAGTTTTTCTTTCAAGGGCTCAGAAGTAGAGTGAAGGCAGTAAAAGAGATAGGAAATAGAGGCAGTGATATGTCCTTGGGTCTATTAGACATTCCCAAATAAAAGACTCAGTAAAATAGAGCAATGGAAGTGAATAGATACTTCTCAAAAGAAGAAGTACACATGGCCAATAAATAAATGAAAAACAATTGAGCATCTTTGATCATTGGAGAAGTGCAAATCAAAACAATGTTGAAATTCATCTTTCCCCAGAAAGAATTGCTATCGTCAATAATTCAAGAACCCATAACTGCTGGTAAGGTTGTGGGGAAAAAAGAATTCTTCTATATTATTGCTGGGAAAATAGACTAGTGCAATCACCATGAAAATCAGAATGGAGAATCCTCAAAAAAATAAAAATTAAAATTTCATTTCACCAATTACATCTCTTCTGTATATCTTCTGAGTTAAAGACATCATATTATAGGGATACGTATCTACCCATGTTTATAGCAACACACCTCATAGTAGCTAAATCTTAGAACTAGCCTATGTGTCCATCAATAGATGAATAGATAAAGAAAATGTGGTAGAATACATTTTATTTATTATACACAGTGGGGTATTTCTCAGCCAAAAAGAAGGATAAACGAGTCATTTGTAAGAAAATGGACATATTTTGAGACTATAATGTTAAGTGGAATAAATCAGAACTACGAGGTTAAACCATGTATGGGGCCACTTCCATGAGAAGCACCCAATATAAATAATTCAAAGGGCAAAATAAAAGGGAAATGACAGGAAATAGCAATGTAGACTTTGTGGAGGTGGGAAAGGGGTGTAGGGATGGGGAGAGAGTAGAACCAAGAGGCAAAGGGGCTATGAAATTAAGATGTGGTATGTATATGTACCCATTCCTCAAGATGAATGCAATTATTATATATCATGAATATATGAAAATATCAATAAAATAAAATTGAGATATCCTCCAAAGAAAACAACAATTAAAAATAAATCATGAAGGATGGCAGGTTGCAGATCTGATGGGGACTATCAGGAGGTAAAGACTAGTTCTGAGCTCAGAGCACTCTGCCTCGACCTGTCTCTCACACTGCTTCGACATCTTGTTGCCCAGGTCATTTTGTGTGTTTCTGTAAAAAGTTGAGGTCAGTGACTACATGAATTTTAAATGCTGTGCAGTGCCTAGAATAATCCAGTCAAACACCGAGATGGGCAGTGAGTATTCACGGAATAAAGAAATTGGGAGAAGGTGAAGGGAGAGAGAGGGGAGGGAGAGGGCGATGAGAGAAAAACCAAAGTTAAATTTTCTTTTCATGAAATGGACTTCCTATTATATTTCCAGAATTCACCCATACAAAAGTGAAATTTATATTGATTCATACTGCACTTAGCTTCAGGGAATCATTATTTGAAGTGAGAGAAATGAATTTATATTTATTATGATGTGGGACTATACATTTTAAAGCAAAATCATGTCTTATGAAATAGAAGTTGAAAAAGATGCCAGTTACATGGATGTCAACTTTTGGTCTATTCATTACCATTTTTTTGGTTAATTAACTCATAAAGGAACCATCATTAGTTACACAATAGGTATGAGTTTTTACTTCTAAGTAAAATGTGTACCTTAAGAGGAAAAAAAGGAAGAACTCAGTGGTGTGAAATAATAGAAGGCACAGAATATAATTATAAATATAAGAGGAAGAATAATACACTGTTCATTTAATCCCCAGATATTCTTGGGAAGTGGCACTGTTAGATAAAATTGACAATACTTATTTGTTATTTATAATCATAGTCATCATAATAAAAGAGAAAGGGGAACCCTAACTTATTGTTTAAACTAATCAGATAGGAGAACTCTTAAAGTGAGCTCGAGAATCAAATAGGCCACATCACTGCGGGCTCCTATTTTCAATCTAACTGCGTTCTCTTTGCCTTAGAAAGAAAGAAGAGCACAACCTTCAGTAGAGGAAGAGGTGAAGACAGGAACCTTGCCCCAGAAGAGGAAACAAACTTTCCTAATAAATATTTGTAGCTTGATGTAATATGTACCACGATGAAATCATGTACTGCTTGATGGAGTAGATTATTTCTGGGAGATCTGACAGAGACATTAAAGAAAGGGTGATTGATAAAAAGAATGAATAGGGATTTTTTTTCAGGTGGTGCAGAGTAGAGGAAGGGCAAGTATGGCTAGATGGAATCATGAAAAAAATCATGGAGCTTTGAAAAGGGACACAGGGGCCATTCAGCAATGCTGCAAACTGTGCGTGAAGATGCTGCAGCGGTGAAGAGGGATCACATCTAGAAAGACTCACTTGTCATGAGCAGATAATACAAGGCTTTCCCACAGAAACCAGACTGGGTACCTACATCTGAGATCTAAGCAAGAAGCAGATGCATAAAGATTTAGAGTTTGGAAAGCTTACTCCAGCATACTGAGTAGGAGGTGGACTGTGTAGGTAGCAAGGCAGGGATAAGATCACATAACTAACTTCTGTGATTCATGGATGAGACTACTATATTTTGTGCTAAATGATTGATTTGAGAGGGACTTCACAGACACATTCAATAGGACTTGACAGTTGCATGGATCATGAGGAGAATGGCAGAGGAGAAATCTCAGCTCTCACTCATCCGCATTAGGAATTTTATGTCCCAAGGCAGTCGTGAGTTTGTAAGAGATGAGCTCACAGTGACTTCTTCCAGCAGAGTCACCCCATGAGGGCGGCTCAACTTGCCAAGGATTCCAGCTCTATCCCTATGTATTGGGAAGGATGAAATAGAGTAAAACAGTTTTGGAACCAGTAAGCAATAAAGAATAAATCCAAATATAGGGTATGGAGCATCAGAGAAACTGTGAATTTTATTTTGGCCTAGTTGAGAATAAGTTCATGCTAAAATTATCATCTTCAAATTATTTCCTGTGTGACACACCTTTAATTGAACCCCATACATAACTTTATTACACATGGTACATAAGAAGTTTTAGAGGTAGAAGCTTAAGCTAATGGTGTCTTACATTTCCATAACTTTCTGAAAATTAAAAAAAAATGCTTTTCCTTGTAACCTTGAGAGGGAAACAGGGAGACTTTATTATTCCTGAGTTATAGCTGAAGATTCTGACTCAGGCAGGTAAAGCGGTTTTTCAAAAACATGTTTTCTGACAGGGGAGACCAAGGAGTCAGTTTTTAAAAGTTTTTAAAATTCCAAAGGTAATATGAATCCAGTTATCAATAATCTTATTCCAAATGCTTCTGTACAAAAAAATAAATAAATTCAAAGCCTGGGCTACATGGCAAGTTCAAGGCCAGCATGAATTACGGAGGGAGACCCTGCCCCAAACAGACAGACAGACAGACAGACAGACAGACACACACACACACATACACACACACACACACACACACACACACACACACACACCAAATTCAGATTTTCTAAAGTTGATAAACCAAAAAGAAGCCGATAGGACTTTGTTAATAGACCAAAAGGAGAGTGGAGAACAGTCACAGCTCTCTTAAATTTCACTGCGATTTTTTTTTTGGTGTAGTTTCTCCTGCTTTAAAACATTATTACACTGGCAATAACCATAGAGGTAAAAAAGATTCTTGAGGTCTAGATTTGTGTAAACACAGACACATATAAACACACCAACTCACACACTGATTCACACTCTCACCATTCAAACCCACTAAAACTGGACAATGTTTTTAGAAATTTCTGGCTAGGCTCTGCTTTGCTTTTGCTCCACTTTAGCAAACCCTGGAAGACTTGCAGACTTTGTGATTAGTACAGCGAGACTGATCCCACATTTTATAGCCCTCCCTTGTGCTCCAGGTGGATGACAAGAAAAACGCTGGGTTCAGCAATCACCAACTGCTGCAATCCCCAGAGTTAATAACTACAATGAAGGCCATTTCAAGCTCCTTTCCTCCTTTAATTGATTTATTGCTGACATACAAATGTCTATTTCCATTTCTGTTAATGAGGAAGGCCTCTCATATGACTTTCTCAGATTTATATCCTAGTCTTAATCTTTGGCAATATAATAAAAAGTATTCAGAACTGCTTCCTTAGGCAAAGGATAATTGCATTTATTTTTACTTCTTAGTCCTTTATCTACTGGAGCCCAGGACAATAGGAAAATGCCCTTACATAATAAATAGTAGTAGATTTCTGACTTTGTCTTTTACTTTGGACATCATCTTCTACTCTTGGAATTTGGATTTATTTATTTATGAAGGATGTGAACGTACTACATTGGTGTAGTCATCAGCTAGATGGGTTACTGGGGATTTGGAATCACCATAGTTGTACTTAGCTACGGTAGCCCATCATACCAACCTGGAGACCTTAATAAGAATGTAAATACCTGAATCTACTAAATCTGAAGTTGGAACTGAGCATCCGAACTTTTCAAGTGCACCGCTAAGTGTTTCTGATGTGCAGCTGGGGTTAAGCTAGAAATATGCTAGTTGAATTTGTCTATGAGCTTATTTGTACAACATCAGGTTGAAATTCTTATGTTGGTTTGCAATGTTTCAGTAGCTTATAATGTGGACTAAATATGTATTTTAAGTCAATGAAGAAGATAATTCTTTTGGGAGAATGTATATAAAACTATATAACTATATGGAGATGGGTACCTAATCAGGCAAGCTTTAAGAAATAGAGAAATGCCATTAAAAAATGGAAAACCCATTTTTATTGAGAAAAGAACTACTTCCAATTGTTCTTTCAATGCAGGAAGGATTTTTGTACTGAGGTTAAGGGTATACAAGACAATCAAGGACACTTGATTTTGTTTGGTTTCATTTAATTTTTTTTTTTTTTAGCAGCTGGTATCAGCCACACCTTCCCCTTAACCAGAAGTAAATACTGCAGAGTAAGTCAGGGAGCATATTAGCATGGGTCAGAAAGCACCTTTTGGGAGAATGAGAATTAAAACTCAGAATCTAGTCATATGAGGTTCAGATTTACTAGAGTGTTTCTGAAGGGCAGAGAAGTCCTGCTTAAATTTGATCAAAAGGACCTCAAGGGTCTCTAAGTGTCAGTAAAGAGTAGGTTTTCTGTCCTACTTACTCCAACTTTGCAGTAGGGACCTCAAATGTTTCAGACAACCACGCTGTACCTAATATGAGTCTTGGGACAATGGTTGTGTACATCTGCATTTCTCATGAGTGACAATGTTGCTTGTGTTAGTCTACTTTGCAAAGTGGACCCATGGCTAAACCTAACCTGGAAAGAAAGATTTCCCTGCTTTTCTGCTGGGACTGTACACTTTTAAACTTCTGGCAGCAGGTGTTAGGAAATGACCGCCTTTTAATTCTTTGTGACTTTTTGGATTCAGCATCAAATGTTGGTACTGTTAAAGCAGGTCTGTTTCTTTTCTTACATACTGGAGGAATGAAAACAAGTATGTGACAACTCTCCCTTCAGAATCAGAAGACTATTTTTCATTCCCTTGTAATAAGTCAAAGTTAATTAATGTTGTAATTCAATTTTAAACCCTTATTTCATGTTAGGAACAATATACTGTATTTACCCATAAATATTTATAAAAATAATATATTTTGAAAAACTTTAAAGATCATAATTCTAAAAAGATTTTTAAGTGACTAGGCTAAATTTAGTTTTTTTTTTCTTTTGTTCCTTTTCTTCTTTTGGAGACAGGGTCTCACTAGATAGCTCAGACTGACCTGAACTCCATGTATCCTAAGCTGGTCTTGAACTCAGAGAAATCTTCCTGCCTCAGCCTCCCAAACCGTAGGATTATGGGCATGTGCCACCATGCCCAACCTAAATTTAGGTTGTCAATAAAGTAAAAAGACAGCATGTATTTAGCTGGCTAAGTGGTACAATTTTGTCTATAATTGCTTTTAAGGTTTAACCTTAATAATCTGATAAAATGTATAGACTTTGACTCCACCAAAATATTTGTATATATAAACACAAATAAAGGAATTATAGTTCCTTGCATTGGCTAGCCTTGAGGAAGAAAGCTAGGATTTGGTGAGAATTACTAGCTCTTTTATTTAAGGAAGCACCAGCTATCAGTAAAATGGGAGTAGCCAATCTCTGTAGACCTACAGTGTACACGCCAAGGCTGAGAGGGACAGTGCTGAGGCGATTCAGCAGTGAGGAGCTCCTGCATAGTAGGAAACAGACTCTCTGGATATACAAACCTAGTGCTCACGTGTCAGACAGAGACTCGAATTTGGAAAATCCCAGATGCTTGAGGACATTACTGGCATGTCTCCTAACACATGAAGAATTTTAACTCATCTTTTATTTAGGAAATTCTTAGAGTAGAAAGAAATACATCCTCCTTTGATTAATTCTAATGTGCTGAGAAACAAAACAAATTAAAGGATACCAACAACAACAACAAAACCCCAAAACCGAGGCTGCTCCTGACCACGGCATATTTCCATCTGGACCTCTACAAGAGTAACTCCCATAGGAGATGTGGGGAAAGGCAAGTGAGAGTAAAAGCGTAAGGCAGAGGACTGAGCATTGTCGATATAGCCCAGGGCAGATTATGTGTTTAAATTTTCTATTGTCTTGGTGTGTGTGTGTGTGTGTGTGTGTGTGTGTGTGTGTGTGTGTGTGTGATGAATTTGGAGAAATGGGAAAGTATATTGTGTTCTACAATAGGGCAAGAATTTCAGACTGGCTTGTTTCAAAAAATTATAATTTTTAAAACCTAACTATGCACCAAGAACTATGTAGGACATCTCTTGTTGTGTCTAAGAACACAACAATGTTGGTTTTATAAGTCCCATCTCATCAGAGTGAAACCCAACATAAAGAGAGATTAAGCAATTGCCCAAGTGGACAACTTAAGGTTTAAAACCAGATATGTCTGACTACGGAAGCCCATGTGGGTTTCTTAAGAAAGGTTAAAATAGTACCGTGTGCAATACGACTGAAGGGAACAGCTCTGTTTTTTTCCTGAAGGTAGTGGTGGCGGAAGGGCATTGCACTAGAATGGATTGAGGCAAAATTTAAACAAGTGTTACCGGATGCCCAAGGGAGATGGGTAGGTTGGAATTCATGAGTTGTGCATGTCATATTTTTGCTTAAAAAAAAGGAGAGAGACATGTGAGCCACAAGGTGCCCAAGTCCTCTACATTTCCCCTAACCCCTTCATTTATCTACCTTTCTTCTTTTCATTTTACTCTTTCATAATCTGATACAATCCTTTTCCTGCTCTTTCTTTTCATTGACTCTCCTTTATTTCCTTTCTTCAATTGTGTACATTAGGGAAAGTATGTCAAATTAACAAACTTGACATCTTGTAGCTTGAGAAAGAAAGAACAGCTAAGTACAGTGGGAAGAGAAATATGAGGGACCCAGAGTTGTGTCATCCACAATCAGTGAATCCTACGATGGCACGGGGAAGGCTTATGGTGCTTTGTGCCATGTGTGCTGGGAGCACACAGCTGCCTTTTCACAGGTAGGAAGATTCCAGGGTTGAAAACGGAGAAGGTAGTCTTTTAGCTGGGAGACTATCGTAATGGAATTAGAAAATTCTCCTCACCATGAACTCTCTCCCCACTTTCTGTGTCATCGAGGTGTGTTTTAGAATTTCATCAGGATAAGTTCATTTTATGCCCTTAGAAATACAAATTTTCTTGGGAAAATCAGAAAGTTTAACTTAGCATAATTAATTTAGTTGCTTTCTTCTTGGCTGAACCAAGTTCAGCAAAGAGATGACAATTGTGATTCACTGTGAAATGGAAATAATTATGGCTCTTGTGTGGCTTCTGGGAAGGCCAGATCTGCAGGATATGCCCCAGAGATCCTGCGAAGAAGTTGTCTTGTGAGATAAAGATGATGTGAGAACAAACACCATGACAGGTACTTGGTGGTTGTCAATATGTACATTAATGCATTTAAAGATTAAGAAGCAATAACAAAACAGAAAAAGCAAAGGGCTTCACATATAGTATAAGGAGGAAAGAAACATTGGTATATCTATTAAAATATTTTTACAACCCTTTTCTCTCTACTGATTCTGTTACATGTCTTTGAAAATTTATGTGGGCTAGAACAAATACTTTTAAAGGGTAAGTTTCAAGAATTCTAGAGTGCAGAAAGAGCTATTTTTGTTTTTTAAATGAGCACGCATTTAAAAATGAGAACATAAGGGATCTACATTTAACAAGTTTTCAGTTTAATATGTCAGTAAAATGTTTTAATAGAGATTCATCCAATTAAATATTAAATCAGTGAATATTATGCTGTTTTCACTTTCCCCAGTTAATTTCTCTGTATGGGGACTATCTTAGGCTGATACAATATAAAGCAATTTAGAAACAGCAATGACATTGTCGGGACACTGATGATTGCTATGCAATAAAAGCACAGCCAAGTAGGTAGGGGTTCATGGGTGCAGATGCCAAAATTAAACAGGCCACATGGAAAAGAAACAGGCAGAGAGTATGTGCGGCCAGAAATCATGGCTGCATGATCTGCAGCAATAAACAATAGCATTTTCACTCTGGTCCTTTTCCCTAGACAAGGGTTGACTGGCATGACAGGAGTACAGAAAGGAAAGAGAAGAAACAGAGACAGCTCTTATTTCTTGCTTCTGGATCTGTTCCTCTGAATTATAAGGGGCTCAGTTATATTTCTTCCACTAAAGTGAATTTTGTCTGAAATTAAAGGAAGACTGGGAAAAATCTGTTTGTTGAGAGAGCCATGGCTCGAAGATGGTTGCTGCCAAGAATTTGAGAGGGGAAGAATAGCTGGTGGGAATGTGCCTTCCTTTTTAATTTTGGATCATCCAGGCCCTGTGAGTCATCCTGGCTAGGCAGAAGCCTGAATGCCTGGGTTATAGAGCAGGAAAGGACTGGACTCTGAGATTCATTCACTGAGTGTAAAAACAATAATAACCAACATTTATTAAGTGCTTTCTGTGTGTGTGTATGAGTAGTTTTACATGAATTATTTATTTCTTATCCTAACTGAGATAATCCATATTATATTACCCTGTTTTATAGATGAGAACATGAAGGTTGATGAAGTAGATAGAATAGAGCCCCTGCCCCTCAGAGATGCTGACCTTCTAGTCTGCAGACTGTGTGGTTATGTTATCTTTCATGTCAAGGAAGACTTTACAGATGTGATTAAGATACGGATTTTGAGATGGGGAAGTTCGCTGCTGGGTCCAGTGTAATGATGAGAGTCCTTAGAGATGGAGAGACGACCCTCAAGGCAAGGAACACAAGAGGCTTTCTAGAAGGGAGAAAAGACAAGGAAATAGACCCTCCTCTAGAAGGAAAATAGCCCTGTTAATAGTCTTATTTTAGCACCATAAGACTCAAGTGGTATGATTATCTATATTTTACAAGTAAGGAAAGTGAGGCTTACTGTTGTCAAAGAGCTGAAATTTGAACCTAGATCAATCTGCCCCGACCTGCATCACAGGTGACCAACATTTAATGAGTACAATTCTGAAAACACTGTACTCAGTAACACAAACTCAAATTTGACACAAATGCAGATGGGAGGGTTTTTTTTTCTCTCTCAGGAAAGATACCTAAATGTCTCTTACAAGAGTGCTATCAACTATATTCTAAGAATATTTCACTCTAAAGGGCTAGTGGTGAAATCCTTGGATGTAAAGTTACCATTGACACAGCTCTTTGAATTTCAGATAACAGTTATCCAGGCTGTACAATGTATTTAGTTGGCTCTGATTACTTAGTTAATATGGTCAGATACAATAGAGGTAACTATAGTAAAAGTATTTTAAAATTAAAATATCTGTGCACATCTGAATATTATTGCAGATGAATCACTGAAACCTCAACCTATCAACTATCAAAGACTATCAAATGGAGGGTATGCTGCATATAATAGTTAAAATATTCTGAAATTTAAGAACAACTAGCTAACTGGTAGAAAAAGGAAGACCGTGCTATTTTTAACTTTATAATCCCCTAAAGTCAGTACCACAATAAATTATAATAACCCAATTGAAATAGTGTATTTTTTTATTATGTTATGATATTCTAACTGTAATGTAAAGTAATAAGTGCTATACAGTTATGCAGAAGATAGACCTGCTCAGAGGACCAGAAATCAGAGCTAATTTGTGAATTTTAATCCCCCCACATTAGAGTTTATAAAAGGAATAAATAAATACACATGTACACGCATTGTGCTTCTCCAGCTCATAAGGCCTATCCTTCAAACCACCTCACAGACCCACACTAAAAATAGCCATAGGGGAGCAAAATAAGAACTATGGCCCTCGATCAAAGCATTTGTAGTGGAATTCCAGTAACATCATCATGGGCACGGCTGGGAGGTTTTAAAAATCACACTTCTGATGCACGGTATACATGTGCATGTGAATCTGAAAGCCGAAGTGCTCCAGATTTCACTTCAGTGTGTGTATTCACAGGAACAAGTGTCCCTGGACTATGTGAGAACACAGCTCAAGCTTATAAGCGGGAAGCTAAGTGTCCCAGACTGAACAAGCAGTTCTTTTTTGAAGAAAGCCTTTTGCCTAATCCTACTCAAGCCATTTCCTGACTGTGCTGGGCACACAGACAAGTGGCCCCACCATTTCACTGTCACTCAGTGAACTGAGGCACTGATGCATTTAATAGCACCTTGGTGGTTCAAAGACTTAATGAGTCTAAACTACTACCTGGAAATGATTAGGGACTGAGAGGAAGAATCACAAAAACTGTTCTTTAAAGTTCCAAAGGGCCGTTGAAAGGTATTCTGGGACTTTGGAACTTTCCTATATGTAATGAATGTGTCCTTTGAGCTCACATAGCATAGAAATCAATATCAGAGATGATCCCTTCCAGCTGCGAGCAGTTACATTAGTAGGCCTGCGACATGAATAGGTCCTACCTCTTACATTGTTATAGAAGGTCAAGCCATTTCCAATAAAAGCCAGAACCTGCCTGACATTTCAGGGGCAAACAAGAATGGTTCATGAATGAAAGAGTTACACCAAGACGTTCCTCATCATTCCTTTCCCATTAGTAATAGACGTCTGTAGTACAGTTTCCCAGCTTGTCTCGTCACTTGGTGAGAACAATGAAACTCAGGAGTCAAAACATAGGTCCAGAAGTAGCAAAGCCAATGAGACCAGAATCGAAATTTCTTTGTTCCTGGGTAAAAATGTTTTTCTCATCTCTGATTTAAAGATCTGTTTCTTTGATCCACCCTCTCTAGTCCAAAAACTCTCTAGAAAGCCTATAAAGAAATGAGTATGGGGTGCCAGGAATGGGGATTGTGAACAGTGAGAATCCTCCATCTCGTTGTCCCTGTACTTGTCTTGGGTGGGCCGGATATCTGTTATTGCATTTTGCTTCTACGTCTTTTCATTTTCCACTTTTTAATTTTATTTTGTTTTCTGAATTGTTGCTTGTAGCTTTTTTATGGTAGATAGCTTTATCATATTATCGAGGCTTCTCTAGGAAATGGTCCTTGGTCTTTGTGTTTATCCCAAAATCCTACCTTCACAATCTATTGAGGATAAGAAGTTTCTATGTATTTAGCTCAGCACCCAGTTCTTTTACGCTAGACTGTGGTTGTGGTTGTAACCCCAGACAATCACAGTTTTGTTATAGACTGGAGAACAAATAATTACAAGTATGATATCCTGGCTAAAGTAGTATAATTAGTGGATTCAATAGCATCTAACACAGTCTAGCGATTGACAAACTGTGGTCCCTAGTAGTTTGGTAACTTTAAACATCTGGGCAAACTCTACCCTTGTATAACAAGATCTAATTTAAATCAGGAGCTTGTATGTACTGAGTTTCTCTTCAGTAGAGTGATTTTATCCTGTGATAGGGAAATTTAAGAATGATAGAGGATGAAACAGAGATGAGTGAAAATAAACACAGCAGTAGCAAGACCTGGGAGCAAAGGATGAACACTCAAGCTTTGGGATTTTGGAGGAGAGGAGAGGAGAGAAGGCATGGAGGAAGCAAAGGAATATTGAAGTGAACCAGAGAGTCAAGAGACAGAAAAAGATGGACAGATTTCTAGATACATATGAATTATCAAAGCTGAACCAAGAAGATACAGAAATTCTAAACACCCCAATATCAGTCCATGAAATTGAAAATATCATTTAAGACTTAGTAACAATGAAAAGCCCAGGTCCTGATAAACCCACTGCTGAATTCTGCAAAAATTTTAGAGATCTACTGCCAATTCTCCTCAAACTCTTCAATGAAATAGAAAGTGTAGCATCACCCCCCAAATCATTCCTGGAAGCAGGAATTATCTTTATACCAAAATCAAAGAAGGACTCAATCAGAAAATAATACTACAGGCCAATCTTCCTAATGAACACAGATGCAAAAATTCAAACAGAATTGTTGCAAACAGAGTGCAACAAATCATCAAAAAGGTTATACACCATGACCAAGTTGGATTCATCACAGGGATGCAGGGACACATTTGCAACACACGCAAATCAGTACATGTAACACACCATATCAACAGAACCAAAGACAAAAATCACATGATTATCTCAATAGACAAGCATTTGACAAAGTCCAACACCCATTCATGATGAAAACCCTGCAGAAAATTGGAATAGATGATCTTTATCTCAACTTGATAAAAGCTATCTATGACAAACCAACAGCCAACAAAATACTGAATAGTCAAAAATTGCAAGCTTTTACATTGAAGTCATGAACAAGACAAGAATGTCAACTAGCACCACTCCTATTCAACATAGTTCTGGAAACATTAGACAGAGCAATTACAGAAAAAAGAGAAATTATTATTTGCAGATGACATGATTCTCTACATAGAAGACCCCCCAAACTCCACCAAAACACTTTTAGATTTAATAACCAAATTTAGTAGCATAGCTGAATACAACAAAACAAAACAAAACAAAAGCATTCCTGTGCACAAATAACAAACTGACTGAAAAAGAAATTAGAGAAACAACACCTTTCATAATAGTATGGAAATAAAATGAAATGCTTAGGAATCAATCAAACCAAGGAAATAAAAGACCTATATGTAGAAAATTACAGTGCCCTGAAAAAGGAAATTGAAGAGGATATCAGAGAATGGAAAGATATCCCTGCTCTTGGATAAGAAGAACCAATATAATGAAAATGGCTATATTCTAAAAATTGTTATAAGATTTAATTCAATCCGAATCAAATTACCATTAGCATACTTCACAGAAATAGAGAATACATTCCTAAAATTCTTTGGATCCAGAAGAAACCTAGAATAGCAAAAACAATTCTGGGCAACAAAGGCAAGGCAGGGAGCATCATGATCCCTGATGTGAAACTATACTACAAAGTACTGTAACAGAAACAGCATGGTACTGGGAAAAAACCAGACCTGACGATAAAAGGAACAGAGTACAAAAGGCAGAAACAACACCAAACACCCTCAGCCACCTGAGTTCATTCAGGTCAAATGTTCACTGGAGGAAAGACAGCCTCATTAATAACTGATGCTGGGAAAACTGACTTCCTACATGCCAAAGACTAAAATGAGACCCATGTCTCTCACCATGCACTAATCTAAAATAAAGATGGATTAAAGATCTAAATATTAAAATAGAAACACTGAATCTACTGGAAGAGAGAATAGGTAGAACTCTTGAGAACACAGGGGTAGGCAACAACCTCATAAACAAAACCTAAACTGCACAGAAAATAGTGGGATCTCATCTTATTAACAAGTTTTTCCACCACAAAAGAAATCAACAAGAGTGAAAAGTCAACCTACAGAATGGGAAAAAATTTTACTCAGTAGTCCCTCAGATAAGTAACTAATATCTAGACTATACAAAGAATGGAAAAAATCAAACCCCCAAATTTTAAAGACCCAATCCAAAAATGGGCATCTGAAATGAACAGACACTTCTCAGATGAAGAAGGAGAAATGGCCAACACACATGAACAAATGTTCAACAACACTGGTCAAATTAAAACAACGCTAAGATTCCATCTCACTCCAGAAAAAAAGGTCATTATCAAGAAATCAACCAACAACAAATGTGGTGGGGCTGTGAGGAAAAAGGGACGCTTCGCACTGTGGTGGGAGTGCAGACTGGTGCACTCATTGTGGAAATCAGTGTGGAGATGGCTCAGAAAGTTAAGGTTAGATGTCCCATTTGACCCAGCTACTCCCCTGCTGAGTTTCTTCCCAAAAGAATGAAAAGCAATGATATGTGCTCACTCATGTTTATAGCAACACAGTGTATAATAGCTAAATCTTGGAAACAATGCAAATGCCCATCAACTGAAGAATGGATTAAAAAAGATGTTTTCTAATAATATATACAGTAGAGTACTATTCAGCCATAAAGAAAGATAAACTTGACACATTTCTAGCTAAATGGGTGCAACTTGAGACCATACTCTTTAGTGAAATAAATTGGACATATGTGTAAATAGGACATTGTTTCTTTGGTATGAGAAATTGAAAGGGTAAATAAGGACCAAATTGTATAATAGATAATATGAAAAGGAAGAAACTGCTTACAAATTTAAAAGGAAAGGGAAACTGTGAAAGGGGGAAGGAGAAAAAAAGGAAGGGAAAGGGAAAAAATGAGAAAAGAAGGAAAAAATTGAAACAAAGCCTTTGTAAATGAGGGTGGTAAGGGAGTTGAAGGGATGGGAGAGAATTGGCAGAGAAAAGAGTAATCAAGATATATCATGTACAGGTACAAATTCCTTTTGATGAATTTAATTGTTACATATACTAAATTGCACCAATGAAATTAATTGAAAAATTTAAAAAAAGTTTGATGTGCCTTTGTTTATCTAAACTCTTGAACTATGCCAACAGTTTAGAAGGTGTGAAGGAAGAATACTGTTTGTAGAGAACTGGATCTCTCAAGTCCAAACAAACAGAAAAAAAAATAATTTTCACTTGTGGTTTGAAATATGTCACTTCAAGTCTGATAAATAGGTTTTAATATAAAGTCTGTTCATGTTCTAATAACACAGGATAAAAGGCTAGTGACCATTGGTTTAAAAACTTTAAGCTAATTAGTTTTCCTCTGCAAAACTCATCAGGAATTGTTTGCAACATGGTCTTGGAAATTCTGTGGGCATAGTATTCTGCACTAATTCTTCATTAATGAGACACTTCCGGCTCTGGACTCTCAGAAAGAGGATTTTTTAAAATCTAGGAATGTTAGCTGTGGACAAAACTGTAGGTATAATGGGTTTGGAATTGCTCACTGCTGTGCATTCTCTTTTATTAGCTATTCTAAACCCCTCACAGCAGGCAGGACAGATTGTTAGATCCAAACAGCAGATAGAAGAGTAGGAAGAAGCCCAGGTACTATATGAGAGAACAGAGGACCAGGTATAGGTAGAGCAGCTCAAAGGTTATAGGTAGACCAAAAGATGTCCAAACTCTGCTAGGTTTACCTGGTAATGTGGATTTTTAGTAAACCATATGTTTTGAATTTACAAATTAAAAAAAATCTATGTGGACACCTTCTGTTCAAACAAAATAAACATAATGTACTGAGTGTCTGAGGTCCTGTTGTTATTCTCCCCTCTAGCTGGACCGCACTGTGTGTGCCTTTCTTGGTTTACATGTTGTGCTTCTATTATTGTACCTGGATTACAGAAGCTAATTTAGTAGCCCTGCCTGTTGCATCTAATGGCCTCCGTGGTCAATTAAGATGCCTTTTGGAGAATATCAAGTAAAAGCAGGATGGACTTCCCACTGCCTTTAATTTAAAGTCCGAGAATCCTTAAAATGGCTTTGCATCCTGAGTTTATCGTAGGCCCATGTCTATGTTCACACACTGTGTGTTCACACACATGCCTCAGGGCCTCTCCTTCTGTTGAGTCCTTTGACTGGAATACTCCCATTTGCCTTCCCACGGTGAATTTCAACCCCACTCAGCCCCATATCTGGGTAGTTCCAATTAGCATCTCTATTCCAGGGCAGCTTTTCCTAATTTCTCAAATATACTCTGGCCAGCTGCTTTTAGTGCCCCCCAGAATTTCCTTTAACAACACTATGACAATCGTAGTCCTGAAATACTTTAGGACACGCGTTTTTGGGGTGTCTGTATCATTCATGGAGTGCCGGCTTCAGGTGGGCATGCATTGTCTTGGCGATGTTCTTTAGCACTATGCATGCCTGGAATGGATGAAAGAGGGGAGCAGCACACCAAATGCGAGCTGATCCACTGGCTTCCTTGCGATGGGGAGGCAAGGAGCTATAGGAAGGCTTCCCTGTATGGGCCACGGTAGTCAAAGAATATTTATCTAACAGAATGAATCAGAGACCAGGAGAGATTGAACCTGTAAGGACTGCTTGTGCAGATTCACAGGTAGAGTTCTCCTAGGAACTGGGAGGCATCGCATCTCTGAGCAGCCTTTCATTGTCTACACCGTGAAAGGAAGCAACACGTGTAGATAATTCAATTGGAGCTGAGAAAAATTATTTATAAGGAAAATGAGAGGAATCATTTCCTTTCATTCTTTTGGCTTCAAATACATATTTTAAGAGATGAAGAGATGTGATAAAGAAAGTCTTAGAATAAATAAAGTTGCACTTTACTGAGGTTTTCCTGTCACTTCACAAAATAATTTGGTGCAAATATATAATAAAGAAAGTCTTAGAATAAATAATTACATTTTCACTTGACTGAGGTTTTCCTGTCACCTCACAAAATAATTTGGTGCAAGTATATAATCTTAACTTTTAAACTGTATGATATTTGTGGATGTGAACCTAGGTAATAGCTTTAATAGCTACAACCTGACACAGTTTCTTTCATGAATGTTATCTCTTTGATAATCAAGATAGCTTTTTATGAACATCAAAAATACAGTCTTGGGGCCAGGGATTTAGCTCAGTAGTGCCACCAACTGCTTTACAAGTGCAAGGTCCGGAGTTTGGCCCCTGTACAAAAAAAAAAAAAAAAAAAAAAAAAAAAAAAAAAAAAAAAGCAAACAACAACCCTCCAAAACAAACGAACAGACAAACAAACAAAAACCATTCCTGCTTGAATTAATTCCAAAGTGTTAATTTTGGATAACTCTATAGATATTTTCATAAAAAGCAAATATGCTTAGAATGTTAACATTTTTACTATACAGCTGTTTAAAAATGAAGACAAATTAATTTTTTACTACGTCCCCATCTCAGTGGAGCTATTTTCTTTTTAAGTCATAGAAGAAGGTAAGAAGGCAGCATCTTATGCCCTTTATGGAAATGCTGAAGATGTGTGGCAAAGGAGAAAGATAAAATTAGGTGAGGAACAGGGCAAAGTTATTCCCTAAATTCTGTCATTTCTTGAACCAGTTAAGCTTTTGAATTTTTCCATCAACATTTTCAAACATACTCAAATGATTTGGTGATTTACACCATTTTTTGGTCCAAAATCTACTATGAATATTTCTCAAAAGCTCATGAAATCATTCTTATTTTAAATGCATCATTTTGAACAGCCTAACAGCATGGGGGAAAATGTCTTGATCCTAATACATTTAAGGCATTTCAATTCAATCTTAAGTTTCAGAATCCCCAAAATTTTACTTTTATAATGCTGACTTTATGTTCTCAGTTCACTCTAGGGCTTTAGATCTTACAGTTCAACTTTGTCTATATAATTAGTTGTTCATGTTTTCCTTTTTATCTGTAACTCCATTTTAAGAATGGTTATGAAAAACTAAGTCCCTATTTGGTAACAATTGCTTACTATAGTATCAACGGGAAAGCAATATTCTAAGATGTGTTCCCGAGTGAATGTATTCATATTAAGTATGGTTCATCTTTAATTTATTTGAAAAGATTCTGCCACAGGTTTTACAAATAAAATCTTCAACCAATGGAAATCAATGAAAAGTAGCACAAGCCCATATATGTACAGTGTGTGAATACTCATTATGGAAAATAGCATCTCAGAGTTTAATATGATATTGTTCTCTTATAATTATAGCATTCAAAGTGTTAATCAATTAAAAGATGTAGTTACAAAGTAGAATTTTCAGTCATTAGTGTCTGTGAGAGCTTTCCACATGCAGGACCTTGAACTAGAATTTCCAATTCTGTGGCCCTAAGTATATTTGCTGTTAAGTTAACTTCTAACATACTGAGAATGACCTTCCCGTTGACTTCAATTTGTAAATGGGAAATAAACTTCAAAGATAGCAAAACCATAGAAGAAAATAGTATCTTTAGGGTTGGGGTATGGTGGAATCCTGTGTGAGAAAATAAAAGAAGGAGCCGCAGATGAGAACATGGCTAGCTTTTTATGTTCTTGTTTCAGTGGTCCATGACACAACGGCTCCCTTAATAGTCAGGACCTAACATTAAACGTTAGTTCCAGGGAGAACTGTTTTCCTGGTTGGGCTGTAGAATAAGTGTGTTGTGACATGAGACATAGCAAGTAATGCAATGGATTTCTAAGAGCCATATTAAATGATAACAACAATAATAAAAGAAAATTGGTAGAAAAGTTAACTTTATAAAGTCTTTGGGCTCCTCTTAGTGTATGATATCTACCCTCCACTCCTGAAGTGCCTAGTAGATAAAGTTGTTACTCTCGGCAAATAAAAATATGCTTTCTAGTTTAATGTAAGTATGACCTAAATATTGAATCGGGCACACAGACTCATCTATCTATCTATCTATCTATCTATCTATCTATCTATCTATCTATATCTATCTATCTATCTATCTACCTACCTATCTGCTAAAATTATTAATTGTTTATCTGAAATTAAAATTTAACTGGTCATCCTGTATTTTACCTGGTAGTCTTATTAACATAGTCCTTTAGACTCAAGACATATTTGATGGGTGGTTTAATTTCATTTGCCTGGTATAACAGAAAAGTCTTTTCTCCAGCTTTTAAATTTTTACATTTTCCATGGAAACACTTATTTAGATGAATTCCTCTACCTGAGCTAAGTGGGAGCTGCGGTGGTGGCATAGAGGGCAGAATCTAGCCCACCCTGGCTCCTGCCCATGGCTACTATTTGAAATCCATTTCCACAGCATGGACCTCTCATTTTAGTGAGAAAGGGAGGATCATTGAGCAGGGTGGCTCCACCCTTGTCTTAGATTGTGCTGTCTCATATGTATAGGTGACTCGGCAGTACAGGTATGAGTATATCCCTAAAATTAGTTTACAAACTTCATTACAGCACAGAACCCACTTTCCTACTCAGGAAATGCTTTAACATTAAAGTTAAATTATCAGGCCACCCAAGAAGATAGACAAAATATCAGCCAAGGAAAATTATTATGGAGGAAAATCTTGACTATTCAAACAAATTATGGGTAAAAATCATTTTTTTGCAATATTATGAAAACCCAATTTTATGGCTTATATCAATGATGCAATATAAAGGGTGACAAACAACTACTCTGTTCTCCGAGGGACATTCCTAATCTGAACACAGATAAGGCAGAGACGAATCTTGCGGTGAGAGCAGAAAACAGCAGAGTGTTGAGCAAGTAATGAAAGGCTCTCTGTTAATCTTTCCAAGCTCTTAAGAGAACTGACAACTTTCCAAGGACATCTGAAGGGTTTTCACCATCTCTCATCTATCCTTTCACATCTCCTGATGAAGTTATAACTGAAGAAGGAGAAGACTCCTCCACCACTCATATCTGCCTTTTTTTTTTTTCAGTGCATCGATTCCTTAATGGACTAAAGAGTTAAATATGTGGGCCAGATACAGTATGAGGCATTGGTGACACACCGTGGTAAACAAGACAGAAATAGACTCTGCCTTCAGGGGACTTAGCAGTTTTAGCTGGGGAGACAGACATTAAACCATGATTTCAAAAACAATTCATTATAATATGAGAAATGATACTCAAAGAAGTACAGTTACTGCAGACATTGGCTACTCAATACAGATTCATCATCAGTACCAGCATCAACTATGCCCTGTGTATTTGTACATTATATAAAGTATTGCACATCCTGAATATCTAAAATTCACACAGATCTTAGAAAATAGCATGTAAGCATTATTATTGCCATTCAAAAAAGATAGTGGAAAGCTTCCTTTCCCCCGATTATCACCTCAGCTGTCTTCCAAGGAGTCTATAGAAGACCCTTCTGCTAGCCTATCAACGCATTTCAGTATGAAAGTTGAAAACGAGAACAGCAGAGAGCAAAAGTTATTTGCAGAATAAGATGAAAAATATTTGATCCCTGAGAAACAAGTTGAAGTTAATAAAGTGAGTGAAACTGGTGAATGCAAGTGTTCGCTGGAGAGATAAAGGCTGGGTACCTCTCCAGTCTCCCCATGGCTTGCCCACCCCACCTCTTCAGTGACATTACTGGGTACAAGGAAGTGAGTGGATCCTTTGGTGGACATTGGCAAGGATGCAGAGCTCTCTTGCGATCAATAAAGGGAAAAAAGAGAACACAATTGTATCTCTGTCTCTCTCTCTCTCTCTCTCTGTCTCTCTCTCTCTGTCTCTCTCTCTGTCTCTCTCTCTCTCTCTCCAGAAACAGATATAGATAAATAGATACTAGGGCCAGAGGTTAGGGGGAAGTAATCTTAAGAACTCTCAGAGGTTGTGGGAAGGACTTGAATTGCTTCAAACTGACCGTATGTGACTCCTCAAGGAGACAGGAGATCCCGGTGCTTGTCTGGGTTGTGCAACTGAAGCCACATTGATTCAGAGAAGTCTCACAGTCAGTTATTGCATGGAAATTATAGTTGAACCTCATCTTTCTCCAAGTTCTACATTCTTCCTATTTTGCCATGCTTTATCTGTTTTTATCAAAAGGGTACAAAGAGCCACAAGGCAGCACTTTTCATCTTTTCTGACTCTGGAAGGAATTTGTTCTTGACTGACCAGCATGCAAACTGATCATTTTTATGTCAGAGCCACCAGCAATCGTGTGCTATCTTAATGCTGAAAGTTCAGAGTACTTTTACAACATTACCTAATGCAAGGAATTTTAGTCCTTCTTAATGGAGAATTAAATACATTGTGCTAAATAAGTCCCAAGGCTTTGTCAGTTCTTTTGACTACAAATTACTCAGGTTGCAGTTTCCCCATGGGTATTATCTACCAAGTGCAGCAGGGAGCAAGTGCAGAGCTTGCCTTTGGTGCACTGTGGACAAGCTTCAACTTGTACATCTTGTAAGCTCTGGAAGGAAAACCGGGTACATAATGTCCTGGTCAAAGCAAAGGCCTACATTTATTTTTGGAATTATTCCTTGGAACTGTGGAGAGAAGAGTTTTTTCATGCCGAGCCAAGAATAGGAAACAAGAAGGTTAAGGAAACACAAACGAAGTCTTAAAGCTCTACTAAATTTATTGAGTGTGTCCTGGAGGTTTAATCACTAGGTAGAGTAAATCCTCAGCAGGTATAAATAACCTGAGGTTCCTTTTAGATTGTCTGCTTTGGTTGGAGAACTGCCAGGCCTATAAAGACTATTATTTCTGGGTTACCATTTATGTCTACCTTGCTTTTCCATCCTTTGTCTTTTCCTTGTGTCCTAATTTAGACTGTTTACTTTTATATCTTTGAGAGTGGCTGGTGTTCTCTTGAAAATACTCTTCAAGTATCAAACATGGAATGTGCCCCACATGCTCCAAAAACTCTAAAAATTTAAGTGTGGAATTCTTTCCATGATATTTGAATCCTACACTTGATTTTAATGTCTAGAAAATATCAACATTTTACCTAAGGTACGCATTCAAGATGTATGCTTTGCTAGCTTTTCTCAACACAATGTTTTCCAAAGAGACAGGAGCAACATGTCACCTAGGTTTGTAATTCAGAGGGCATTAACAGGTTTAGTTGTCCTCCTGCCGTTTCTCAGTCATAGCAACAGTGTCTCTCAGCCCCTTGATTTAAGCTGAAGGCAGCAGACACTTAAGAAAAATAAATATTTTTTGTTTGTTTGATTTTTTGGTACAGGGAATCGAACTTGGGACCTTGCACTTGCAAGGCAGGCAGTGGAACCACTGAGCTAAATGCCCAGTCTGAGAAAAACAAACATTTTTGAGGGGAAGTCTGGCCATAGAGTGAGATATGTCTTATTTCATATAAATCAGATACAGAGGTTACATAGTACTTGATTTCTCTAATATGAGAAGCCTGAAATATAAATTTAGAGAGCAAACTAAAAGGTGATAAAAGACTGGGAGGCAGACTCTGTGGTGGTAGGAAAGGGGATCTGGGGGGGGGAGGAAAAAGGGAGTAAAATGATCAAGACATGAGCAAGGTGAATATATTTATTACATGTTGCAAATATATACTGTGCTAATAAAAATTGAAAAAGAAGGGCTGGATGTAGTAGCACACGTCTATAATCCCAGCACTTGGGAGGCTGAGGCAGGAGGATTGCTGCAAGTTTAAGACCAGCCTGGGTTACATAGTGAGTTCCAGGCCAGGCTAAACTATAGTGAGACCCTGTCTCCAAAAACAAAAACAAAAAACATAAAACAAAACAAAAGCCATAGGAAGACTTCGTTTCAGACAACGAGTTGAGCCTCTGAGCCTGCCCTGTTTACCTGGCTGTGATGATACAACCAGCGCCAACCTTTGCTACTTACTGGGATCTTGCTTGAGTTATTAAGAAAAACGCACCAGGTGGGAGTGAAGCTAGTGGTGTGTGATCTGGGGGCTCATGGCAGCCGTCCTGCCTGCTGCTTGGGCTGCTCCTGTCCAGAGCTGGAGAAGCCCCAGGATCTGAGCGTGCTGCTTGAGTAGGAGTCACTGGGAACACAGCTGAGCAGAAACAAGCAGAGCTTAGAAAGTGCGAAAACTAGAATTCCGGTGAGGTTCTTGGGGTCTCCGGTTCGAGATAAGGTTAGGGTTGGGGATTTAGCTCAGTGGTGCTACTGCCTGCTTCACAAGCGCAAGGTCCCTTGTTGCATTATTTCTACTCCCACCAAAAAAGTAAAAGAATGACTTCCAACCTCACTATCATTACATATTTACCACTATCAAAGCAAAACACCCAACAACGGCATACCTAAAAATATTCACTAGTTTGATAGGTGTCACAATGTGGATGTATTTTGAATTTCATTAATGTAAAGTGAAGGTTAGTATTTTTCATGTTTTACTTTCTCTTGGCTGTGAACTACCTATTTATGTCCCCTGCTACTTTATTAGTATCTTACTATTTTCCTATATTTTTTCACAAATTCTTTATACATATTATATATATTTATAGATATATA
>NW_022900942.1:48569286-48583206 GCF_012274545.1 Fukomys damarensis
ATATATATACACACATGCATACTATTTACCTGTTTGCTCTATGAGGAGGCAGTGGAGAACAGTGGCTATGTATAAAACCAGTAGTACCAGGCCACTTTGGACAGGGTGTGATAGTATCCTCAATGTTTTAGTAGTATTGTGAGGATTACCTGATACATCACTTTTCAATGCCTTTCCATATCAAATTCTTGTCATTTTTACCAATTACATTTTCTTTTGGTTTAATTTTTATTCATTTTGTTCGTACATTTAATGTATACAATATAATGACATTCATTGTTACATAATCAATCTTGGTTCTTATTTTTTCCCCATTCCCCTGCCCTCCCTTCAACCCCTCCCTCCGTCCCAATCAACAATTGTGACTTTGTGTCTATTATTTTTCATTTTCTCATATTGATTACATTCCCTTCTTTCCTTTAAACTTTTCTTTGGCTAATATTTAATATGTGATGTTATTAGGTAATTCATTTTTTTGACACACAAGAATTAAAATGATAATGTTTGCCAAATGTAATTTTTTTTTGCCAAATGTAATCTTCATTTTCATCACATAAAGCCCCTTTCTTTTCACAGATCATTTAAAATCCTTCTAGGTATTTGCACAAAATAAAAAAAAAAGTGTGTATTTACTGAAAGATTTTCACGAGTGCTCATTTTAGTAAAAAATTGGAAAACATCCCTAATATTCATCATCAGGAGAATGGATAATCAATAAATAATTAAAATAATAAAAAACAATTGTATATTGATGTATACAGCAATAGTGAATTAATCACAAAATAATGATACCAGTTGAAAGAAACCAGATAAAACATATACACTGCATGGTTTCATTTATATAAATTCTAGAAAACTAATCTGAAAGCAGGTCTGGAGGTGCCAAGAGTGGGGAGGAGTGGGTAGAAAGCATTACAAAGAGGCTTTGAGGACACTTGTGAAGATGATGGATGTATTCACTATCATGAGTCTACAGATGGTTTATGGTATGTATGTCACATCAAATCATACAATTGTGCGCTTTTAAAAGTATAGTTGTGGTCAATTATATCACAATGTAACTATTTTAAAAGTTCTCTACATTGTGTTAATTCTTATAGTTTGATTTTCATCAACGTTTGACCTGGCTGGAATTTATTTTATAGTACGAATGATACTTGATGTTTCCGCCCCAATTCCATTTACTATATATTAATAATATCTTCCTTATTTATGGGCACAGCCTTCTCCAGTATATATTAATAGGTATTACAGTATTTGTTGATACTATAGGTTTTGTTTATATTAATACCTTCTTTATACTTCAACTTAATTATAATTAGAGCTTTATAAAATATTTAATAGGTGGTAAGACAAATTTGTCTTCCTGTTAGTATTCTTTTCTTGCATCGCCTTTGTCAAAAGAACCTCAGATCTTAGCATTCCTACTAGAAAGAGTATTTAAACCCAAAGGATTATTTTAATCCTTTTAATTATTTTGATCCAGTTTTAAGTACCCAAAGAAAAATAGATGTTGAAACCTTTTCTTTTTTAAAGAAAAGTGTAAGCAAAAGAAAGCTCAGCAATATTATCAGAAGTAAATAACTTCAGTTTAGGTAAATTGGAAAAACCTGTGGCTAACAATCATATGCTTTGGCTTCTTCTCTGTCCAGATTTTAATCGCTGGTTCTCACTGAGAATTAACCAGGGATAAGAGAATTTCTGATATCCCTGGAGGCCAAAAAAGATAGCTAAACTCAAAGGCAATGTTAGGTAAGGGAGGTTGTAAAGAATACAAATGGTGTATGATACAAAGAAAAAACACATCCAGGGAGATGGCAGGAAATCCCATAGGCAGGATAAAATAATATATTTTTTGATTGTTACAGGGTTACAAGAGGGTGGGTAGTTTGGGGATTCATAACAATTTCTATTTATTGTTTTTTTACAAGTATAAAATGTCTGCTTTATCATCTTCTGTTTTTTTCCATTAAGTTTATTGGTACATTTTAGGTATACAATACAGTTACATTCATCATTAGGCTCTTGTACCTTTACATGATGTATCTTGGTTCTCATTTTTTCCCCATTCCCCTACCCGCCTTTCACCCCCTCCACCCTTCCCTGTTTACAAAGACTTTGTTTCTTTGATTTTTTCCATTTCTCATATTTTTTCTTTTCCCTTTTTTCCTTTACCCTACCCCTCCTACTTCCCCTACTCCTTTAGACATTTTCTTCCTATTTCACAATATCAATTATGCATTTTGATCCTTATTTACACTTTTAGTTTTTCACACCAGAGAAACTATTTGGTATTTACACATATATGTCCTCTTTATTTTACTTAAGAGTGTGGCCTCAATATGCATCCACTTAGGTATAAATGTCTATAGTTTCTGATTCATTATGGCTGCATAGTACTTTATTTTATAAACACACACACAAACACACACACACACATCTTCTTTATTCAGTCTCCAGTTGATGGGCAATTGGGCTGTTTCCAAATTTTATCTATTATAAACTGTGCCCCTATAAACAGGTGTAAGCATATATCGCTGTGGTATGATTCTTTTAATTATTTTGGGAAGATAAATACCCAGCAGAGGAATAGCTGGGTCAAATGAGACCTCTAATTCTAGTTGTTTGAGGTATCTCCATATTGATTTCCACAGTGGTTTATCATCTTCTGGTTATGTCCATTGAGTTAAGTCTAGTCATTCAGATTTTACAGGTTAGATTATTTTTTCAAATCAAAAATTCACATTCTTTTCAGGTTGCTTTTCTATATTAGGAATTGTAATTATTGATTTTCCTACTCCAAAATTAAAAACAAACAAACAAACACAATACGTTTTCATCAGATGTTTAAGAATCAGACTGATTACTTGTGAGGAGTATAAACAGGCAATAACCAGGCAGTTAGAACTTATTAAATGCCTACATTGTACATAAACCACTTGAAAGTATTTTAAAAAGAGGATTAAATCTGAGTAAAATTCTGATTAAGTGCAAGAGAGATTTATTTGTAATATCAATTTTCTAAAGACAAACAGCTATCATTTAAGGAAACCTGAATTCAAGGATGAGAGGGTATTGAACATGAATTAGTAAATCAGGAAATGAATATCTGTGCTTTGCTAGTTAACCCAATGACTTTTAGGAAGCCACCAAGCTTGCTTTCCAAAGCATTGTATTATAGTGATACATGCATATTCATATTCATAGCACAATAATTCATAATAGCTAGATTTTAGAAGCAGCCTATCATCTATCCATCAATAGATAAAGAGAAGGTGATATTTACACACAGTGGAGTACTACTCTGCCACAAAGAAAGATAAATTTCAGTCATTTGTAGAAAAATAGATGTACCTGGAGGCCATATGTTAAGTGAAGTAAATCAGACACAAAGGCTTAAATATTGCATGCTTTCTCATTTATGAGAAACTTAAATTATAAATAAAGAGCAAAACAAATGATAGATACTGAGAAATAGGGAAATAGATTTTTCTCAGAGTGAAAGAGGATGAAAAGATGGAGTGTGGGGGAAGGGAGGGAAGGGAAACGGTAGTAAAATAGGAATCAGAATGTGTTATGTACATGTACCAACTTCACAGAGGAAATGTAAACATTACGCAGTGCGAACACGTACTAAGAAAGAAAAGGAAACTGTGCTATCGTCTACCTTCCACGACTGTAGAAGATTCAACTATAAGAAATCAAAATTCTTTGGACATAGGAAATCACCAAACAAATGTTAGTGCATAGTGTTAATAAAAGTTTGCTACCTTTCAGATAAAAAACTACACAAAGCATTTTCAGATAACTTCAGAGATCCCGTGTCACCGACATTTTGAACACATGCCTTAACAGTTGAAAGAAACCAGGGACAATTAAGTTCACAGAGAAACAGCCATCTGAGATGGAGTGACAGGAAGAGGACCCCCTTCCAGAGACCAAACACCCTTCTCTAGAAGCAGAGTGGGGAGAGGTCAGCTGACCTCTACTCTCCAGAGTCTCTTCCTTGTTTTCTTAGTGGTGCTGTCAGCCTGCACACTTGCCTACTGACATCACCCACTAAAACCCTTTGAATTCTTAAATTACCGATAAAGGTAAAGGTGTCATAGGAGTTACAGATGCGCATGGCAAAGCAACTGCTGATCCCTCAGGCTCCATGTTTCCCTTGCCTTCTTTTACCTGCAGTCTGTGGCACCCTCCTAGCACCAGCACATCTTTGCTGTCCTGAGCCATGCTGTCCTGGAACCTCCTCTGCCTCCCTGGTGGCTTAGTCATCATGCACGGCCCACAGCAGAATCGTCCTCCCTGGGGATCCCGGTACAGCAGAGGCGTTGTTCCTGATTGCTTTGTAATGTACTGAAACTGCAATGTTTCGGTGTCTTTAACTCTGCATCTGTTGGCATTCTCAGTTTAGTTAGAGTTGAAGCCAACTAGTTTTCCATAAAAGTCTTTCAGTGCAGAGGCTGACAACCCACCTGCCTCCTACAAACCCACAATCTAGGAAAAACAGATCAGAACACAGTTTGTACCTGATTGCTCTGGATGTGTCCTGCCTGGATCCCACTCTTGACCTTGACTCTCAGTGACTGTACATTGGCCAGGCTCTGGCCTCATTCGCCTCTCTGGCTGCCAAGCTCTCACTTACTCCCTTAGATTATAAAAATGTCAAAGCATTTAATTCTTAGCAAGATGGTAATGAACAAATTGACATATTATTCAAATCCTGAGCGTGGAAGGAGATTTCATCTGCTCTCATTAGTACCATTAGCAGCAATCACTCCCTGTCAGAAGGTCAGAGTCACGCAGATGCGTATGTAGAACACGTCAGTGAGGCACATCCTTTGAAGAAAAAACTTCAACTGTGCCAGTCAAGCTGATAGATAGTATTTGAGGAGAAAGAGAGTTACTCCAACTTGTAAGGGCACACTCCTATATAAAGCTGTATTCAAACTGTACATAAGAAAAATCTAAAGCTGCCCTTGTTACTGTTTCTGAGCAGTGTCATGTAGAATGACATAAATTCTGGAAAGTCTTCTAAATCTTACTACATAACAATAATAATTGCTAACGTTTTTGAGTGTTTACTATACCCTAGGTACTTTACAAGCACTTTTCAAATACCTTTTTATGGGTACTGTAATACTTTCTGCATGGATTAAGAGTAGGCAACATGGAGTATAGCGAAAGAACTTGTCAACCACAGCATTCTCTCTTATTAATTGTTTTTTTTGGAGATTACTTAATCTGGCTCTAATGTCTTCATCTATAAATGGAGGTGATTAACGGTACCCAGTTCATTGGATAAATGTAAGGATTGACATAAATAAATTACTTATATTCATTCAGTGATTTCTGTGTACTAATTCAGAGTTAAACAAAAAGCTTTTGAAACAATATCTAGCACTTAGAAAGTGTTGCTCTTTCTAATACCAGAGCTCTCCCACACTATGTGCTTTCATGTTTGGGTTTTTTACTGTCATCCAACACATCATCCAAATGACAGTGCCTTCCTCTTCTTTTCAGCACCTTATTATCCAGACTACATTCCACTTTCTCCACCTTTTTCTGCACTTCCCTAACAATCTTCCCCTACTCCAATGACCCTAAGACTGGATGAAATCCAACGTAACTTCTTGGTAAACAACGGGGGCTCTGATGCTAGAAGTAACAGCTTCTACTGTCTTCCAACCCATAAATGAATCTGGGTATACTGCAGCAGGAAAAATATATCCAAAGAAAGCTGGTGCAAAGGCAGGAGAATAATAATGTACCCAAACCAAATGTTCAAAGAGAAAACTGCTGCTTTCACAACGATAAAGCGAAATGTGTTTTGACCTTACTAAACGATCTCTATGTACTTCAAGAATTATTGCAAGTTGGAAAGAGAAAAGAAATCACTGTTTATAAAAGTCAAAGAACATTAAAATTTTAATGGAGATAATTTCATAAATATCCCACCTTCGTTACATTACATCCTAAAACAAAACCCTCTGTGTCACATGTTTCAAGAACATAGACTTGTTTCCAACAGGATGATTTATGCAGGTTTGTCTCATTAGAAAAACTCACATATCGTAAGATATTCTCAGTTTCCTTGGCCACAATAGTTTTGCTCTAATGCTGCCTGTGGTAATTGACAGTTTTCAGGAAGGCTAAAGAGCTAAGTCTAATGTTCTATCTGACTTCTGTAAATATAAGCAACTGAGAAAACACCTCCTTTTCAAAATTACCTTCAACCTCACTCAAAACTAACACCCTCATTCTTGTTTTGGATGGCAGCATTAGCTTCTGGATTAATTTCTATCCACCCAGAATGGCTTCCCTCTGGTTTGTTGTCTCTGTTGCCACTATTTAATAACTCCTTATATGTCTGGCTTCCCATAGTATTAAGAATAAAGTAATTTACATTTCATAGAAGGGCAGATAAGTGGAAACTTACATTGTTACAGTATTGACTCTGGCTTGACAACCAGGCCTGCACTTATTAGCAGAATAATATCTCATGAATAAATGAAGACAATATTTGCTTTGTAGGTTGGGGTAAAAATGAAATAACAAATGAAAAATGCGTAACCCTAAATGATCAGTACATGGTCGTTATGGTGACAATCATGTGACAGTGATGGTGATGGTTATGATGACTTGGCCTACGAACACATTTATGAGTTCTTGTGTTTGTTTAAATTGACTAAATAGTAAATTTCTTTTTCTTATTAATTTATGAAGCCTCATTATGCATTATATACTCACTTTTTCTCTTTCATATGTGTTGTGAAAATTGTTTCTAATTTGCCAGTAGCATTTTCCAGAACCATAAGTTTTTGTGCCACCAAGTTTTCATACCACTGTTCCTTTATGATTTCTACCTGCAAGGACATGATTTTTTTATTTCAAGTTGTGTGTTTTCTTCTATGAGCTTCATGAATTTTCATTTTATGTTGGAATTGGCAATCTATGTAGCACTTTTTTTTTTCATGTGTGGAATAGGTGGAGGTAAGAGATTTTTCTGAGTGTAATCTTTCTCCAAACAAAATCAAATCAACATGTTTCAGATATATAATATTGCTATTTGCTGAAAATGAATAATTTAAAATTTAAAACTAATTAAAATTTTGAAATGGCATACATAGTGAATGTTTCGTAGTGTGAATGCCAAAGTGGAGAATTACAACACTATCCTAAGATATATCAAGACAGCATTAAGCTGGGCATGGTGGTGCATGCCTGTAATCCCAGCACTTGGGAGGCTGAGGCAGGAGGATCACTGTGAGTTCGAGACCAGCCTGGGCTACACAGTGAGTTCCAGGTCAGTCTCAACTACATAGTGAGACCCTGTCTCAAAAGCAAAACAAACAAACAAACAAACAAACAAAAAAACCCCCAAAAAGACAGCATTATTTTCAAAGTGAAGCTAGTTGATTGCTCCTTTGTGTACTAAAAAGATAACAATTATTTCAGTCCTAAAATAAGTTTATGCATTTCCTATCAGATGCTGCCTTATATCTTATATAATTCTTGGTAAATTTAATCATTTATGATGAAAGCTTCTACTGCTTATTGAGCAAAGTCAACATATTATATGTCTGTTAAGAACATAACAAGTACATTTACTGTTAGTGTTTTATAAATTACTAATGAAATTAATTGAAGTTGGGAATGTGTTATGAAAACCCACTAGAAATTCCCACTTTCTTTCTGAAAATACTGACGTTTTACTCGATATGGTGCCAGGAGCTAAAACTATCTTATACTTCAGAGAAATCACTGTTGTCATTGTCATCTTTATTATCATGATGATCATCACATCATATTTTTGTTTTTTATTTGAAAAGTTTAAAAATCCAAATAAAACCACCAAACAAACAAATAAAAATTAGTCTAATTCTTTTCACACAAAAATTACGTGGTAGTCAATAATAAAATTCACTTTAATTGAATAATAGATTCAAAGATAATTCCTAAAAATGACATATAGAGCTGAGAATGAATCCTTGGTCATTGGCTTAATCTTCATCTGTTTCAGAATTACTATCTTGGAGCTTGAAACTTATCACTAATTTTTTCTAGAAGAGCCTATGTGAATCAATACAATTCTCCAAGATGACTGTTGAACATTTATCTTCTTAAGAGAGCTAAATGTTTGCTAATAACTAGCCATTAGTCTGAGCATCTAGGGAACTTTAAAACTTAAAGCTAAAATGTTAAGAAACACTAGAATTATTTAAAATTAACAGTAAAGCATGATTTAAACAAGAGTTGACAAATTTATTCAATTACTGCATTTTGGTAAAATTTCTAGTTTACAACCAAGACGTGATGAAAAGACAACTTTACTCCTTAAGAATGTAGGTAGCAAAACAACTGTAAAAGGAGCCTCCATCTTATGGCCTCTCAGTTGCAATGACTTTGGAAATGAATGTCCACATATAGCCTTATGTCAGACGAATAAAGACAACCAAAATTTGGAGATAGGTATGTTTTGTGCTCAAAACTAGCTGGTCAATAGCCCACAACAAGAAGGATTGAACCAAATGCAGCTACAGGAACTTTAATAAAAAGAAGTTCAATGAACAGAAAATAGCTATCTATGCTTTATCATGTATTTTAAACAGAGAATAGTGAAATGGTAATGTTCTGTAATAATTTTAGCTTATTAAAACTAATCTATTGCTAATCTTTGTTGTATATCTAACCCTTTCCAGTACATATGAAAAAGGAGAGTCTGGGTAAGAGATCATGCACACTGTTATGTTTACCTTTTTTTTTTTTATCTTGTGTCCTTTCTTTTTGTTTCTATCTCTGATTTCTTTCCTCTCTCCTTTTTGCCCTCTTTTTCCTTAATATAAACAGACCACTTTCTACTATATGCATTGTCAGTCTTGAGAATTTTAAACTTTAAAACACTTTTACCAGATACTCTCTTCACCAATTTGGAGAACTTTTTCTTCTCTGGTAATAACAGCATACACTTGTGAAAATATTTTATGCTTTGAAGGACATACTCACAGCTCATTCTGCATGCAGAATAACCAAGGTAAAAAGGAAAGAATGAACTCAGAAGCACACACATTTTATAAATGTTAAGTTTTTACCATAATGCTTTTTGGTATTTATTATCAAGGAAAAAGTTGTCTTTATTTGAAAACATAGAAAAATTGTTTTACATAGTGATCATAACTCCTTTCTCAAATTTGGAAGATGATTTGGACACATGAAAACCAGAGACTTAGGAAACAGAGAAAATCTGAGTGTAAGTGGATATAGCAATATCTCAGTTTCCCTTTTTGAAAACAGTGTAATAGATGATCAAAGTAGTGATAATTCATTGGCTTTTATTCTAATCATTGCCAGTTAGTGGCAAATAATTCATTTGAGCTCGCTGAGAATGTCTTTTTCAAAAATTTTCCTATCTGAAAACACTCCAGGTGGACAGAGAATGTACTGCAAAAACAGTAGGATTCTGCTACTGTTTAGTTACATCTGTGTCTCTAAAAGCTGCCAAGACAGCTTGGTACAATGGAGAGAGGTTGCCTAGGATAACTCTTGACTGAAAATTAAAGCAAATCTTAACGGTTTATGAGAAAGTTAAGGAACCACAGTAAAAACGCAGAGCAAGGAAGCAAACTATGTTATTAAAAAGTGGGTATTCCTCTTCCTCACTAACTGGCTATGTGCATCTCAAAGCCTCCTTTTCAACACAAGCCGCCAGGGTGACAAATAAACAAGGCATCAGGAGGCTGCTGAGCTCCGGGAATTGATGCTGCACCAAGACACACTGAACTGCTTACATTCAGTTCTTACCAGCGTCTTAGCAAAAGAGTTTATTTCACACTCACCTATATTGTAGTTCTTGCTATTTTAAAACCCTTTGGCATACACACACAGCCACGATGTCTAAGAGAATAGGATGCTGATGGAAATACAAAGTTATTGTAAGAATTATAGATAAAACTGAGCTATTTGTATTGGTTGAAGTTTGCATAATATGATACAGGAGGAGAAAAAGGCCACACATAAAAAAATGTACTAAATAACAGGCTGGAGAACTTTGTCCTACTGCTTAATTTAGTATGAGACAAGAAGCTTTGGACCAATGCCACTAATAAGGCGTCCCCTAAGAAAAGTGAAGCATTTTCACGGAACAAAACAAGGATACATTTTGCTCAGTTTCAAGATGTTTCTAAGGACGCTAATTATTGCATTCTTATTACTACTTTTCCAATCTTTCTGAAACACACACAAACGCGTATACACACAGCCACAGAACTGTAAAAGTTAACAACATTTTAGACTTTTAAATAAAAAAACAAACAAACAGATGAAATCAGAGATGGACAGGAGAAATTTGTCCTGTGCCTCTGTGGGGGAGGGGGCGGCTGCGAGATTCCAGCCAGCAAGTTATGGCCCTGCCACCGAAGTAGGAGAGCTCAGTTTCACAGATTCAACTGCGCCTTACCTGGTTTTGTAGTTAAATGCACCAACATGCCCCTAATTCTTCTGCTGAAGTACTACATATGCTGAAAGCTATAGTATTTGACCTTACACATTTCCACAGAAGAAACTCCAAAGTAACCTTTAACTTCAATAAAAAGCTGTGTTCATTCTTCTCCTTGTGCTCAACACACAGCAATCTAATACACCTCATCATGTGGTCCGTTGCCATGGTAGCAATGAATCCAGCTGCTGAAATACAAAAGACTGACAAAAAGTTGCTTTTTTTCCCCCTCCACCCACCCTGACAAAGTCAGATTTTTTTTTCCTGTATGACAAGTCTAATTTGAATATGTTTCTCTTGCTGACTCAACTCCATGGACAAGAAAGAAAGAAAGAAAGAAAAAAAAAAACGAATAAGAGAGGAAAGGATAAAAGGTCTTCTGAAACATTTAAAGTAACTAATGAAATGACTGCATAATTTTAAAATCACCACTAATCTCTTGAAATACTGATCATTATCTCCTACCTCTGCCAACTGAGTATTTTTAAATGTCTGTTACTAATGCAATAGGAAATAATCCCACAGTCCCTTCATAAACATTAAAAAGTATATCCAATTATTCAGTAAATACAGTTGCTGAAAGCACTACATCAATATATGAAGAGTTAGTCTCAAAGTAGTTTTTTTTCTGGAGTAAACATAATCACAGCTTCAATATGGGAGGTAAAATTCTTCATTTTCTGTTTACCACAAGTTCAGTGTTGAACCGTTATTTAAACATATTGGATTTCAATCCTATTGAAATTGATCATAAATTTAGATCTATTGAGATACAGTTTGCTAGAACCCATCAAACTACAATTAAGGGGCTCCGTATTGAGAATAAGGACAATATCAACTCTGAACAGTCTTGGGACTCCCCAGGTCAAGGTCTACGTGGGTGAGCTGTACAGAATCGCCTTGACTTTTTGCCTAGTTCTTTAAGGAAAGGCTGATGGAGTCCCGGGTGACTGGAGCATTCCCTCCTGTCCCTCCCTTCACGACTCCTTCACCAGCCGGTGTCCTTCGGCTAACTAAGGATAGCACCTCAGCCTTGCTGCTCTGATGCTTGCACAGCCTTGCTTACTCCCTAAACTTAGCTCATATTTCATAATAATTTGTTGAAAATACCTATTTTCTCCCCTTAGACGTGGGATCTCCAAGGGAGAGGAACCTTGTTTCACTCAACTTTCTATTCCAAATAACCAGCAAAAGGGTTGCCATTTGGTAGGGCCCTGCACAGGTGTTTCACCAATACAAGGCTTCACAAAAGGAGGCCAGGGAGAAGAGCTGCAAGAGGGGAACCATCAGGGAAGAGAAGGAGCGGGAAGTAGTAGGGAGAGGGAAGAGGGAGGGCAATAGGGAGATGGATACGATCAGAGAACTTTCTGTACTGTCCGGAAAGGAAAGGTCACAATGAAATCCATTGATTTTCACAATTAATATCCACTAAGTATAATAGTTCTTAAAAAAGAGCAACTTCTAAAAGTTGTTAAGCAATTTAAGCAGATGCAGGTCTGAAACCTGGCTCTGCCATTAGACACAGATAAACTATTTAACGTCTTTAAATCTCAGTCTTCTCTAAAATTCCTAGAGTTATGAAAAAGGAAGACTCAAACACAGAGCTTAAAATGCACTAAATGCTCAGTAAATTATGGCCAGCATTACTGAGTTAAAGTTTGTGACTTTTGAGCAAGACCGATAAGGAAAAAGCTAACTGATACCTGACTTCTCCTTGGTGATAAAATTGTTATTTTCAAGCAGGTACACACTACCAGTCATATGTTTTTTAATATGGGTTTGGATGACAGCACAGCATCAATAAAGTGACCATTTTTAGGCAAACAGGTAGGGGAGGCTTCCTCCCACTTATAGGCTAAGAGTGACTGACCAGCCAGAGGTTACACGTATTTCCTGTATGAAATGGACTGCAGGAAGTGCTAAACTTGAGAGCTTATTTTGAAAAAATCTTTAGATATGAAAGAAAAACCACATTAAATCAGTTCATTGAAACCTTAATACTGGATTCTTAACAGTTGTGTTATTTATTGGTGATACTTTTCCCCATTAAAATGGACTATAAGGAATCTTTATTATAAAGGGTTTAAGAATAGAAATCATGTTACATAGATTGCATTTTTAATAATTTACTGATATTGGATTAACAATAGTTTCTAAGAGGTCTCAGGATAAACTGCTCACTGAGATAGGCTTTTAGATGCTTTTCTCCACAGTCATCCAGTTCAGGAAATTACCTGACACTAAAGGCAATTGCATAGGAAAATTATCATTAAAATCTCTTTGAAGACTATGGTGCAAAGCAGCAGCCAGAAGTTAAGATAGCCTATGGCAGAAAAAATAAACAAACTTCCATTACAGGAAGTTGCCAGAAAGAATAAAATGAATATTAGGCATTGCAAGATTTCTCTATCACTAAAAACAGAAAGAAAGAAAAGCCCTACAACAAATCCTTTGAGATTATTAAAATAGTTTTGGCACTGCTACAACCCTAAAAAATCTTTAAATGTTGTGACTCATGAGGATACAATCCTATAAAATGTGTGAGGCAGAACAGGCAAAAAGGCAAAAAGCAGGCACACTGGAAAATTAACACCCGCTAATCCTCTTCAGAGCAGTTGATGAAGGAAAAACTAATAGAAGTATAATTTGAATAATTCATAACTACTCCGTTGTGTGGCTGGTTGAATAGAGACTCTTCTTGGTTTGCATTTATTTTTTTGTGTGAGTTTTTACCTTGTACTATTTTATTCTTATACACGGGTGGCCACTGCATGAATCTCTAATTGTTCTTCATTCTGTAGTCTTGAGAACCTATTATTTATGACTGACAAGCCTGAGGTTCATCATTTGTCAGATGCTAAAGCAACTTATTTGATTTTTTTCTCTTTAAGAGTAGGGAATATGATGTCAGTATGTTTGGTTTCACAAAACTTTAAATCCTTTCTTTCAAATGTTAAGATAAACTTCTCTATCTGGATGAACAGAATTTGTAGCATACTCTATGTGGTGCATTTCACCTAATTGCATATAAAGAATCCAATCATCTCGGGAGAAATGGTGCTGGCCACACAGCTTGTGATTTGGAATGTACCCCAGGAAATTGATTTGCCAGGCCGTGGCCCCCAGAGGTGGAAAGGGGCTGGTGAGGTTACTTGCTTCACTGCTCTCTCTTCTGAAGTGGGAGCACCTAATTGCCTACAACTCACAGTAAGGACTTGGGCTCAGAGGTCACTAGTGTGAATTAAACAGCATGTTTACAGAAAGAACTGGCTGCCAATATTAATGAAAGTGCAAGAGGAAGAAACAATTTAAGCTTTGTAAATGCTACTTGCAGTTACATATTAAAATTATTCTTTATTTTGGAATACCACAAAATGTGCATATATATATATGTGTGTGTGTGTGTGTGTGTGTGTGTGTGTGTG
>NW_022900942.1:48583259-48631731 GCF_012274545.1 Fukomys damarensis
TACCACAAAATGTATATATATATATGTGTGTGTGTGTGTGTGTGTGTGTGTGTGTGTGTGTGTGTGTGTGTGTGCATGTGTAGTTTGTTTGTTTGTTTGTTTTTGCTTTTGGTGTTTGGTTTGTTTTGTTTTGATTTTTTTTTGGTACCAAGGACCAAACTTGCACTTGTGAGGCAGGCAGCAGAACCACTGAGGTAAATCCCCAGCACACTTGTTTTATATTAAACAAGAAAATTTGTTAACAACAACAAAAAGATTATGTTCTACTGAGTACATAGTTTCTTTGGCCACTTTGAGCAGCTGATCTAAAAAATATTAACCAAATTAATATATATTTTATTCATGAAAAATTCCTATGAAAGAATAAGGCTGTTGCTTGCCTTCTCAATTTATACCAATAACAAGGTATTTTATTTCATCAGCCTTCCTGGACATTACATTGGGTTACAAAAACTCATCCCATACTTTTCTACTGTAAATGTGTACTTGAGCGTAATCATAGCCTGCTGTTGCATCTCAGTAGTTGTGCCTGAGGGATACAGGAAGCAATCTTTGTGCTTGTCTACTTAGTACAATGAGCGGTAAGGTGTGTGCACATATGCAAAAGTGTAGTCCACATAATGCTCTGTGTAACAGATTTTGTGTATGCTTCCTTGGATGTTATGGTGGGAGAGGGTAAAATATACCCATTCCATTCATCTGTTATGTAAACATGTCACGTACCATACTGGAATGTGGGTGTGACTCACAGTAGCTGCACCCACAGAAACCAGGACCACAGTTCAGCACAAAAGCACATCATGTAAAACAGATTTGCAAGTTTTGGAGGAAGTCAAAAGTGAATCATCTGTAAGTGCAAGGTCCAGAGTTCAATCCCCGGTATAAAAACAAAAGTGAATCATCAGGTGATTCCTCCACGATGACGACGATGATGATTTTGACTGTGGCCATGTGAGCCAAAGTTCCTGTGGTAGTGAAATGGAGCAAGAATCGACTGGTACAAAGGAAATGAAGAACTCCTTTATTCCAATGACAAAGAAAACTTAAATGTGAGCCACACTTAACTAATCAAAATGATACAAAATGGTCATGCAACCAAGTGGAACTATTTTAATTGTAGAGCCGATCCCCAAATATAACGAGGATCTTGGCAGGTGTGAAACCTATTGGACAGAATGCCAACATTGCCATTCAGTGTTGGAAATTGTAACAGATGAAATGCTACAGGATGTTGTGAAATACACAAATGATGAGATGCAAGTAAAAGACTCTGTATGCACTGATAGCCATACTAAAAATGTATTTATTATGGCATCTACTAGCTGTACTGAAAGCATTCATAAGTCTGGTGTACTTAGCAGTGCTCTCTCACGGCAGTCACAGGAACATAAAAGACTGACGTAGAAGGATGGGCTTGAGGTCTTTCTAATGATGAATGTCATTACATTGTATACTTAAATGTATGAAATGTTGCAATTTTAAAACAGAACTGTATAGTACAATCCTTGGATTTCAGGAAATATAACATTGGCCTTGTATATGGCAAAGAAAAACAAACTAGTATGATGATGTCAACATTGCATCATGATGGAAAAATTGACAGGAAAACCTCAACAAAACTGGAGTCTAAGATAGTAACTTTTTACAATAGAACGAAAGGAGGAATAGATACTGTTGAAGTGTTAGGAAGCAACTATGATGTCACTCAAAACATAAAACATTAGCTAGTGATTGTGTTTTACTTGATCCTAGACATGTGTAGCATAAATAGCTTGATAGTTTACAATGAAAATAACAAGTGTAAAAATATCACAGAGAAATTTTCTTAGAGGAATGGGACTGGAACTCATAAGAGATCATTTATAACAGAGGAAGAACAATACATTTCTGCCCAGGGAACTACACAAAAAAACTGGACACACTGGTGAACAGGCAGGTACGGGTTCATGACATCTGCAGGTTCCATGCACAAGTATCACTGACACTGATAACATGACTGTGCACCTGTCCCGAATTTCTATGGTACACTTTTGTTTGTATTTACACTCCAGTTCACATGGATTTTTACTTCTGTTGCTATCTTTTAGGTTTTGTAAGCAAGTAGGCAGCTGATGTGAAAATGATGTTTATTCTAAATGTGCAATACATAAGAATTTAATACTTTATTTTTTGTATTTTATTTTCCTGTTAAAAACACATTGTATAATATAAGAACCCCCTGACAAAACAGCAAGACTAGTGAGGTGTCAAGTATGTCCTACAAAAAGGCCAGCAAAGCAAAACACATGTGCTGCCAGTGTAAGGACTCTGTGTGTATGAAATGTGTGGTTGTCATGTGTGAAGACTGCCTTGGGTGTGACAGTTGAACCAAACATTATTTTTGCTGTAGAATTCTATTGGTTTTTTCAGTGTACCTCATATAAGAAATTATTTATGCTGTTACTTTTTAGACTTTGTACCTCCCAAAACAGTTGATGTTGAAAATTTTGATGCTTTTTATAAACACTCAATAAATATTAAAATTCAACATTTTATTTTTTGACTTTTTCCTGTTTAAGTACTCATTGTTTAATATAATAAATATATTACACACTCCTTGAAAACACTTTTAATTGTTGCACTAAATTCTACTATTTGGATGTGTCAAAATTTAGTTATCTTTTATTGTTTAGCATATATTTAGACATTTTTAGGTTTCTTATTATAATCAATATGAGGTAGAATAGAAGAAATAAATATAGCTAAAAGGAGGCAAGGACATTTAGTTTTACAATTATACTTTTAAGAAAACTGCAGCTTCAAGATACAAAGTTACTCAAGATTATAGTGCCTTTTGAAAAATCCTAGGCCTGCTTTTCTTTCAGGCTTCTCACTTCCAGATTCCTAAGAATCTTAAAGACATAATAAGTTTAAAAATGAAGCCTACAGATTTTCTCCTATTCTATAAATTTACAAATTGCAGACTTCCATCTTCAAGAAAACAGTACTATTAAAGCAGTGTCACAGCTCTACACTTTAAACCTATGCATATGGCTCACTCAGTAAAAACTAACTTGATGGTCACTATGACTACCCATTCTAGATCATCCGTCTTGAGCACACACCCCAAGACCACTTAAATATCCTGCATCCCAGACCATAATATGCCTCATCCTCCACACCTGCACTCCTTTCTGAGAATATACTTCAGTTCTGCTTAATAAGTTTGCCTAGGCCTCTCACTGACAGGTCCTGAGTTCTTTTCCTTGTGATGAGAGTCCACAAGCCTATGCTTAGGGAGTGTTTTGAGGTTCCCGTCTTCTCTCTGGGGGGACCTTCTTAGGTGGTGACAAATGTAATGTTGTGTATAAGTTTTTGGCTCTATATAAGGATGTTTCCTTAGGATAGACTTATGGAAGTGAGAAGGATTATTAAATTTACATCATAAAGCCTAAGCATGGAATTTTAGAATAGGCACAATTCGTACCTATAATTTTGTCTAATATTCATTTTATTGATTTCATCAGCAAGGAAACTGAGGCTCAGTGACATGAAATAACTTGGTCCTAGTCCCACTATGAATTCTAGTGCTGGCAGAGAAACAGGGATCCTTCATGAGACCACTTTACATCTTGTAATTTTGCTGTGCTAACTACATATGGCAGTTTATCTCTGAGGTGTGCCCTATCCCTTCTAGTTTGCTGCCATCTGTAAAGCTCCAAAGATGTGTTGGGAAGTCAAGGTCAGGAGTGGGAGTTACTTGAAAGTGACTGACATTTGTTTTGCTTTGGTCATGAACAAGCTACAGGGCAGAAGATATTGAACCACTTTCTACCCATTGCAAAGCAGAAATGAATAACTGAGAAATAAATGTTCCAGCACAAAAGCTATTCTGTGGACATCAAAATGGAAAGATGCTGAGAGAGTTGAAGGGCCAGGATTCTCCCGAAAATGGAGAGCTCAAATTAATAAGAAATTGTCAGGGATCTGATATGGCCTGTAAATATTTTTCTGGCCTCATAATCTGTTGGGAGAGAAGTAGATCTATGTGATTTGAGGGGCAGACTGTCCAGTAAGTCAGGAGGAACCTATCTAGTCATCTTTGTAACATAGCCTATAAACCCACACGTGTTCTCCCAACCATGATGATGTCTCTGAGGTGATAGATTCGTTCTTAACTAGAGAGGAGAGAGATTTCTGGAAATCAAATCTGCCTATGAAGTCAAGAAAAAAGGCAGATTTCTGAGAGCTCACTCTTAAAAGAACTCAGCATCTTAGTCTGACTGACTACACAGCACTGGAGATTATTATTTCTTGATTTCTTCCAAGTGACATATTCTAAAATGAAATGATTTCTCCTAATTCAGTGAATTTTAATTAAATGCTTTCTGAACGCTCTTACTGTAGTAGATACAGTGAAAGAATTATAAGTGACATACAGTCTAAATGAGGAGATAAGAACATGGGCAAAGAAAATGTAACTGTAGATGTAACAACATATGGGAAAGAATGTAATCGGCTGATTTGAAAGCGGATAGATAATCTAATTAATTCCATTTAGGCAGACTGCTTAGGAGAGGAAATCCCCCCCCCCGCATTGTTGGGATATTAGATGTGCTTTTCCAGATTCTTTTACTTTCTGCTCATGGAGCTGGAATACAATAGCACAGCACGCATTCTCAACTCTGTGGAGGGGTAGATATCTCATGTACACTCTGACTGTATCCAATGACCAAGATTAGATGTAGGAGTGATAGAAGCAACTGAGTTCCTCCTTTCCTCAGTGATGCTGCCTTGGGAAAGGACAAATCATTTAGTAGTCAGTGAGTGAGAGGAGGGTGGACTATGACAGCCTATCAAGTAATATGCACAGAAACAATGGGATGGAGGAGAGTGGGCAGCAAATGTGAAGTCATGCGCCTTACGAACTCAATGAAAACTAATTACTGATGGCAACTATGACAAAGTAGAGTATCAGAAAATGAAGCAAGTTAGAAAAATTAAGGCAATACTATACAAGAAGAAATCATTATTGAAAAAAATGGATTACAAAGCAGTTGGAAAGGATCTTAGGTGATCTAGGGGAGAAAGAAAAACATATTTAGTTAAGAAAACAGCAAAATTACCAATAGTGGAGATAGAAAAGGGATGCTGAAGAAATATGCATTATGGGAAAACTGAGATGAGTGACTAACGTTTGAAATTCCATTCTATATACTTAAATGAAGTCTATTATTGAATGAACAAAAAAGTCAACCTAGTTAACCTTAAAATATTTTTGTAAAAATTGACCATAATATACAGGTATCAGATACTTTGGGAACTTCTGGGTGACCGTGGTGACACAGACTCTGTCAGCAGGACTATCCGCTAGTTCAGAGCTTTGCATAGGTGACATCAAAGGGCTCATGGGAGTGAGTCAGCCTGTGAGGCAGCGTCCTTGCTGCACACATAACCCTGAAAATTCCTCTTCAGACCACTGTGTTCTGGTTAGAGCTCACAGTGACATGTGAGATGGAGAAACCGAAGAAGGCACCATGCTGAACAATAAACAGGAAGGCAAGTGGAATAGAAGCCTGCAAGGGAGGTGCTTCAGCTTCTGAAAGGCTACCTGCATGTAAATAATGTCGAACAGGCATTATTTACTTTTTACTGAAGCCACAACAGTTTGTTTTTTGCCACGATAGACTGTGGAAAGGACTTCCTGATATAACACCAGAATTCTGGCTAGGAATATGCAAGATAGAAAGACGTTAATGTCTCACATTGAGATGAAAAAGATTTTCAGAGGATGTTAGACACTCATATTCATTATCCACAAAACAGCATTTTACATCCCAGTGAAGACACAGTTATTTTGTTTGCACTCTTCTAGGCACAATAACAGGACACAAGAAAAGCCCTGCATTAGACACTGTAGTTTGCCCCCATAGCATTGTATCTGTAACAATAATACACAAAAGACTGAAAGCAAAGACTGCTTTATCTGTTTTAAGCTTTATGGTGTCTTTTATAAACAGTGCAATCCAATTAAAAACAAGCTAGCAAAATATTTTCTAATCATTTATAGTCCCACCGAAGTTGACATTTAAAAAATCCACCTATTCATGTCTCTTTCTGTATATGTAACTATGTAGCTTGATTGTAAAGCAAATTGTCACTTTTGAAACTGCAGTCTTTTCCACACTCTTAGGGAAGCCATAGATTTTGTGACTTTATTTCTGAAAGGAGATTGCTTTCTTTCAGCAATAAACTTTGCTGGGCCTCTTGGTTACATAACACTAGTTTGGAAGAGAGAGGTGGAAGGAAAAGAAGTTAAACAATTCTACGTAAAAGGCAATAATACTGTAATCATCACTGGTTATATATTTGGAGAATTATAAGTTAGGGACTGGAACAGGGAAGGGGCTAGAAACTAGGTTCAGGGAAAAGAATGCTGAGGTTCTAAAGTGGTAGCAAGGTCCACATCAAAGGGAGCTCCTACCTGTGAAGTAAATGTTTGCATACTTGATAGTCCACTAAAGGCAGAGAGATTGATGATGTGGGAGAGAAAATGGCTGGCTGAAAGTGCTCCATCCTTGAGAAGGTAAAAGAGGACTGGATACAGAGAAACGGAGAGACTGCTTTTCTGTGATAGTATGGAAAATGTAGCTGAAGGCAGTAGAGGAAGGTCTGCTTGTACAGATGGGTGTGGAAAGAAGGTGGCTTCTGTGTTCTTGAGGAAGTAAGAAGCAGGGTTGCTAGCTCACAACAAGGTCTATGGTTTGCTGGAGGAAGAAAAATAGAGTTAGTCACTGTGGAGATGGGGATCAGTCTCATATGGTTTATTTAGGGCCTGAATAAAACAGAGGATTGAACAAGAAAAAAATTTGCCCTCTCTGCCTGATGGTCTTCAAGCTGAGACATTTGGTCTTCACCTCCTTTGGAATTGGACTGGAACTTCTACTATCAGCTTTTCTGGGCCTCAGGAGTTTTGACTATAAACATGGAACTTCTTTGTTCTCATAATTGTGTTATAATAAGTTGCTTTTTATATAGGCATGTTTGTATGTATTTGCACATTTTTATATTATTCTGTTTCTTTTTAGAACTCTAATACAAGCAGTGGCCCTCAAAACTTCATACCCCTTCAGAAACTCAGATCATGACTTTCTTTAGAAATAGAGTCATTGTAATCAGATAAAGGTCAAGATGAGATCACACTGGATTATGGTGATATCTAAATTCAATTGCTGTTATACATGTAAAAAGAGGAGAGGACCTAGACAAAGAGTAACACAGAGTGCACAAAGCCATGTGAAGACTGAGACAGAGGCTGCAGCAATACAACTACACACCAAGGAATTCCAAGGATTGCTGGAGCCTAACAGAAATTAGGAAGAAGCAAGGAAGGATCCTTCTTTAGAGCCTTCAGAAAGAAAATGAGCCACCCAAGACCTTCATTTTAGATTTCTGACTCCAGAACTAGGATAAATACGTTTCTATTGATTCAAGCCACGAGGTTTATGGTAATTTATTATAGCAACCACAGAAAACTAGGGGAGTTTCTGAGAAGGAGCTCTTCACTCAAATACGGCTCAGAAGGAGAAAAAAAAATATTGTTATGCCAAAGAACAGCAAACATTTCTGCGTGGCTGGGGCACCGGTTGAGCGGAGCATGAAGGCTGAAGAAGAGCCTGCAATGAATGGTGTTAGAGCTCTGCTAGCCATCTCTGGAAACTTGTTGAAAAGTGGTTGTTAGATCAGTGGAGGAGAAGGTCAAGGGGATTATCAACAGTGCCATTCTCTGAAAATAGTGTTTTCATTTTCTTTTCACATTTTCACACGTGGTGGATGATGAAGTTTTTATTTTTTAGCAAGTGTTATTTAAAGTGAATTTTCTGCTTCCTGTTTTGTGATGTCCAGTGTTTCCTGGGATTCTTTGTTGCTCCTGCCTAACTGATGTCCTTGACCAAATTCATGCAGAAGCAGTAAACTAGCAGATGTGTGGGCTCTTCTGATAGCGCCGCTTAGCCTGCCAGCTCCTTTAGAACAAGGAATGCAATGCTTGCTGCCTCAGGATCTCTTTATTTCATACAGTCGAACCTTTGATGCACGATTTGAACTTTTTTATGCTCTTGAAGTCCTCTGCTAGAATTTCATCACCTCATCAAATTTAAATTCTTTACATAGAAGACCAAAAAACTTCACCAGATGATAGACCACATTAACGATTCCTGTATACCATCGATAATGAACCAACTGAGAAAAAAAATAAGGAAACAATTCCACTCAAGATAGCTTCGGAACAATTAAATATCTTGGAATCAATGCAGCCAAGGAGGCAAAAGACTTCTGTAATGAAAACTACACTGGAAAATGGAAAGACATTTCCTTGTTCTTGGATCAGCAGAATTAATATTGTTGATAGTCATAGTATCAAAAGCTATCCATAGATTTAATGGAATGCTCATTAAAATATCAATAGCATTCTTCACAGAACCAGAAAAGAAATCCTAAAATTCATATCGAATCATAAAAGACCCACAACAGCCAAAGCAATCTTGAGCAAAAAGAGCAAAGCAGTAGGCACCACAACATGGGATTTTAGGTTATAATAAGCTATAGTAAGAAAGCCAGCATGGTACTGGCACAAAAATAGATACTTAGGCTGGTGGAATAGAACAGAAGCAGAAGATCCCCCCAAAACATCATGCACCTCAAGTCATCTTATTTTTAACAGAATAGCCAAAACCATTTTGCTGTGGTTTATATCTAGATGTCCCTCTAAAGCCTCATGTGATCCTAGACAGGACCTTTGGCAGGTGATTGGACTATAGGGGCTTTATAGCTGATTTCTGTTAGGAGGTGGGGCTTGGTCAGAAGAGAGAGGTGACCAGAATGTAACTGGTAGATTGTATCTCTCCTCCCAGCTCCTTCCTTGACTCTAGGCTTCCCCACGGCCAATGACATGAACAGCTTTCCTCTAACCAGGCCCTTCCACCAGGCTGTTCTGCCTCAGAGCCAGACAAATGTGGATCGAAACCTGTACAAACTTAAGCCAAAATACACCTCTCTTCCTTTAAATTGTGAGTGTTGGGCATTTTGTCCTAGCAATGTGGAAAGTGACTAAGACCCATAAGTTGGAGAAAAGATATCCTCTTTAACAAACAGAGTTGGGGAAACAGGTTATTCATATACAGAAAATTGAAACTAAATCCATCTCTCACTCTGTATTAAAACCAAATCAAAATGAAAAAGAGACCTAGATACAAAGACAGAAATTTTGTGAACCTGTTTATAGCAGTGCAATTCACAATAGATAAGTTTTGGAAAAAGCCTGGATGCTTGGCAGCAGATGAATGGAGAAAGGTATACACGTACCAGTACAACATGAGGATTTTAACTCCTTCAGAATATACTTTATGTGGCAGGACATAAAATCAACACACAAAAATCAAAAGCATTCCTGTATACTATTGATAATGAGGGATAGCCTGGTCAAATGAAATTTCTATTTTTAGTTTTTAGTTTTTTGAGGAATCTCTATACTGACTTTCATAGCGGTCGTACTAGATGACATTCCCACCAGCAATGTAGATGGGTTCCTTTCCCCTACCACTTTGTAAGCATCTGTTGATTTTTTATGTTCTTGACAGCCATTCTCAAACAGAATCTCAAAGTTGCTTTGATTTGTATTTCCCTAGTGGCTAAAGGTGATGAACACTTTTTGCTTCATGTACTTATAGGCCATTTGTGCCTCTTCTTTTGAGAAGTGTCTTTTAGTTTCATTTGACTGTTTTTTTCATTTGGTCACTTAACAGTATTACCAGTAATAAAGAAAAGTATCATCATGCCATTAGCAGGAAAATGGATGGAACTTGAGACCATAAAGCTAAGTGAAATAAATCAGACGTAAAACATTAAATATCGCATGGTTTCTCTTATATAATAAACCTAAAATATGAACAAATGAGTGAGTAAAATAAAGGAGAGATGGAAAGGAAAAAGAAGACAAACTTTTCAGAGATGGAGATGAAGGAAGGGAAGGAAGAGGCAAAGGGAGATGAGGATAAAGAGATTAAAAAAGTTCAAGATGTACACATGTACCAGTTGCCAAAAGCAACCATCACCATTAAATATTTCAAACATATATTAATTTAAAAAATAAAAATAAAATAAAGTCACACACAGAGTTATTTTCCAAAGATGGGCTTTTCAAAGTAAAATTTTATTCTTAGGGAAACTGCTGTCTTTTAACAATTTTGGCACGGTGCTTACTGTCTACAAACCTTTCTTACCACTTTCTTCTGTCCTCTAGTCCAGGTTCATAGCAATTGGCCAATTTATTTTAGACTTGGCCAGGATTAACCATCTTGCCAGCCTGCTCAGATAACAGCTGTATGCATTGTTATAGGGACACCTTGGAGGCAGAGTTTCAGCTGATACAGATATTCTGAAGAGAGAAGCACAATGGACTTGATAGGAGCTAATCTTGGAGTCTCCTCTACTTTCAAACTCAGAATCCATTAGCTAAAAAATGTATGGCCTTGAGCAAGTTACTTAACCTTCTGATTCCCTGCTTCATCATCTAAAGGTTGAGATAGTAGTACTGGTGGTGAGTATTAAGGAGATAACATACTGAAAATACATATGTAGCTTGACACAGAGGAATTGTTGCTCTTCATATGTCTGAGCAGAGTTTCTGAACTTCTGCACTATTAATACTTTGGGCCAGACAATCCTTTTCTTGGAGGAATGTTCTAAGCATTGCAGGAAGCTTAGCGGCAGCCCTAGTATGCCATTTATATTAGATGCTTATAGTATTCTTGCCCCTGGGCTGGATAATCAAAAATGTCAGTGTGAAATTTCAAGGGAAAAAATAAGATCTCAAAGAAATGTCAGCACTGGAAAGCAATTCTGTCCTCAGACTTGACCCCATGGCCTTCCCTGGCCTCACCTTCCTAACCTATCCAGTGGGAAATTTGAAGGCTTTCCCCTTTGATCCAGGGAGTAGTTCTCAGCTGCATGCAATCTGCCCACTCCGGGAAATATTTGTAGGCATCTTGATGGGTTGGGAAGGTGACTCCAGGAAAGGACATGGGGGGTGAGACCTGGGGGCAGAATTAACTTTCCAGTGCTGATAATTCTTTGAGATATTATTTTTCTCCCTGAAATTACATGCTAATTTTGTTTTCAACTCAATAGTATATTCATTATTGCTTTCAGAAAAATGCAATGTGCTTTTATGCCTTTAGAATGTGAGATGTTTAGGAAGTACTGTTCTCTCCTGAGGCTTTGAAAGGCCCATCATATGACCAACTATCCCAGATAGGAAAAAAAAAGGCTTTGGGTGGACTTCAAGCTATGGCTGGTGTCAGATGCTATCAAGTATTTTTAATTTCATCAAACTAAACTCCTTTCCTTCAATCTGTTTATTTCTTTGCTTCTACATTTTTTAAAAAAGTAACAACCTTTTAATATGGGGGAAATGTTTGAAAATGCTTAAAAATTGAACTTTGAAGTAGAATGCTATCAGGAAATGGAGAAAACATTAAAATATTTCCCCAGTGAAACTGAACAAACAGAATCACAAGCACTTGGAACAAACTGTCCAGCAGTGTGACTCTCCTGGACATTTCATTCTGTGCTTTGTAAAAAGCATGTCAGAGACAATAGGATCTAGTCCTGTTGTTTCTGTGATTATTCTCCAAACCCAGGCCACAGTGAGGGACATTATGTTAAATGTTAATTCTCATTTTCTATGATTTGATGAGTTATTTCTGAGAAAACTGTCTCAGCTGCTGGTTAGAAAAATCCAGTGTGGTTAGTGCAGAACCAAGGCTGGGGTCACCCAACTGAGACTAATGCCAGTGTTTCGGTTATTCATTGATGCAGCCCAGACTCTGATTCACCTCGCTGGGTTACCAGGCAACCACAGCTTACTGCTGTTAGTATACATTAAGCAAGAACCCCAGGTACAAGTACAAAAAAGGTCTGAATATTTTTATGAGAAAGGAAGTATGAGCTGAACTAGATTATTTGTTATCAGGAACACAAATTACAAGAGCCTCTCCTACCTTGAGTAGTTGGATTCATTTTACTGAAAAATTTTTGGACTTACTGGTGACAGCTTTACACAAAATAGCCTCAGAGCTGCATGCTGCAGAAAATTTCAAAGTCAAAGAAATCTTTTTCATTAAAAGGAAGAATTCCTGTTAAATGAGTTTTGGGAAGGGTTATAAGCCCCGCTTCTTAGGCCCATTCACTCCTTGTGCTGTAGAAAGGGAGAGTTCAGGAGAGCATGCGGCATTAATATTAGGTCAATTTTACCATTGTACTTAGTGCCTGCAAACTTTTCTTGCCACTCAAAGTGCTGTGGGATATGCAGTGGGTTTAGGTAGTGACATGCTGTTTTGTTCATGATGGGACCATTGGGTGCAAAGGAAAACTGAATGGGGACCCCTCTGTTGTGTTGTAACTGAAGTCAGGAGAGGTTCGTGTGCTGTGGCTGAACGGGAAGAATGTACCTGCTCATGGGACATACTAGAGCTCTTTTCCCTCTAAATATCTGGACTCCATGGATGCAACTACTCTCGAAAGAATTTCATCTTCAGAAGGGACACCCTGTGACACTGGAGTTGTTTATGTATTAGAAACAAACTTGTTCATAAAAAAGAGAGTCAAGTATTTAAGTAGGATTAGAAGAAAAATATTGCAAATATTTATCTGAGTGATCTGAGAGCATTCACACAGTAAAATTTCTAGCTTGTTGCTGCAGAATTGTTAGAACTAATTGAATCGAGAACTTCATTCTTTATCTGCTTTGCTGACTTGAAATGATCAGATTCCCAGTTGCAGATTTTGTTAAAATAAATTGTACAGACTTAAAATTCTCATTTTGAAGGTTACAACGATCAGTTGATGGCTAAAACACAAACTCAGATGATAAACTGTCACTAATATAACCGTACTAATGTTATACAACATCATTATCAACATTGAAGCCCATTATAATCCTTAGGATTTGACACAAAATACTACAGTACCATTCTTGTGATAATGCAGCTTCTAAAATCATACTCATTAAAAGTAAGTAACATTTAAAAACTCTTCTGGGAACGTAAAGAGCAATTAACAAAGAAAAAATAATAAATCAAGAACATAACTTAGGTATGTGCATAGACCTAATGTTTCCCCACTGTATGCCAGTGTCTAGCTTTTAGTCAGATAAGTATACAGTATGATAGAAAATATGCCATTCATATTTTAAATAATTTCCTTTCACTTCTGGAATGTTTAAGCAAACAGGAGATAGGTATGAAACAACTTATTCACATAAAAGTAGTAGACTAACCATGCAAAGACTTATCATTTCAGTGTAATATATAACATGCTGATGAATTATATTGTTTTAATTTAGCTCACAGTCACTTCAGCTGCCATTTTTAGCATCACTTTAGGCCTATTACTGCCTGGACTATTTTAGTATTTGAATTAAAGAACATTTTAGCACCTTTATGTTGGGTTTCACATATACTAATACACACACTCATACACACACACATAAGACATTAAGCAGGAAAACATTCCTTTTTTTCTTGGGCCGCATTTCTAGCAGTTAGCCAATATCTAGTTAATTCTTAGTAAATATTTGATGACTATCAAATTTACTTCTACACATTATATATAAAACACAAATCAACTTTATTTTTTTCAGTTTTATCTCATTTGACCTCTAAACTTCTGGGGAAAAGTAAAATTAAAAATACAGGATATTATGTGACACAGAGGACCTGGGTGTTGAGAAACTCAGGGCCTAGTTGTGTTTAGCTCCTAATTTCTGGGTCTGTATTTCACTTCACTGGCCTTGAGTATCCTCACATGAAAAAAATCAGTGACAGTATCCCCTGGGAAGTGCTAAGTAGTATTACTATGTCTAAGGAAAATTTTATTTTGTATCTTAACAAACCTTTCGTAATTAGTCATAAATATTACTTTCATAGTTATTCCTTAGGAGAAAAAGAAAAAGAGCAATTCTTGCCTTAAAGAGACTCCTGTTTCAATGCTGATTCTAGATAACATTTAGCTCCAAAATTCTATTACGCTATAGCTTTAGATATTACATTTTCTAGACTTATGATTCATTAATTAAGAAGATTTTAATATAAATTTGTCTCAGAACTACAACTTTAAAACATTTGTAGACAGAAATAATGCCAATCTCAGCATCAACCTAAAGATAAACTTATTTGGCAATGAAAAAGATCGGTAGACTTATAAATAGCTTACTTTTTAGGAAATATTTTAAATGGCAAACTGTAACATTATCTAATACAGTATACACATTTTTCTTGCAGAATTAAATTGGTAATCCCATTTAGGGTGTCAGTTTGCTGCAGTGGAAAAACATGACATTCTTTTTCTGCCACTTACTAGAAATATGTCACTGGTAAGCAGCTTAAACTCTTGGAACCCTGCTTATTATATGTGAATAAAAAGATAACAATAGCTATTTCAGGCATTATTATGAAGATTAAAAAAAGATAGCAGTGGCACATCTGCTTTGGTGCTTGGTACACAAGGGCGAAACCTTGTCTGTGATGTTTCTTTTCCCCAAATGTAGCTTTCCTTGTCTTGTAATAGCTGGGAACAGTGCTATAATCTTAGGCACCCCAAAAGCAGTGAAGTCTACCTTCAAATATAACCCTCTGCACATGATCTGAAATAGAAAAAAGACCAATCTGAGTGCAGTAACAGGAGTCTCAAAGATTAAAATAAGCCTGGCATTTATTTTTGATGAAAAATTTAGAAGAAAAACAAGATGATAACATGAGAAGTTACAATATGCTGCCATAAATGATTGAATGAAAGTTGCCTTTCTTTCTTTTGTCTGCACTACACCCCATTGGCCTATTTGAATCCAGATATAGGACTTATGGACCAAGAGGGCTCATCAATGACTTCACTGAAAGAGCAGCAGCAGTGGACCTTGTAGAGTGACCAGCACATTGCAGGTCACTGAAGAATGCACGTTGTGAGGGACACGACTTTGTGAGGGACACGTGGAGAGGAGGGTGAATGGGAGGAGAGTACAGGCAGAAGAATCAGCATATGCAAACACTAAGGTATGAAGAGCATGGCTCAGAAAAGGTGGAAATGTTGTCCTGCTAGCAGAGATTAACTAATGAGGGAAAGGAATGAGATTCAAGAGGTTCACTGTGACTGTATTATGACACGCAAGGGACACAGGACACCGATTTTGTTCTGCATTTGATGGGGCAACCAACACTGGCTTTGCAATGGAAATTTGGGATGCCAATGAGGTTACATTGTCTACTCTGTTAAGTATCTACCGCGTATCAGGAGCTGTGCTGTGTTGTCTGCTGGTTATCATTTCCTAATCCTTAAAACAGTACAGACTTTTTCAAGTAGGGAAACTAAAGAATGGAGAATTTAGGCAACTCGCTGCTCAAGGTTATGCATTCTTAAGTAAATGATGTAAAAGAAGCAATGGAATTGTTAAAAGATTTATTTTAGAATAAAGCATTGAGGAATGGAAGTGATGAGATCCAAATAGAAATTTGACTTGGGTAATCAAGTTTAAAAGGAAAGGAGTGTAAGAACATTTTGTGTTCAAAGCATGGCTGTTTAAGATTTGTGCAAGGTGGTATTAATCTTGGTGTGTTCTGGAGTGACATAACATTTTAAAATCATAAAAATGTTGCTTCTGAGTTTTAAAATTACTTGGTGGTTATATTACATTAAAGGCAGGAGAGCATAGTCATTAAATGCTCAGGCTCTGAAGCCAGACTGCCTGGATCTGAGTGCTCACCCTCAACTTACTGAATCTCATGCCGGTTATTTAGCTTCCAGCGCCTCATATTTTAAAAGGGGGAACAATAATGCCTGTGTCACAGGGTGTTTAAATATGAAATGAAGCAATGTGTATACAGAATGATGTCCAGCATGAGTAAAAATTCAGCAGCAGCCAGTACTACTTTGTGCTTTTATCCTCATTTACCCCTTATCTAGAGGCTATCAACAGTGTGCCAAGAACTGTGCTGGTTTTCAAGAACACAAAAATCTCTACGAGATGAATGCTGCCTTTGCAAATGTGTATTTTTTCCACTAGACATCATACAATGTTGTTCAGCAGTAGTGCTCTGGACTTCACTGTGGTTTAAGCAAATCTCTTGAGCAGCAGTGATTTACAATCTCCCATCACAACGTTGTCCATTTTTATAAGATCCAACACCTCTGTTCTTCCTACTCTTGTCCTCCAGTATGACAGCAAGATCTATTGAGCCCGAGTTGCCTTTGGTAAAGGTGTTTCCCTTCACTCCAGGCAATATCAATAAGTCAGAGAGCTGATGTCCCTGGACTCCTACTTATATGCACCAAATTTTTCAAAGCTGAATGATTGTACCACAGCCTCAGGGGTCTCTTGGATAACACATTAAACTTACATGTTATGTAGGATATGGTATTGATATGTGTATTTTTCTTTCCCTAAAGTACTTTTTTTTCAAAAAATGTAACTTTATAAAGTCTAATTTCTATAAGCTAGAGAGAAATGTTAATGTTTAGAATTTTCAGTGTTGAACCCAATGTACAATGAGACTTGTTTGGGAACATCAGTTATTCACTGCCTTGTAAGCCACATAACATTGCTCACCCCTTCCTAGCTTCAGGATTATAAAAGAGTCCAAGTAATTCTGTTTTGTTCATGATCGCTTTTGCACATGTTTGTAAGGATTCTAAATTAGGCACTGCAGGCTTGACATTAACATTTGAATAGATGAAAATTGTTGGTAGAAGGGACACTATGTCCTTTTGAGAATAATCACAGTACATTAAAATTAACAGATGAGCAGTTTTGATAACCTCTAAACAAAATTGAAAAGGAAAATGTCTAAATAAATAAATGAGAAGGGAATGGAAATAGCAAAGCACTTACATTTAAAATAACTAAGTGAAGTACCAAAAAGATGACATTAAAAGCTACTTTAACACCAAGGAAACCTTTTAGAGTGGAGGGGATTGTTGGGGCAGGGTGAATTGTTTACTTGCCAAGAACGAGAGACATTGCCATCCTATCTGCTTTGCTTATTCCCTGTATTTATTATAGGGAATGTGAAATGTTCAGATCATAGAGTATCTGCAAAAAAAGCCATTACTAAAAGAGAAATTGGATCTCTCAACTGCAGATCGAAAGATCCATAGTAAAATAAATTGGAAGCTTTAGATTTAAATGTGAATGCCAGGAGACCGGTGCCTCAAGAAGTTCTCAAATTGGACATACTACAGTTTATGAAATTTAAGTATTAAAAAATTAAAAAATCATATATTGGATATACTTAAGATTTTTAAAAGTCTTCCTGGTAATCTGACAGGCAGAATGTGATTGTTGACAGTGTTTTGTTAATAAGAATTAATACTGGAAAATTGTATAGCTTAGAATATAGTTTTAAATCAATTATGTAAAATGTTTTTCAATGTAAAATAGAAATGATGAACCATAGAGTAGAGAAAATATTTGTAAGAGACTTAACTGATAAAGCGTCATTATCCAAAATGTAGAAAGAGCTCAAAAAATGAATAAACTAATTAAAAAGTGAAATGAACACCTCACCAAAGAAAATGGCAAGCAAGCATAGGAAAAGCTGTTCAACATAATATGCCATTGGGAAGTAAAACAACAGCTACCCAAATCCAAAACACTGACAACATTAAATTTTAGTGGATATGTCCAGCAACAGGATACTTATTTATTGCTGATGGAAATGCTAAATGGTACAACAACTTTGGAAGACAGTTTGAACAGCTTCCAATAAAACTACATATACTCTTAGCATATGATTTCGCTCTTTGGTAGGTACCCAAATAAATTAAAGTTATTATTCCAAAAAACCTGCACACAGATGTTTATAGCAGCTTTATTCATAATTAGCAAAACTTGGAAGCAGGTGAAATGTCCTTCATTCTTTTTTTGGCCGGGTACTGGTCATCAAACTCAGGACCTTGCACTTTTGAGGTAGGCAGTGGAACCACTGAGCTAAATCTCTGGGCCTGAAATGTCCGTTAGTAGGTGAATAGTTAAATAAAATGTGGCACATCCAAGCAATGACATATTATTCAGCGCTCAAGTGAAATGAGTTATTAAGCCATTAAAACACGTGGAAGAAACTTAAATGAATATTTGTAGGTAAAAGAAGTCAATCTGGGGAAAAAAAACAAACAAACCCAACTATCCATTCTGTGATTTCAGCTATATGACATTTTGGAAAAGACAAAATCATGGAGACAGTAAAAAGTTTAGTGGTTGTTAGGGTTTAGTGGGGAGGGAGGATTTTTTAGGGCAGTGAAGTCACTGTGTATCATATTTTAATAGTGAATACATGCCATTATTCTTTATCGAAGCACATAGAATGCACCACATCAAGAGTGAACTTTAATGAAAACTGTGGAGTTCGGGTGACAGTGCCATGTCAATTTGGGTTCACAGATTGTAACAAATGTACCACCCTGTTGGGGGATGTTTTAGAGTGGGGGATCTGTGTATGTGTGGGCATAGAAAAAGTCTGTACCTTTAGCTAAATATTGCTCTGAACCACAAATCTTTCTCAAATGTGACATTTATTAATCTAAAAAAGAGGAATGATCTATTGCTATGACATAATGTAATAAGCAAAACTAGTCATTAGTGATGTAACCAGGATACCAGTTTCTTTTGTTTCAATTTTAGTATATGTGCTGCCAAAGCAAGCACAACTGGTTTCTTTTGGAAAAATCAACTGGAAGGGGGCATTAGAAGGATTTCTGGGGGTGCTGTGCAATGTTCTATGTCTTGATTTCATTGATAACCACTTTGTGAGGATACATAGAAATATACGTTTACTTGTCTCTCATATATATATATGTGTGTATATATATATATATATTCAATATCTTACTATGAAGCATTTTATATATACAAAAGAACCTGCCCAACTTTACATGTAAATTTCAATTATTTCCCAAAAGTCCTTTGTTTTCCTGGGGGGAGTAAGTAATCCCTGCTCACTCTTCTTTCAATAATTTTGGAAGAAGTTAATGAAGCATTGATGGATTAATTAAGACCCAACTAAGACAAGGGAAAACACTCTAAGTATTTAGAGTGGATGCAGTTTTGTCCAGGGAAATAAACAGCTAGATGATGGGCAAACTGAGAAGCTGCACTGTAGAAAGTCAATCAATTTAAAGACTAAAAGCAGCAGAAAGCCCAAGGCACCATCACCCACAATTCTCAAAGGACAAAGGGAAGAGAGAGTGCTGCTGTAGTTCAGGGCTCCAGGTCACTTGGGGAAGCTAGTGGCAAGAGCTGGAGCTGATCCCTAGGGGTCAGGGCCCCTGGAACAATGTAAGAAGGGCAGGGCAAAGCGTAGATCTTATGGTAAAAGTGCACACAGAGGGTACAACTGGAGAATAAAGATCAGTAAATAAGTTTTCCAGTTTTATCTTCTCTTCCATAGTAAATGCTACACTAAGCAAACTGATTTTTAGTGACTTTTTGAAGTGCACTAAGCTTAGCTCTTGGGAACTTCATTTAACAAATGTCCTAAAAGTTACTGAAATCTCTATTTTAGTTTTATATCCAACTTCAATAAACCAAGTTTTCACACCTATACAATTAGGAAAGAATTACTCACTTTCATTTTGAAGTTAATCAAAAGTATTAAGGGGCATGCTTGCTTTTCAGATAAGATTTAGATGGTGATTAGCGCTCTGTCAGTTGCACGGTTTTATTCTGAATTGAATGTAGGCATATTCTGATATTCTGGATGTCACCATTCTTCAAGTAGATAATAAAGACGCACTTTGAAAATGGATCTAAAGGAGGAGGTGGGAAGCCACGCAATTGCTTCAATATGATCAGCACTTGGTTTCTCTATTACTCTCTGTTGTACCGAAAAGTGATAATAACATATTTCAGATCAATGTTAGAGCACTAATTTTAGGCTGTGTGTGTTTTCTCGTATGGAAAGATTATCACATACGATGATGTAAGATATGTTTACAGTATTTATCCATTTTATAGCTAGGCAAAACAAAGCTTAGTGTGTGTGCATATGTGTGTACATGCACACACATGTGCCTAGTTGTATGTGGCAGTTTAAAATTTAGTACATCAGACCTTAACCATGTCCTTATTTTAGTTTAGGTACTATAAAATCTCCTAACAGGCAGCTTTTGAAATGTTATCCTTATCTCACATGTAGATGTGTTAATGATGAAACTATTACTATGACTAAATTCCCTTCAGTTTCTGCCATTAAAAGATGACTTTGTCTTAATCTGGCTTATTGCTTTGATAATATAATGCATTTTCTGTATTAAAAAAATAAAGTGACCTTTTGAATAGAATGGAATGTTAAAGTATTTGCCTAATAGAAACGTGAAAGAAATTTAATGGTTGTCTCTGTGTTAGACAACTTCAGTTGGTTTATGATAACAGTAAACAGACAAAAGGTAGAGAAATGAAGTCTTTCACTGTCTGGCACCTCGCTAAAAGTAGAAAGCAGGAAGGCATTGATAATGTTTAACCTTGATTTTTCCATGAAAAGAAGGGAATTATTTTACAGGAAAACAGTTCTGTGCCCATCTTAAATTCTTTGTCTTAATCACTTACCTAAAATTGAGTGAAGAAACAGCATGAACTTCCCAAAACCATCTATGTTCTTTTCTTTGAAATGGTAGTTGATTATGTCATTTAAACACTTCCTAAGTACTTCACCCAGGGTCTGGTAAATCCTATATATCTGTAACGAGAAACAAATATTCATTTAGTTAAGCAACTCACCTTACATGTTTATTACAGAAACAGGAAACCAGGACTGACATATCTAGAACATATGGTGTCTTAGAACCTTTTCATACACTGTTGATAACTTGTAATACTGAACCGAGAACCTTGGTTTTCATTTACGGTAAGAAACTGTAAAGTATATCTATAAAAAAATACATTCTACTTAAATGTCACTCTGGTAACAGAAAATGATTAAAGATAAAAAGCTAGGTAAAAGTTCCTTATGTCATAAAGATAACCAATTAAAAAGTTATTCTATATTAAAATGGAAATTTAAATGAGCTTCAGAGATAATGTGATCATGATTGTCTTGCTAAAATGCTATGATATAATAAAAATATGTTCTAAAAAAATGTTTAGAATATTGGGCCTTTACTTTAGAAGTCCTTCTATAGTTGAGGATGGTCAGGCCCAGGGATGAAATGATGGTCCATGATGAGAAAGCTAATTAGTAACAGAAAGTGGCCTGGAAACTTGGGTTTCCAGTGTAGTTCTTTGTTTTTAGTTAAGATCCCAAAGACAGGAGAACGTGGATACTTCTATGTTTTCCAAGTAGGTAAATTATTTTTTGGAGGGGGGAATTGGGGGAATATTGCTATCACCACCATTTCTCTAAAACCATGGAAACTACTTTTGAAGTCAAAATCCACAGTACACTGTATTCTCTAATGCCTTAAGCCTGAGTAGTTGTAGGTAGATATCCCATAAAAGTGACCATTGCAATGGCAACCCAACATTTTTTTTTTTTTTTGCACAGGGGATCAAACTCAGGTCCTTGCACTTGTGAGGCAGGCGGCAGCACCACTGAGCTAAATCCCTGGCCTGCAACCTAACATTCTTTAATAATTCATATGATTTAGTAAGTTGTATAATAACATAAATAGTAAATAGTTCACAAAATTGGTTCATGTTTCTTAAAGCTAAATTGCTTTACAAGCTTTTGCCTAATGAGAAAATTTATAGATGAGAACTGAAAAAAGATTTACATTGCTCTTGCCAGAGCTTAGGGAAAAGAAAAAAATATGAGAAAATGAAATAAAGTATTTGTAAATAGGGAAGGGAGGAGAAGGTGAAGGAAGGGCAGAGGTAAGGGGAAAAAATGAGAACCAAGATCTGTCATATAAAGGTACAAGATCCCAATGATGAATGTATCTGTACTGTATACCTAAAAAGTACCAATAAACTCAATGAGAGAGAGAAAAAAATATTTCCTGTGTGAATAATCTGCAATAATACATAAGATCCTAATAAGATTACTGACATTTAGAAATGGGAAGAAAGGGGCTAAAGGTGTAGGGAAGGTGGGATGGGTAGGGGAAGGGTAACAAGGGAAAAGAAAAAAATGTGAGATAATGAAAAGATGGAAATAAAGTGTTTGTAGATGGGGAGGGAGGAGGGGGTGAAGGGAGGGCAGGGACAAGGGGAAAATATGAGCTGAAAAAAAAAATTCCCTGACTGCCTGGAGGGACCCAGGTACACTATCTACCCTCTCCTATCAATTATTATTCTCAACATTCTTCTCTTCCTCTCCCCTTTATCTCTTTTCTTCTCCCTCTCAGTATATGGTCTGGATGTCGCTATCTTAGTGGCCAGATGACTTGGAGTAGTAAAAATCTGAATCTCTGGAATTTACATGCTAAGGAGAAGGAAAAGAGTGAGGTGACGGGACACAATGAATTAAAGGCAGAAGGCACCTGATCACAGTGGTGATGGACACCATTGGCCCCCAGCCCGGCTCAAATCTTGTATTTTTCTTCACAACTCTTAAAAATTCAGATTATTGTCAATGATCAAAATAATTAGTTTATTCGGTGGCCTTGCAAGTGCAAGGACCCAAGTTCAATCCCCAGTACCAAAACCCAAACCAAACCAAACCAAACAAAACAATTAGTTTAGCTTCCATGACTGACTTTAGATATCCTCTAATTTTAGCTGCATCCAGAAAATTCTATAACACTATCTCCCCTTTCTCTAACATAAGTTCTTAGTTATGTCCACTAGTATATGATCATATTTATTCAACAGGAGCTAAAGAAATTCTTACTGCATATTTAATCCTTTTTCTGTCACATTAGGACAACATTGTTTACTTTTGATTACACCCTAAGTACATGCATAGATTTGGCATTCTTTGAATTAAATTATTTTGACCACAGTAGTAATTTCATGTTTTTTATTCTTTCCTTAAAGTATATGCTAGTATTATTTTAACAAAATGAAGGCCAGAGATTTAGCTCAGTAGTTCCACTGCCTGCCTCGCAAGCACAAGGACTCTAGTTCAATATCTGTGTACCAAAAAAAAAAAAAAAAAAAAAAAAAGATCTAGGGGTGAATCAGACTATGCACTTGGGAATAAGTTATATATTAAAAATATTGCCCTCCAGTGAGTGCAACTTTCCAAGTCACATAATCATGAAATAAAGAGAATCATACACATGTTCTTCTATATAAGGATGAGCACAGAGATAAAGTTACGTGTAGCTCTCTCTGTTAATGTAAAATCACCAAACAAATCCCTTGGCATTGACCTGGTGACCTTTAGAATTTGTTGCTCTTCTGCCTATCAATCAAGCTTGGGGTTGGTGCTTTACAGGTTTATTTTTGGCCTAGGTTTCTGGGTTACACCATACTGCAGTGGTCTAGAAGGGAGATTAGGCAGTGAAAAAGGCACTGGACTGAAGTCCTGCACGGGTGGCTCAACTTGACTGGGATCTATGACTTTAATAAAGCTGCACCTTATTGTGAGTGTAGGCTGGCTTCAGTTTTGTCATTACTCCTCTACCACAAAGTGGCCCTAGTTTCAGCCTGTATCTCACAGGCAGTGATCAAAAGCAGGTGTCTAATCCGTAGACAGATCCATCTCTACTACTCTTGGCTTCTATTCCCTGTAGCACCTTTAGAGTACGCAGAACTGCATATAGATAATTCTTTCCACTCTTGAACCTGAGTGTGGCTGCCTCACAAACTGCCAGTGAATTAAGGCCATCAATCTTTCTCTCTCTCTTGCTGCAACCTATTGGGCATTTGCAAAGCAAAGATTCTCAGTGGAACACTGGGTAGGAAATGATACCTTTGCTCCTTAAATTTCAGGCCTGCTAACTTAAATTATAGGCTAGCTAACCTAGAATTTCTCGTGTGACTAGAAGTTAGGATTTAATGTCTTGGGATGAAAACACTTTTATCTATCTTTATCTAGCTCTCTGAGAAATTTTCAGAAGAGTTCAGACCAGAATTAGTCTGTGGATATCTTACAACAGACTACCAGAAGAGAAGGAATTTCTTTATTACTACCATCAGAAAGTGGACTCAATCTAGAGGTTTGGTAATTAGTTGTGACGCAGGATTTGATAAGGCACATTCTTCACTATATAAAAATAAATAAGTGGTCGCTTCTGGCTCTGATTGCATAGGACCTAGTCAAATATGAGGCTGAATATTCATGAGACTAATATTCATATTGTTATTCATGTCTAATGAAGATCTTGTCAGTGTCCAGTGGCAGCTGTGTTTGTGGGATAGGCAGGTACAACTGTCATCACACGGAGCAGGTAGGAGCCAGGGTGCTGCTGGACAACTACAACACACAGGACAGCCCAGCCCAAATAATCCAGTCCAAACCTTAACAGAAACTGATCCAGATGGTTAGTGTTAGCATTAATCCTATTCCTGCAATTTCATCACAGGTCTGTCCAGACCTCTGAGTTGCTCGGTGTTAAGCCTGAGTTCCCTTCTGAAGTTTCCTCAGATTCTGTATATCATCCTCAGCTCCTTCCTGCACCTCCTACTTCTCCTCTTATACCTCCACACCCTATACCTTGGTGCTGCCACACCACCTGTTGAGTTCCTTCATTATAGCACCTGTTACCATGGAAGATTATCATAACTTTTCTTATCTCTCTGTAAGAAAATGTACACTTTGAGTGCGGGAGCTATCTTGTTTATTTCTTTGTCATTTGTAGTGCACCATCTTTAATGATAAATAATAACTCAGTAAATGTTTTAGTAAATGACAGATCAATGGACAATTAGCAAACCCAAAACTCATGGTTTTCTCACCTGGTTCTTGAACAAAATTGTGTTATAAATTTATGCAGATAATTTCACCAAAGTATTAGTTATTGGCCTAAGAATATCAAAGTGACTTAGTAAGCTGAAGTAAAATTTATAGCCCTTGGGTTAAAGTCAGGATCATCCCAGACACAGGATATTACATCAGAATCAGGAAGAAGCCTGGAAGGAGGACATTTAAAAATTAGAGGAAGTGAGAAGGGTAGGGGAAAGGTAATAAGGGAAAAGCAAAAAATATTAGAAAATGAAAAAAATGGAAATAAAGTGTTTGTAAATGGGGAGGGGAGGAGGGGCTGAAGGGAGGGCAGAGGCAAGGGGAAAAAATGAGAACCAAGACCTGTCATGTAAAGGTACAAGATCCCAATGATGAATGTAACTGTACTGTATACCTAAAAATGTACTAATAAACTCAATGAGGAAAAAAATTAGAGATAAAATTACTGCCTGGGGACACTTGGCATGCTGTCTGCTTCAAGGACCTGCTCTTGTTGACACAAAACTCAGCCTGAAAACCAAGAATGTCTTGCATATCTATATATAATTCCTGTTACTAGCAAAGATTGCTACTTCAGGCTCCTAGGAGAAAGGCTTCAGCTGTGATGGTCTCTTTGATCAGACTGTGAGACTCTTGTGAAGAGCATGATCACAGGTCAGGCCGACCTCTCCTGCCAGTGGAAGGACGGTTGAGACTGGCTACATTTGCTCCTCTGCAGAGTGGCCACCTCATTTCTGGGGAGTTTCAAAGCCTTTGGCCAAATAACTAGGGAAATGAATCGAATTTTGAGGGTGGGGGTTGTATATCATTAATGTCTCCCCATCAGATCACAGCCCTATACTCTCACAAACATGAGTATATTCCACGATTCTAGGAATCTAGATGTTGGCACAAGTAAAGTATAGCCACTCCTGCCTTCTTGTTTTCCGTGGCCTACTCTAATACTTGCTATCTGTGATGTACAGGGCAGCAAGAGGATATCTGAGCAGGTAGAAGGTGGTAAGCAGAGAATTCTGTTTTATTCTTGATATTTTATCAACAGGAATAAAGAAGTCACACTTCATCAGTTAGGTTAAAGTAAGGTAAAACAGAGAGAATAGCTGGATAAAATACCTGTCAAAAGGAATGGACACACATATTCTGTAGTGAATGCAGAAATTTTTACAGTATAAAACCAGAGGCCTGCTGTTATTCAGGAATTCTTTAAAATATGATGACTTGCCTGTTGACATAAGTGTAGTTGGCTATTCTGTTAACTCCTTTAATGGTGCTGAAAAGGTAATTTAAAAAGGATTTCACATTCTCTTTCTTGCACAGCATTTTTTTCACCAAGGGACTGCCTTTATGTTACTTTTGTTGCATCTAAGTATAAGATTAAGACAGAGGCTTACCCAGATGATATTTGAATCTTAAAGGGACTCTTTCCTGATGTGATGTGTTTAAAGACTTACACTGTATCTGGGAAACCTCAGCAGAGGAGCTCAGTTGCTAGAACTTGTGTGCTTATACACAAATTTTCTTTTTAAAAATGAGAGTTATAAAAATAACACTTCTATGGCAGTATTTATGAGGAAAGCAAGTTTAGTTTAAAATAGACCAAAGATGGCAGGAAACTTATTAAGTATTTTTTAAAGTCAATGACTTTCTTAATAGGAAAGGAAGAAAATATGAGAAATTATGAATTATGAAGACAATATTAGCATCCATATTAAACTACAGAGGAAATCTCTATGAAGATTTTACACATTTAATTCCAGTTTATACAAACATATGACTATGAATATATCTATATGTGTGTGGTTACATGTATTTATGTACACACACATATATAATATACATCTACTTACACAACAAATAATTATTAATAAACTGTGGGATTATAATGTATATATAATTTTATTTCAAGTAGTTTTTAAACCGTGTGTATCCTCCTATTTATAGTAATCCATACAAATTCTGCATGAATACTTCCTTTTTTTGTGTTTATAAGATTTTTTATTCAATTGCTAATTAAAGGATATGACACATATGTAGATATAGAACATCAGCAATCATCAAATGCTTCTTTATTTCACTCATATACTTTATAAATATTCAGATTTATGCAGAATGAAGTTCTGCTACATTTTAGGGTAAGGTAGTAGGTTATCATCTTACTTTTACAAGAAAGACATCTGTATAAAACCTAAGTATCCCCATATATCAGAATAATAGAAGTCTTTTCTCAGAAAACATTTTAAAGAGAGTGACTGCCTCATTTTGTATCTTTTAAGGTAAGGGGAAAAAATGAGAATCAAGACTTGTCATGTAGAGGTACAAGATCCCAACAATGAATGTAACTGTACTGTATCCCTAAAATGTACCAATAAACTCAATTAAAGCTGAAAAAAAAAAGAACATGCAAGTACAAAACTAATGAGAATTTCATTTACTGACACAGTCACTAAACTTAAATGTCTTAAGTTTTCCTCTACTAAAATCTCCTGATGTAATTATAACTAGGATAATAAGCAAATAAAATCAAGTACAGGCAAATGCCACCCAACAGTGATGAACTCATTAAACCTTTAACTTTCCATGTTGAAGTTAATTCCAAGTAAGGTAGAAATAATAACATATTTTTGCTGACAAGGAAAATAATGTTTACTCAACATTTACCTTTTGTTTCTTGCATATCAGTACTGCTGTTAAACAGATCAAAAAGAGAATTAAATTAAATTTTAAGGGTAAGTAAAAATGTGTCAAAGATTAATCCAATTAATTTTTAAAAGACAAATTTTTAATTCTTCACATGCAGGTATATCACAGATTCTATTGAAATTTCTCTACTAATGTGTGAACTTCAAAACCTTGTTCATAGTTTACATTTATTCATTTGATTGCAAAGTCCAGGATGCAGTTCTAAGAGATTAATGATACAATATGATCCAGGATAACAGTGTTTGATTTTATCATGCTATAAAAATTAAACAAATTGAAAAGAATACAAGAAGGTTAAAGGAAAGTGATGAAACTGGTTATAGGAAAAACCAAAATGTAAAAAGAAAATAGAAAGTTCATAGGAACATTTGTCAATTACATTAGGAACAAAAAAGAGGTTGAAAAAGAGGAGAGTAAATGTTTGCACAATGAGTACCATACTCCTGCAAGTATGTGGGATTAAATTGTACTAAACACACGGAATTCCACATTGTTTTAAAAATTATCCTTCCTACAATGCATAAAAATCCCACTATAAAGCTTGTTCTGATAAAATAACATATATACAAGTATAGCAGTTATTAGGATGCAATTTAGTGACAAACTCTTTGTAGTTTTTTTGTGGTTGTTGCTTCTTGAAATGTATATATATAATTCTGGGATTCTGCTCAGGCCTTGCCCTTGAATGGGGTCTTTTCTACTTTGCCTGGTGGCATTACACACGCCACGTGGCCGAGGAGACACCTGAGGATTGGTGTGGGTTTAAACTACCATAGCATCTGTGTGAGAGAGGATAAATGCCTTTAAAAATGAAGATAAAAGTTATATCATTTAATTTAGTATCAGTAAATTATACTACTACTCTGAGATTTAAGAAAGTAACACTATATCATATATTAAAGGTTCTCAAACTGTTTGCTCTGAAGGCCCCGAAAGAGCTTCTTTAATATTTTTAGTCCATCCATATTTACCTTATTAGAGTTAAAACTTAATTTTTCTCTAGTACTGGAGATTCAACCTAGGACCTTGATAATTGTTAGGCAAGCACTCTACCACTGAACTATATCCCCACCTCAATTTTTAAAAATTTATTTTGAGACAGGGTCTGGGGCCAGGGGTTTGGCTCAGTGCTTCTGCCGCCTTCCTTGCAAGAACAAGGGCCCGAGTAGGATTCCAGGTACCAAAAAAACAACAAAAAAAATTACTTGAGACAGGGTCTGGCTCATAAGTTGCCCAGGCTGGCTTTGAACTTGTGATCCTTTTGCCTTTGCATCCTGAGTAGCTGGGTACAACTCAGAAATGTAAAAAAAAGTTTATTGATAAATTAATTTGCATAACAATGCTAGTCATATTACATATAAGATAAATAATAAAATGGCAATATTTTCCAAAACAAAATTTTGGTGACAAATATGGCATGATTTTATGCATTTATAAAACTTATTTAGTGTCTTGGTAAATAGAAGATAGCTCAGTTTTCATATTGGCTTCTATATTTGATCTATTGCAATATCTTGTTTGAGCTGAAAAATATACAGAAACTTGAAGCTCACATAAATATGCAGTTTGAAATGGCTATGTACTGTCATAGCCTTTCAGATTAATGCGAACATTTATCTTTAATACAACACTGACACTTAACAATGATTGTTCCCGTAAAGTGAACTGCAGTGCGGAATCTGAAATCAACCAAAGAACTCTTCAGGAATTCATTATGTTAAAATTCATTACTGTCCTTACATTATTGTCTTGACATTTTGTCCAGTTTTTAAAAATCTATGTAGGATTCTAATAACATCATGTATTTGCTAAGGCCACCAGTCAAGGTAAAAAATATTGGTTCACTGGGTACTGCGAATGTTCCAAATCTCAACATATTTCACTTTCAATAAGAAAATCCTTTTCTTTAATATCAGTTTCATCAGAAAAATATTTTGGCTGTTGAGAAGCCATCAAACTCATAGTGGTACAGGCAAGCTTTCTCAAATCCTAATTTCTACTGGAAAGTTTGGATTTTATCATGCTCAGAAATTTGTCTTTTTTTTTTTTTCTGAAGTATCAAGCTCACTCATTCATTTCCAAGAAAATATTTTCCAAATTCCCACATCTGCATACTCATAGTTTGTCTGCCATTTTTCTTTCAGGTCAACCAGTTGTCCCATGTTCCAGCTTGTACTTTAAACATTCATAGTTGGAGACCATTATTGTACCTCAATATATTTTAGAAGTGCATTCAAATTAATAAAACTAAGGAGTTTATAAATCATAAAATTTTGAGGACAGTTTCTCAACTATAATGTGTAACTTTGTTTTATTTGTAATTACATTATTTCAAAAATATTATATGAAAAGGAAATGAGAACATATAATATTTGAAGATAATATGAAACTAATAATGTATTTTGATTATCATTCTGTGTTGCATAAATCTTTGTTTATTTCATATCTTTTTTTGCTGTCATATATATGTATATTTGAAATTTTTATTTAGTATCTTCATTTCTTGTCATGCATGTTTGCAATCTTTAATTAAAAAAAAAAGAAGTATGTTATCAGAACTTTTCATTTCCAAGATCAGCTCTCAAAAAGATATGCATTTAAGTTTCAGGATTTAACAGGATGCTCTTTGTTGTTTTTTTCTTGCTTTGTTTTTTACTGGATGTGTACAGCTTGTGGTAAAGAATATGACTCGCAGAGGTGTGTTGTGGCAGTAGTTTGTCATAAGGTTTTGGCAGTTTGTACTCCATTTCTTTTATGCCATCAGTGCAGATGTCCACATAGTGAAACTGGTAAAAACTGTGTTAGATTATTAAAATAATATTGATATAAATGAACCATTTCTTGAGAAAAAGGGGCTATATTAAGGTCATTTAGTGGAAGCTCTTTGTCAGACAAGGCCCCAGGCAACTATTTTCTTATTACTGATTTAATTTGCAAGCGATATTGAGAAACTTGCTTATCTACTCCCAAGCCCCATTTTTCATATTTTTGCACGTCTAAAATAAGAAAAATACCAGGTTTTACCTCACTAAGTTGTTCCTGAGGATTAAAGGAGATCATTTAACACATGCCTGACACACAGTAAACCTGACAGATGTCAACTGTGGTTGCAAATCTTTAAATTATCCCTTGTTTTGAGGTCAAGAAGCAATGATGTGAGTAAATCATAGTAGCAGCTGTTGGAATTTGTTTATCCTACCCAAAACCAAAGTTAAGTTCAACATTTCCTCTGTAAGTACAAGCTACTTGCAGTATATTATTTTCCCACTGTGTTGAGTCCAAAGATTCTTTACCACTTGTATGCTGAGGTATGCTTGAGTAGTTGGTCGTGAGAGACACTTCTTGGTAGTTAGTGATAGGGGTGATACATGAGAGATTGTGTTTTTTCTGGGTTCCCAAATCTCCCAACCTCTAATCTGTTGCCTGACACCACATTTGGGAAGTAGACATTACCACAAGGTTACCCTATAGCCAAATAGCCATAGGGACTCCTTTACCTAAGGCCTGCACCAAACACTTTGAGAAATGTCTTTCTTTGGGATTTGGGCCATTTCCAATTTCTGTCCTCCAGATTTTACCACTTTGTGGAGAAAACTGAATTCAAAGAAATGAGCTGTAAGGAGAAAAAGGGGTAAGTGGGTGTTTGCCTTGGTGAAAAGTGAGGGATGTGTGTGTGTGTGTGTGTGTGTGTCTACGCGTGCAAGCATGATTGTGCATGCACATGTGCATACATGTGCATTTTGAACTCTTACAAGCAGGGACTTCATGGTGACTGAACAAATGGTAGGAAAGTCAGGACAACCAGCTGATCTTTTAGGGGGAAGTAGGTGAATGAGAGTCAGGGAGATGCAGGTGTGCTGTGCTTGGCTCGTGTGTGTGTGTGTGTGTGTGTGTGTGTGTGTATCTTCTACAAAGAAATATGCTTTCTTTTAATTTCCCTGACATTATAAGGGGGTTACTGGGTCTCTTCTTCTGTTGCCTTTTTAGAAATATATGAGGTATGATAGAAAAATATGGTGTGTGTTTAAATAAAAAATTATTGCAGTAAAAGACAAATCAGCATTAACCTCCCTCAAAAATATTACTCCTGGCTTCAGACACACTCACCCCCTTGTTCTTGCCATTTTCTGAAGCAGCTCAGGAGGGTCCCCCTTTATGAGTGTCTTTAGTTGTGCTCTCATGGCTGCCTTGATGTCCTTGATTCAAAATGTTTACTTTTCATGCTCATTTTGACCTTGGGGAAAATCCAGAAGTCAAATTGGTTGCCAAATCGGGTACATGAGGTGGATGAGGACATATTGTAATGTTTTCATGTGTCTGTCTTTCATTGGATGGCAGTATTCACTGTATTTTCTCATAAACACACTCATAGAACTGCCAGAACTGCCTCAGAAACTTGAAACAATGATGGGATAAGTGTGTTTAAAGTAAGGGGGAAATTCTGAAGAATTCATGGAAATGTGTCTTTTAATGTCATAATTTTAAAAATTTTATCATAATTTTCGGTCACCTTTTGTATCTAAGAACACAAGAAATTCAGTACTTAATGATAAATAAACAACAACACAAACTTGATAAATGGCCCATGCTATTTGGTCTCAGTGTAGAGAAACAACAGAGTAGAGGTGATAAAGGTGAAATGAAGAGTGTATGTGCCATTCAAAGGCAGATGCTCTCTCTGTGTCAGGTTGTCACGTGTCCACTGTGGCCCCATTCCCAATATTCAACTTCACCATGGAAATTATCCCTTAAATTATCCTTTAAATTATCATACAGAATCAATGGAAGAATCTGAGAAAGCTAACAAATAGCTCTCACAGCAGGTCTATTTCATTTGGATGCCATGTTGTTACTATCCCCAAGTATGATATGCCTGTAGTTCAAGAGATCTTCCATTTGTAAACTTTCAACTTGTTGCTGTAAACTGGTTAGGCTAAATAAATCATGTTGATGAGTATTTTAGGCTGCCAAATTTTATTTTATTTTTCCAAAGATACAGTTTCTTTTTCCTTTTGATTTCATGAATCCTTGAATTATGCATTTGACTTCTCTCTACCACCATACTTCCCTTGGGGTAAAGAGGGTGCGGGGAGAGAGAGAGAGAGAGAGAGAGAGAGATAGAGAGAGAGAGAGAGAGAGGGTTCTCCAGTGCTCTCTGGTGACTGGAATCAAAATAACAGCTTGATGCTCTTTCTGTTTACTGAAAACTTTCATCTATGTGATTCTCATCATTCATCACTAAAGCCAGTAGAACATTTTCTGGCTCTTTTGTAAGATATGTTCCCCAAGGTCATCAGTGCAATTTGGACTCTAGGGTAAAATGTAACAGAAAGAGTATGTCTGGAAATCAGGTCAAGCACAGACTTTAAAAATACAAGAGTTCCAGGTCTTGGCATCAGTGAAAGTGAAGGATCCAACAGAAGGCAAGGCCAGCAGTACACGCTACTGGCTAGATGATAGATATTGAATTTTATATGGGTAGATGAGTGTAGTGTCAGTGATCAAATTAACAAGAGCAGTATCTAGCAAGTACTGCTAATTTAATCCCTGTTTTAAGTATTTAATAGTATCTTGGCACTTATTAATTAATGGAGAGCATCATATATCCTTTGTTTAGAAGCTTCACTTGAGGGATGTACTTTGAAGGTAGAGAATGGGATAAATTTCACAATTTTGAGAATGTAAATTTAATTTCAAATAGTTCAGTCATACAGAATCAATGGAAGAATCTGAGAAAGCTAACAAATAGCTCTCACAGCAGGTCTATTTCATTTGGATGCCATGTTGTTACTATCCCCAAGTATGATATGCCTGTAGTTCAAGTGACAGCTTTCAAGGATGGTTCCTTTAGTACATGCATCTCTTTGATGTTTTGCCCTCCTTGGCACACTCAGATAATTTAGTGTCCTGAAATACAACTGCTTCTAAAAGCTCAATACTTTGTTATACCTTTTTTTGGAAAACGGTTTTTGAGTTGAGTATGTCAGCAAAAACAAAACTGTGGATGTTGTTACATGGTCAGCTTTCTGGGGGTCTGTCAGACAGTTACCGTGGCCATCAGGGCCATTTACGGGCCATGAGTCAGCAGCTCTGAAAAACACTAAATATGGTAACTGCTTAACACCAGCACGGGACACATGGGCTTTCAGAAAGCATGGAAGGGAGAAGGTGTTTTATTTCTCAGGTTTATATAGAAGGGTAGATTGATAGGTCATTAATGCCTGGATGTTAATTTGTGTATGTATATGTGCATGTGTTAGAACCTAGATTAAAATATTTATGGATTTCTTTTCATATAACTTCTTCTGTAAAGTGAACCACATTAAAGGTAAAAGCTGGAATATCAGAAGCCAGCAATTTCACATGAGATTTTGTTATCCTAGGGAGACATGTGCTGATGTTGACTGGCCACCCAGCAGTCACTGGACACAAGTGGCCACTGAACCACTGAAATGAAGCCAGTCCAAATTGAGATGTGCTGTAAGTGTAAAATATGCATTCACATTCAAAGATACAGCTCTGACAAAGGATGACATCTCAGTGGCCTTTTACCTAAAGTAAATTGTGAAATGATAATATTTTATGTATTTGGCCAAGTAAAATATATAATTTAAAGTAGTCTCTTCTGTTTTTATTTATTTTAAAAAATATGACTACTTGAAATTTTAGAATGATATATGTGTTTCACATCCTGTCTCTTTTGGACAGTGATAAGCTAAGATACTAGAAAACATCTGTTTCCATATAACAAACACACACACACACACACACACATATGCACACACATGTAGTAAAAGGACAGGGAGAGGGGCTGCGGTAGTGGGCAGTAAAATAATACAGGCTTTAGAATTCCATGTAAGGTGTTGATTCAGAAGTACCAATTCTCTAAACCAAAGAAGGATACAGCATCAGCCACAGAAATGAGAGATAGCCCACCCTAAATTGCCAAAAGGCCTCAGCTCTAGGTCCAAGGGTGAAAGGGCCCTTGTCATAGTCCACTTAACTATGACTACTTTCCTTAGAATGAAAGGTCACTGTCAAAGATCCTAAGAAATACTTTTTTCTTGTCACTCTTCTAAAGCACCAAAAAGACATCTGTAGAAATAAATTGGTGTAGCTCCCTGAACTTCTTATTTTTATGTGAGTTTTTCTTAGCAATTAAGAAATGTGGCCATATTTGGAAGATGTACTAAAGCAAGAAAAGTTTCAAGCAAGGTAAGACAAGCTTACGATGTTTTCAGAATAACAACTTTGTTTTATCTGATTCCAGTGATAGGGGTTAATATACTGTTGAGTAAGATTACACACATATGAAAAGTTTATGCATATTGCATCTTTGATTTCGTTTCAGCATGTTCTTTTAGAAAATGCATCATAGTAGATTTTAAAAAGTAGTTCCAATATTAAACAATCAGAACGGTCTCTTCTTTTTTCTAGATTTTATAACCATGAAATATAATACAAATAAAGAATCCTGCATATTATAAGATTTTATGGGTCTTAATGAAACTCTCTCAGAAAAATCAAATAAAAACCACACCATTGAAGCCAGTGACTTTTGAAAGTTGTGGTTTGAGAAACCTGACAGGGCTTGGAAGATTTCACTGGGAGAATAAAAAGTGATTTCCACTGTCCTGTAACCTGGAAGTTCATGAAGAAAGGTGCTGATGGTGATTGGCAGCTCATCTCAAGGCCTTTTAACACCCCATGTCTCTTAAAAAGAAGAATAAATATGATACAATGCTCAGGCATTTAAGGTAAAAGAGCCCCTCTGTTCTTGCATTGTGGGTTCAGGCAGGACAATGTTAGGACAACAAAATCCAAACTACAAAGTATTCACTGACTTCACCAAGATGAATCACTTTAATGAGTGGCTCACTTCATCCCTTCCAGAAGTGACAGTCTGTACTTCAGTGCTTTCTGTGTAGTAACACTAAAAGTGAGAAGGAAACCATGACTGAACTATAAAGAAGGACAGACCTGTGCCATTTGTAGGAAAATGGATGCATCTTGAGATCATATTGTTAAGTGAAATAAATCAGATAACCAAGCTTAGGTATCTCATGATTTCTCTTAGCTGAGGAATCCATAAGTAAAGAGCAACATAATACATGGATAATAGGAAATAGGGAGTTTTTTTTTGCAAATGAGAAGGTAAGAGATGGAGAGAAGGGGGGAAGGGAGGGGAGGGGAAGGGCATAAAATAGTTTAAAAATATTAAGATGCGTTATGTCCGTGCACCAATTCTCCTTAAGGAATAAAAACATTATGTACCACAAACGTGTACTAACAAAAGGATTTTCAAGAAGAATTGAGATGTGTTATGTGCATGTACCAATTCCCCACAAACCATGTGATCATTCCATATTGCACATGTAATAATAAAAAGTAAAAATTGAAAAATAAATAAAAAAGAACCTTATAGCCATATGGAAGAAACTTAAAAATCTATGTCAAGCTTTTATAATGATCTATGTTATCTGTAATGGGTTCCTGTAAACCACAGAATTACTTCTAAGAATATATAGACAATTCATGTATTCTTGCATCTGAAACAAGAGGAGGTGACAAGTTACTACTGAGTATGTGTGTATAAATGTAAACAAAAGTGCACGCGTGTATGCAAAGCTTTCTCCTTTCGTTCATTTCAATGGGTAGAATGTAAAGTTTGATCCATTCGAGAATGAGGCAAAAATCAAAATTAAATTTTTTATTAAAGTTCAGCACTGACCTTTTTCTCAAAGAGTTGGTCCTCTCTATAGCAAGGTTAAAAGATTCCTGAAAGAACTGGCCCATTTATAATCCAATAAAACACAAGTCTTATTTTATCCAAATACATCAGATTTTTGGCTAAAAATATATGTGGGTAATCCAACTGCCAGAAAAATTAATTTATTCTTATTTATTAATATGAAACTTAAGTATTTATACAAAAGAGAAGATAATTGAATTTGAGCAGAAATCCTTAGATATTTTTAGAAATAAATACCTATAAAATTTCCGGATAAAAAGTGAAAACATATGACTAATTTGATAGATGAATGGGCAAAACATACAACAGTCATCTTATCTAAGAGCTTTCCTTTAGCACAATAATAGTTTGAAAGCTGACTATGATATTCAAAACATCTGCTCCGTTATGCCTTTAATGTCTCTTGCCTTTACTAGATTCTGAGCATTCCTAAGCTGGACCTGGAGGTGTGAGTGATAGGAAAGGAGCCCTGGTGTCTGACTGATCTGGGTTATGCCTAGGCGATGTTAATTTTCCTTTTACTCCAAAGTGCCATCGATTCTCCCAGGGTGAGGGAGGCAATGGTTGCTGATGACTGACCCAGAGAAGGCCTTGATTAGGCAGTGTAGTTGGGGAAGGCTGCTCCTGAATCCAGCAGGTTCCTTGCTCCCTGCCTGCCCAGACTGGGCTTTTCCTTTATTCCTGTCTGGATAATAAAATAACATCAATTGTGTACATGTTACAGGATTCTGAATAAAAAATCACGTCATTTTATTATTTTTATCCTTTGCAGGCAACTTTCAAAACATATAGGTAGTGGAACATAGGTGATTATCCTATATGGAAGATAAGTTCCAAACTGTGTATTTGGATTGAGAATACAGGTTTTCCATTTTCTTCCCAAACTGTACTCAAGAGACAAACTTTCACAATTAAGCTTTGTTCCAGCTAGTACTGAAGTTTCAGGCTACAGTGGCAAATTGCAAAAATACAGCACGATGAAGAACATGGATGTACATCTGTTTCTTGTTTCCATTAAAATATTTCTTCATCTTTAATGATGCTTACCTAGAGTAACTTGGGGACTTCATGTAGATAATGAATGTTCTGTACCTCACCTGTCATTCAGTAGCTGGTGACTGCTCCAGGATTGTTAGCTGGGGTAAGGAAAGGAAAGAAACAGATATAGAAATGGGGAATAGGGACATTACCAAAGTGTCATTTGTAAGGTGAAAATCTCCTCTGTCAATTTACAAGCTATCTGGGGATGTCAGTAAATGAGGTGGAAGAGAGTTGGCCAATCACAGAAGAGAAGAAAATCACTGAGAATACTCAAGCCTGTAAATAAGTCCACAGCTCCTTGAGGAGTTGCTACCCTCTCAATGTTTCCTCTCAGAAGGTACTCTGAAGGTTGGTTCATGCACATCATCCACAATGACTAAGACACAATCCTCAACACTTTAGGAATCGTTTCAAATAAATCTCAATGTTAGCACACATGGTAGATACAAGCGGGCCAAAGTGGAGCAATATATTGGAAAACATATATTGTAGGACCCAGTTCAGAACTATCTGATAATTCAGCACGGATTCTTCAGTGATATTTAAAACCAAAATCCATAGTGTTAAGTAGTTTTTCCTTGTCCTTTTATTCAAACAGACCCGCAATACACTAGAGAGAATTAAGCCCCAACTACAGTATTCAGTGTGGAGACAATTAAAATTCAACCCTAGTATTCACTATGAATCACAGAACCTGTCAGAAGATCAGTGTGTCTAGGAAATGCAGAAGCAATCACTGAAATTGTTAGCTCTAAATCCGGGCACAGAACTGGAACACTACAAAGATAAAGGAGAGGCAGAATTTTATTTTTTGCATTCAACAGGTAAAAGATTGATTTTTTTTTTATTAGCCAAGGTGTAAGAATGAAGTGTAAGAAAAGCATGACTAAATGCACAGTATGGGGGAAGAGCAGGAGTTAGTTCCAAGCATTTTAGATGAGCGTTATGGTATGGACTTGGTCCATGACTCCCCTCTCCTCCCACAACACACTTCGCACTTTGAAATTTGGTCACATACGCAACAGCAGTGTTGGGAGGCACAGTCTTTAAGAGGAATGAATGTCTTTCATGAGATTGGATTAGTTCTTGTGGAAAATGGATTAGTTCTCCTATGAGTTTTGTATCGCATAGAGCTGGATTAGCTATCATGGGAATTTAACTCCTTATTCTCTCCCTCAAGGGCTTGCTTACTTTTCTCCTTTCTGCCAGGAGGTGCAGCTGTACAAGGCTCTCCTAGAAGCTGAGAGGATTCCAGCACCACCTTCTTAGAAACGCAGTACTGTGAGCCCATATTAACCTCTTTCATTTGTAAATTACCCAGTCTCAGATGTTTTGCTATAGCAACAGACAATGGACTAAAGATAATGTGTAATCTTTTTAAAAAGTATTTTTATTGAGTGTATTGGTGCATTTAGATATGCCTTAGGATCACATTCATCATTGGGAGCTTGTATCTATACATGCTTTTCCATTCACCTATCCCCCTTCAACTCCTCCACCCCCAATATACATATGCTGTTTCCATTTTTTCCTTCTTACTTTCAATTTTTTTCTTCCCCTTTTTACTTTCCCCTGCCCCTGCTCCCTAGTCCCCCTTTCCCTTTAAACATTTTTTTTCCTATTTCACAATGGGTAATCTTTACTGGCAAATAATTTACCCTTTAGATTTTTATGCAAATCTTGAAAACCAGTGAGAAACAGTGACTTTTAAGAGAAACTGTACTAGATTCAAGTTTAATGACATTAAAACAAATTTTGTGGCTGTATGGATTAGTAGTACCAACTAAAGTTATTAAATAGCATCAGAAAATGTGTTCATGATTTTTTTTCCTCATTGAGTTTATTGGTACATTTTAGGTATACAGTACAGTTACATTCATCTTTGGGATCTTGCACCTCTACATGACAGGTCTTGGTTCTCATTTTTCCCCTTGTCCCTGTCCTCTCTTCACCCCCTCCTCCCTCCCCATTTACAAACACTTTATTTCCATTTTTTCATTTTCTCCTATTTTTTTTCTTTCCCTTATTCCCTTTCCCCTACCCTTCCCACTTTCCCTACAACATTAGCCCTTTTCTTCCTATTTCAAATTGTCAATTATCTCATCAGGATCTTATGTTCCATTATAGTTTGTTCACACCAGAGAATGATTTATATATTTATTTTGAACACTATAACTTATTGACTAATATAAAGTCATGATCTATGAGTGGGACTAGGACACAGAGATGTCACCAAAGGTTTGGATACATGCTAGTCTTTACCTACCATACAATGTTTAAAAAGTGGCAAGAGCTTCAGGAGAGGCACATGCAGGATATTAGCATTTTGGGAGATAATGACAAATAGAAAAGATTATACCAGTTGGGACAATCTCAGAGCCTTCAAAGAAGGTGTCTTTAAATTAGTTGTATAAAGGCTGGGGATTTAGTTCAGGGGCACTGTGCCTGCCTCACAAGTAAAAGGTCCTAAATTTGATCCATGGTACTGGAATAAAACAACAACAAAAAAAGCCTAATTGTTATAGTTTATATCTAGACACCCTCCCACGTCCTCCCACGTCCTCACGCACTTATTTTAAAGGTTGAATGGTGAGTGCAGTTGTAGCTGACTTGCTGTTAGGAGGAAGGTCTGGATGGAAATCCAGATCACTGAGGAAAGGACCAGAAAGGGTGCAACTCCCTCCTGGCTCCTCCTTTCACTCTCTGCTTCCTTTTCACCCTGAAATAAGCAGCTTTCCTTTGCCCAAGCCCTTCCACCAAGGACAGAAACTACTAAAATGTGATTCAGAATAAACACTAGGGAAGTGACTGAGACACTAGTACTGGAAAAGTGGTATCTATGTCTGATAACATAATAAACGTCTGTGGAATGAGTGAATGAAAGAGGTTGGGGAAATGCTACCTCACAGTGCCTGACATAAACCAGTCATTGAGAGATTGCTTCTTGAGTTAAACTGTAGAATTCAAGGAAGGACATACCATCAAGAAAATGAGGATAGGACTGACACGTAGGAACAGTGGCAGGGTTATGTGAAGAAATTATACAAGAAGGAGATAGGACTACACTGTACAGAATCCAACTAAGAAGACCGAATGATACTGGCTAGATGAAGAGAAGCTATCAGTGATTTTGGAGCACAGTAGACACCAAAGTCCAATCTCCTTAATATGAATCCCAAGGCATCCTGAGGTCTGGGACCTGCCCACACCTCTGGCCTTCTCTGGCTGTCACCCCCCTCTCCAGTGGGGCTGAACATCCACAATAAACACAATTTTCTATTATCTCCACGTGTCATTCACATTAGTCTTTCTGGCAGTCTCTTACTTTTATCTTCCTTCCTTCTCCTCTGTTTGGCTAATCCCATTCATCTTCAGGTCTGTGTTAATGTCACTTCTTCCAGAAATCTTACCTGGACCTCTGTACTAGGTTATCTCTCACTTCTATGTTGTCCCATTGGTTCTTCTCTTCTCATTGCATCGCATAAAAGATAACTCTCTGTTATTCGTCTTCTTTGTTTGTGGTACACCCCTTGAAGGCAGCTTTCTTCAGCTGCATCTCCAGCACCTTACACCATGCCCGGAGCATCCATGGAGTGAATTTGTTTAATTAATAAAATAGAGTAGATCAGAGATGGGTATTATGAACCTTGATTAAGGCACCTCACATTACCCAGGGAGGAAGACTTAAGATTTAAAAGTTAAATTGGGCTGGCCCATGGTATACAGTCATTAAGATATTACAGAATGCAACTACATAGTAATTATTATTAACATTTGTGGAGTGCTTATCATGCTAAGCACTGTGCTGATTACTTTTTAGGCATTAGTCATGTAGTACACATAGTAATCTTATTAAGAAAGGTGTTGCCAACAAGTAAAGGAAATCATAAAAGTAATTACATGCAAATAAAATCTGAGCACTTTATAAAACATGGTGTACGTGTCTTAAGCTTTTAGTTATGGTTGCCACAGCTCACAAGATATTTATGAAACATCTAAGGGGAATAGAAAAGTAGCGGTATAAAGACAGACGTAAAGAAATAAACAGCACTCTGGAAAAAAATGAAGATGTAAAGGTTACAAAGCTTTGAATGGTCTGAAAAAGATGACAACAGATTCATCCACTGGGAATATTATTGCAGTTAGACAAGGTAAGTTTTAGGTCCACAAAAGGATGGTCTACTAGAATTACTAGATTTAAAATAGAAAATAATTTTAAGCACTCAAATGGTTCATGAGTCATAGAGCTTTAATAAATTACTAATGTGATTTAGAGATAATTTCCTAATTTGACAGAACAACTGAATTCTTTGATACCATGTCTCCTGAGACCAGTGTAATAAAAAATATGATGTTAGCAGGAATAAGGATCTGATTAAATCCACTAATTTTACATCATTGCTGGTACTGTAGCATGTATTTATAAACATCCTATTGTAACAGTATTGCTATTTATGCCTAACAGAGTGTCTGTCTGTGAGTTCACTCAATAAATTCTCATTGAATACTGGGAGAGTGACCATGGGTGCTACAGGCTAAGAAACTGAATTTTCATTCTATTTTGAGGTAGAGATATTGGCTTCAAGTCCAAGTGATGATTAGGAGTCTCTAAAAGAGAAATGATCTAATTACCATCATTAGTATAAAAAGACTATGTCCCAAAGGGGAGAAGTAAGACCACAGCAGGTTTGTACAAGTAGAGAAACAACAACCACACAAATGTGCACACACACACACACACACACACACACACACACACGCTTCCTTTCCAGTGATTCACATAACTGGAACTTCACCATTGAGCAGAATATTCATCTGACTCATTGCTTTTCTCCGTAGGTTTTTATTTAGTGTTTTGGCGAAAAATCCGCATGATGGAAGGTCTACCTTTTCTTTCTGTACACTTTGCTGTTTCAGGGAGTATAGACTTTTGTTTTCTATACTGTGTGCAAGAAGAAGTGTGATCAGAGCCCTGTGCAATAAGGAGCCTCCAAACAAGGCAGCACAGCTTTGATTCTCATATCTCTGTATAAGTGACTGCCCAACACTTAAGAGTTCGTTGGTAGAGTAAGAAGTACAACTTTTGGGATACGGGAAATATGCAGATACCTCTCCAGAATGACCTTGGCATTTGTAAGTGAGCCTATGCTAATTTTATGGTCCTGAACTGTTTCCATACTCAAATTAAAGTCAGAATCACATAGTGAGTTTATAAAGTTCCCACAATTCCCTAAGCTGTGGGCCACTTACAGCATAGTATTGAATTGAGGTGGCTATGTGACAAGGAAGAGCAGGTGGCAGAAGGTAAAAAGAGACATGATTGTAAAGATTTTTTAAAAAATGAAAAGAGAATGCACATAAAAATCGGGGTTATATATATCAAGAAGAAAATGAGAGACATTCCAATAGATAAGAAGTGAGAAAAATAAGGTTATAAATATCCATATGTTTGGAAGAAACAATATTTTTTTGGTAAAAATTATAGATTCCTCAATTTTTTTCTGGAGAATAATAGGTCATGAAAGAATGTTACCTGCTGATTTGTAGCACAAAGTAATACACTTTGGATGAAGACTATTCAAATAAAATATTTAAAATTTGGACATTTGATTCATGTAAACATTATTGCCAGAGGATCCCAGGAATGAGACTCTATCTTTAGAATGAGGGAGAGAAGCTGCCAGAGTTATTTCCCTGATCATGGGTATAACCTTCCCACAGGAAATCTGCCAGGTCTTCATGGCATCTGTACTAATGGGTAGCAGTCATTTTGCAAACATATCTATTCTTAAGCTCTTGATATTACTTTGCCCATGACAACATCTCATTTTAAGAGCTGACTGAAAAACAGTAAAGTACGTCTCAAAATACCTCTGGGAGATCACTATGCTGTCCATTTGCTAGATGATAAATGCAGAGATGTCTGCAAGCCAAGAACAAATGGGAACAGAGAAGAGTGCAAAATGGAATTCAGGAACATCAAATTTCAAGTCCTCTGTACAAAGTGTTCTTATCCTTAAAAAATTCTAATAAAGACCCGAATCATTAGAATCAAATCTGAAAGAGTAGAACACTGGCTTTAAGGATAGTGTTTCAACACTTTTATGTAATATGATCAAAAAATACCATGAATACCTAAATAAAGATGAAAAATTTATTACAGTAAAAGGATTATGTTGCCGTTGATTGTTCTGAAAATACTTCCCCTTGCTTCAAATACACTTATCCTTTCATCCTTGCCACTTTCTGAAACAGTTCTGAAAGTCTTCGTTCATTAGTGTCGTTTTGTCTTTGCCTCCATGGTTCAGAACTGACTCAAAACATTTAAGAAAATTTCTGTCAAATGAAAACATTGTGGTGTATTCTCATCCACCTTGTTCGCTGGAGCTCGCGTAGTGTGACTTCTGGCTTTTCCCTAAAGTCAAAATGGTCGTGGTAAACTTTTTGAGAAACTCAGGGCTTAAAGGCAGCCGTGAGAGCACGATAAAGACTCACAAGAGAGGACATCCATTACTCAAGAATGACGGGATAACGGTATTTAACACGAGGAGAATATTTCTGAAGAGGATTAATGGGATTGTGTTTTTTATTGTAGCACATTTTTAAAAAATTAAGTATTCTTCGTTTTTTAGCATACCTTGTATGTGGATTACTTCCAAAATTAAGTGAGAAATTAAAATAGGACTAGCAGTACTATGTTAGCAAGTTACGAAATATGGTCCAAAATTTATCTTTTAATAAATATATATTTTCTTGCCAAAAGTATTTGGGACATTTCTAAAGATATTTGCACACACAAATCTTCAGTATAATTCTGAAATTAATTTGTTTCTTAAAGACAAAGTGAAATGGAAGAAAAATGTGAACTGGAGTCAGTTTGAAGTGCCTTGAGAATGTCGCCCACATTGAAATGCTTGCTATTTGACTGATCTTTGAACAAATCTTGACTTGGGACGAAGCTCTAAACGAATCTGGCGGAAACAACATTAGACAACTTGAAATGTCTACTTTACTGGCAGCACAGTCATTGTGATGACGCTGGGAAGGGGATGAAAATGCAATGAGTAGCCAACGGACTTTATTGCTGCACACGTCCAGTTTCTTTTACACAACATATTTCAAACCCATCTGTTCTACTTCCACCTTCTTGTAAATGGATACACTGGTCTAGTTGTCTTATTTGGATCATCTGCAATAGTTTCCTCTCTCTCTACTTTTATTCATACTCCACTTCCTCACAAAAAGCTGGTGCAGTGTTTCAAAATGAAGACAGAAATAACACCACATTTTCTTCAGTATATTTTCCACCAGACTCCCACTGTGCATGCAGAAAAGATCAAAAGGTTTAGCATTATCATATAAACACTGCCTGGTTCAATCCTTGCCTAATTTTTTTTAGCTTTGTATTCCACATTACCACTTAGCCTCCCTGGGTTCCTGCAACTCTGGTCTTCTAGTTCCTTAAATGCATCAATCTCTTTCTCATTCAGATTTTTCTGAAAATGCTATTTCCTCTGACTGAAAAATCCTGTCCACTATGCAACTCTTCTCTTTCCTAACTCTTATCATCCTTCAGGATTCAATGCTAGCATTAGAAATAATGCCCAGAAAGACCTTCTTTGGTCTCCAAACTAATTTAAATTCCCCTTGTACATTCTTCAATAGAACCTTTTCTTCCCCTTCAGATGTTTTCATGCATAAAGGCATCCATTCATTCACCAATCATTGCTGAGTACTTAGTATGCACCCCTGTTCTCAGTGCCTAAGAGGCATGGTCTAAGCGTACGTCAATTATAATTTGCATTGGTATATATTTATGTGTGTATTTAATACTTGTTTTTTGGAGTATTATTCAGCCAAAAAAAAAAAGAGTGACATTTTGTTATTTGCAGAAAAATAGATGGTTCTGAAAATCAAGTTCAGTGAGATAAGCCAGACTCAGAAAGACAAATTCTGCATGTTCCCCATTATATGTGAAATCTGAAAAGATGACAAAAAAGTAGAAGTGAGACTTATTAGATAAGAAGAAGGGAAGAAGGAGGAGTAAGAGGGAGTGGAGTTCAAGAGTGAATACTGGGCGTGAATCTGATCAAAACACTTTTTGCAAGTTGAATGCCCCCCAGAAAAAACAAGTAGGGAGGGTTGGGTGAAGGGGGGAATGGGGAAGAATGATTCAAGTACGTTATGTGCATGTATAAATCTTCCAAATGAAACCAATTAATTGGGATAATCAATATATATTAATAAAAATGTAGGGGAAAATTCCTGTAAGCTGAGAGATCAAATAGTTCAAAAAGCAAAGAGATCAGAAGCTGCTAAACTGTTTACAATACATTAGTGACAAAGGTAGCTCTAGAAACCAGTCTCAAATAGGTTTATGTAGGTAGCAGGCATGGCAAATTCCACTAGCTCCTGTCTTCTTGGTGTATAGCTCTACTACATTTCCCAGATTCCTACGTAGTGAAGTCATGTGATTATGTTATAGGCAAGGAATTTGATAGGATCCACTTCTATGTCTGCCATGGAAGTTTTCCTGCATGCTTACTATGCTTTTTAGTCTTTTTTTTTTTCTTGCTAGAAATAGAGGACTTTGTAATTCTAGAGAATGGCCGAATCCTAGGGTGAAAAGGTGCTGGGTCTTTGAATCATCACATGGAGAAAATATACCCGCTTATCAGGATCAAATAACAAAACACCAAATAACAAAATTTGGTATTTTCAATGTCATATTTCTTCTAAAATAAAAGTAATATATAGCATCCAGTTTATTTCAGACTTTGTCTTATAGGAAATAGAGCAGTACAACAGATAAAACTGATAATTACTGGACTAAATTCATATCATTTACCTAAGAGTTCCAACAGGTTTTTGGATGTTACATAGCCAACCCTAGAAATAAACACACTTTCCCCTCAATAATGTATAAAATATGACATAATTTCTTGTTATTCTTTATATGAGCTGTAGAACTCCTTAATTTTAAAACTAAAAAGTTAAAAATGTTAACATCTTACTCTGTACTTCTAATAAACGTTTGAGTTTATTATAGACAAATGCAGGTATGAATTTAAGAAATGTGCCCAGTTTTTCCACTGTGATTTTTTTTTTTAATCATCTAATGAGGAATGTTGTATTGTGATTTGGGTCATTCTGAAATAATTGCACAACGACCCTTTAAAACACCGATTTAAGGGAATGAGCTGTTGAAAATGTAGAAAGCATGACAGACATGACTTAAACTACTTGACCAAAAAAGAATACCAGCTAAGGACATACATATCTTCTCTTACCATATTTTACCATATCTTATGGGAGTAAAAGCAAAAAATAGGAAGACTCTTGGATGATGTATGTCTACCTCTATTTCTTGATCTCTATATAAGATTAATTAAAAAAAAGAGAGAATGGTAATGGAAATGTGCCTAGAAAAATTATTAACAAATGAAACACAGCTTCTCACAAAATGGTTACAAGCCTAGGGAAGGAATTAAACAGTCAGAAAATTATGTAAGTCAACATTTAAAGTCAGATAGTTGAGGAAGCATCTGAACTAATTGTATGTTCACTCTCTGATAGTCTCCTACAAAAGACAGTGTGGGAAACTTGCTCTGATAATATTTACTGAATGCTCAAACGCTTGATGAAGAAAGCCCTCTCTTTTTTATTCTGGTGTTGATGCAACTCTGCCACCCTCCTATGAGTCTAGTGAGTACAACACTGTGTATAATCTGACCCTTTATGGAGATTTATTCTGTGCCTTTTACATATTGAGATATGTATTGGAAGATTATTTCATGAATAGGGATATCTAGAATGGAGAAGGGTTGCTGTGTTACTATGCCAATATCCATACACAAAGTTGACATTTTTCTCTTCTCTCAGTCAACAGAAACTATCAATTAACTTGATACATTACAAGGTGGGATTAATAACACTCTTAACCTTTGCCACTTTCATGAACAGGCTCAAAAACTTGTATGTAAATCTTATTAACAGTAAAGAGTACTGTCCTAGCACCTATATACAAGATTCACCATAGATATCAAATACTGAGGCTAATAAATACCTTTAAAATCATAGCATTTATTTAGCTAAGTCCTCCACATAGTTTAACAATCTCCAATGTGTTCAGGAATAAGAATTTATAAGCAATAGCTCAGCGTTATGAAAATCTCTATTTCTAGGATGGCATGTCCTGCCTTATGTTTAAAGGCTATGGAATAATCTTGAGAAAGTTAGGAAAAGAATGTGTTGTCTTCCAGTGTAAACGCGATCATAATGTATGCACCCAGTTTGTAACCTCAGAAGATGCGCAAAGAACTTCTAAAGAGCAGCAATTCAAAGAACAAATTTGCCACTTAAAAAACAAATTCAAATACTCAGTATACATTAAAATGTTTTCAAGTGTAAGGAACATTAGAAAGGATGCAATGAGCCGCTTAGAATATTACTTCTTTTTATATTTACTGTAATAAAGGATTCATCGTACATGGTCTAAACATTCTGGCAAGCTGCAGCAACAGAGGAAAACACTAACGCCAGATGCATTTTATATCCATATTAGGCCGGAGATAAATGACTGGTTGAAGTGAACTTAAAATTATGGTTTTCTTTTGCTCGCAATTTTTCTAAAAGGTCACTGATGTTCTTTTCAGATTATAAAGTGAGGCGCCAAATTGTGTACTTCTAGAATATTCCTGATGATTATAAATACAACAGTGACTAAACCAATTCTGAACTGAAAATAAACTAAGAGATGTTCAAGTGACTGAAAATCTTTGGAAAGCCTTCTCGCTCCCCAGTAGGACTTAGGAGATGTTTCAAAGTACGTCATCCCAGGGAGTCTTTTGAAATAACTGTCTAACCGCACTCTTTTAAAACTTTATTAGCTTCCAAGTAATTTTGTCTATGTTTCCAAGCTAATAATATAAATATTATAGATAGTCATAAATAACTAATGTTCACAAAAATGTCCCCTTAATAATAACAGTCAACATGGGCTGTGGATTTAGCTCAGTGGCGCTGTACCTGCCTCACAAATGCAAGGTCCTGGTACAAAATAATAATAATAATATAATAATAATAATAATAATAATAATAATAATAATAA
>NW_022900942.1:48631856-48657798 GCF_012274545.1 Fukomys damarensis
TAAAACATTTCTTAGTAGGTAAATGTCTCTCTTCTCTGTTTCTCTATAGCTTTAATCTTTCTATAAGTATTTTTTTATTTTTTTAATTGAGTCTATTGGTACATTTTAGGTACACAGTACAGTTCCATTCATTACTGGGATCTTGTACCTTTACATGTCAGGTCTTGGTTCTCATTTTTTCCCCTTGCCCCACCCCTCCCTTCATCCCCACTCCCCTCCCCATTACAAACACTTTAATTCCATTTTTTTCATTTTCTCACATTTTTTTCTTTTCCCTTAGTCCCCTTCCCCTACCCCTCCCACTTTCCCTACACCTTTAGCCCTTTTCTTCCTTTTCACATTGTTAATTATCCCACTATAATAGTACTCAAGTATTTGTTTTTATACCACTCATTTAAAATCTCAGAAGATGAGTAGGGCTATGAAGGGATGTAAATGGTCAAAGAAAGGCTGAAATCATTTTCAAAGGAGATTTAGCTTATTTGTGGATTTAAAATGTCTGTTACTCTTACATTCCATTATCTTCCATATTTCCACTGGCCGTTAGAAGAGTGAGAGATGATTTAGAGAAAACATTTAAAAATACAATTGATGAAATATGTAGTGTTTAGCTTGTTGTAGGGTTATGTTTTGGTAGTTCGGCGCTAGGTTATAGAGCGTTATATATTTTTAGAGGTATATAAATTGGATGTTTAATGACTTACGGGAATTTAACAAGTCATGCACTTAAAGAATATAGTTTCATTGCTGTGATTTATGTAATAATACTTTCATTAAGATCTCACATTGGCAACTAGCTCCTAAATGTAGATCAGAAGACGTAATCCCAGTTTTTAAAAGGATAGTTTTGTCATATAATTTAAAATATATTTAAGAACAAAAGAAATATTTATTAAGATATGATTATATATCAGATAAATTATTCAAACTATTCTGAGTAGGGGAAGAGACTCTCTCGTTGTGGCCATGAGCACCATATTTCTCTATCTTTAAGTAAAAGAAATACTTATGAATTAAGATGATGGTAATATGTTCCCATCTAGAACTTGAAAATGTGGGAATTAAGATGTCCTGTAAGAGCTAAAATATAAATCCACCCATAATGAGTGGAGCCAGGTATACATAGTCCCTCTGACGATAAAGAAAGATTCTATATGCAGATCACACTTGAGTGACATGTAGGCCCTAAAGTATCAGCTACAAATATAGTTTTGGAGCCAGACTGACTAGATTCCAGTCTCAAATACAGTACACCATTTTCCAGACAGGTAAATTAGCTAAATATTGTGTCTCTGTTTTCTCAGCGCTAACGTAAGAATAGGTATAGCATTTATCACAGAGTTGTTGTTCAATAAATTTAGCAAGTATAATGCCTAGAAGGCAGTACTGTTAGTACTCTACAAAATAGCCATTCAGTTACAAGACTGCGTTACGTAACTTCGCCTCCCCTTCAACTGCAGGGGAATCAGCAACAGAAGCATAGCAAAGATAGAGTCAGGGAATGAATTAATACTCATTGCTCTCCTACGATATCCAGGCATTTTATTAAATGTTCCATATCCAGTAGCTCATTTAATTCCCAGAGATACTTTTTAGCTAAAAGAGGCTAAGTGACTAATTAAAGGACAGGTGACAGTTAAGAAGTGAGGCTGAGATGCCTGGGAACTGTCGAACAATGGCCTCTCATTACTCTTTCCAGTACATCTAAAAGAGATAATCAGGCAGAAAAACGGCCGGTTTACATGGCGATTCTGACAGCAAACTTACCTTTTCATTGAGACGTATGCTTAGCTCTAAGCTCTTCAATATTTGGGTAACCCAGAAAACTGGCGTTACCCCGATTTAATTTTACTAAACAACTCTTGCATTCTATCCGCCTTCCTCCATCTGCCTGCAGGTAATGATAGGGGAGTTTGCCCATGGAAGTATCCTTCTATACTGCTTTTGGTTTTGTATTTGTTTCCTTGAGCTTGGACAATACAGATTTAACTCTGAGAACGAACTGTCTGTACCATACACAATACAGTGGTCTAGCCCTTGCACCATGATGTTCAGAGTAAAACTGGTAGTTAACAGACTAGCTGGATGGGCTGCTATGTGGAATGAGGATCCATGTCTACACAAATGATTGGCTTAAGAGTATCTGAGAACCAAATGGAAAGACGTCTTAATGAACTATTCTACCGTACTGATTCACTGCTGAAGTTTATCTCCCTTGAAACTCAGGGTGAAATCTGTTGTCACTGTGGTTTGGGGATGTGAGACAGTAAGAGGTAACCAGGTTGCTAAGAGGCATTAATGTTTTCTTGTGGTAGGTTAAATCTTATGGGATCAGGTTAGTTATAGAGAATGGGTTCTGATACAGTGAGGCTGCTCTTTTGTTTTGTTTTTTCCGCATTTGCTCTGCTTCTCTGCCATGTTATGATACCGCACCGGACCATCACCGGAAGCTGAACCGACTCTGTTTCATGCTCTTGGTCTTCCTAGCTTTCTGCATTGTGAGCGAAAATAAACTTGTATTTCTTACTAAATCACCTACTCTCAGGTATTTTGTTATAGTGACAAAAATACGGACCATCACACATGCAAGAAATTTAACTCTATTTAATTTTGATGGAGTACTTTCTTTTTCTTCCACTCATGGGGTGGAAATATATCTTTTTGTTTCTTTGAAATTTTTCCTTGAATGAACAATAATTTTTAGACAACAGTGGCTTTACAGTTATGAAGGATCTGATAAGAGAGGTTGAAGGGGGAAATGAACTGTGCTTAATCAAATCCTGTTTGCTAAAAGTAAATAGCAGAGCAACAATAGCAACAATAACTGGCTGTGAGACGAATTATGCTTAGAGTTGAAGATATACCTCATTTCTTTGATTGTGGCACAATATTAGGGCATAATTCCATCTACTTCCTTTCTCCTGGAATAATACAGAGACAAAATACCAGCAATTAGGTAAGCAAGGTCTTATGTAAGTAAATATGGCATTTATTCATTTGGAAGCTTGGCCTGGCTGGAGGCCACTAAACAACTGGTAGGTGCTGACCATTTCCAGCCTTCTCCTCTTAGGTTCTTTCTAGGAGTTGGAGTCGATGACATTTCATGTTATATACACATTACTCATCAATTTCTTTTATGCCATTTCACAGTAATTAGCAAACGATTTACTAAATTAATTTAAATGAACACTAGTGATCCGCATTTTAGTTGACAGCTGAATATTCTTATGGCACAGTCACGACTTTGGATTCTGTTAACTCCGTGACTTAAAAGCTGTGGGTGAGGAGGGAGATATTTTAAACCATGACAAAACAAAATAAATTTAGAAAGAAGCATTCTGCACAGTAGCATTTCTCAAATTGTGATCTTGGGCCTTTGAGGGTTCTTGGGACTGTTTCAAGGTATCCACAAGTTCAATATCACTTTCCTACCGCCAGCTTTATTCACATATTTGTACGTGAACGGATTGTTTAAGAGCAATAGCGAGTAAAATTTTCAGTGTCTCTGCAAGAATCAAGGGAATCACCTCAGACTGTGATAGTGATTTTTTAACTGCAGTTAAAAAATGGGTATATTATTTCTGTTTCATTGATGAAATGGTACAAAATATTAATTTCTCTAAAGCTCAACTTCAAATACACATTTTAATATTTTGTGGGATGAAATGGGAAGTATACATAAGGCTGTTCTGTTGTTCACTGGTGACTATGTATGTGTGTGAATAAAAAGGGTTTGTGCCAATGATTATAAACAACTCATTGCTTTTTAAAGGAACATCATTTGAAGTCAAAAAGACTGAAAGACAAACTATGGTTATTCCCATATGGATGTTTCACAAGTGTTTTTCGAAAATGAATGAAGTGAGCTGTCAAGTAAATGAAGTGAGCTGTTCAAGTAAAACAAATGACAGTTGTGTTGTTCATGATCAAAATGGAGATTTTAAGCAAAAATTAGAATTCTGGAAAGCTTGCATCTGCCACTATAAGCATGACAGCATCCCAAACCTAAAAGACTTTTCTGATGAGATTGATGATGATCTTAACAGAAGTTCCTTTTGTTGTTATTCTGAGTAAAAACTGTCAATATTTGGAATACCTGTTTAACTCATTAAGCCTATATTTTCCAAGCAATCAAAACATGATGTCATAAAATCATACACAGATAAAAATACATACAAAATGTGAAATAATGGATGTCAACATAATAAAGTATAAAAAGATAATCGAAATGATTTAAGATTTCACATTGCAATTCACTTTTAAGAAATGATCACTTGTTGAATGTAAATAAATACAGCCCTTATGGAAAACAGTATGGAAATTCTTTTAAAAATAGAAAATAGAATGACTATATAATCTAGCAATTTCTCTTTGAGGCATATATTCAAATGAAATTAAACCAGTATGTCATAGATATCTGCACTACAATATTGAGTGAACATTATTCATCACAACCAAGATATGGAATCAACCTAAATGTTCAACCACAGATGAATGGATAAAGAAAAGTTGGCATATATTATATACAATGAAATATTATTCCATCTTAAAAAGGGAATCCTATCATTTGCAATAGAATGGTTGAACCTGGAAGACTCTGTATTAAGTGAAGTAAGCCAGGCATAGAAAGACAAATGATTCTTGATTTTTCTCACACATGAAATCTAAAAAAGTTGAAAGCACAGATGTAAGGCAGTAGTACCATAATTGGCAGGGAGTGGGGGTGTGGAGATGTTAGTAAGTGCACAAAGTTTTTAGTTACAAAGGAGGAATAAGTTAGAGATTTAATGTGGATGGCCAATAAAATCTACATGGACAATATAGTTAATAGTAACGTATTACATTCTTGACAATTGCTGAGAGAGTAGGTTATAAATGTTCTCTTTACAAAAAATAAGGATATGAAATAATACACATATTAATTAGCTCAATTCAGCACTTCCACAATGCATACTTACTTTCTAATATGCTGCATACCATGTAAACTTATAGCTACCAAAACAAAAGTAATAACCTCTGGCTGAGTCTAGGATTAATGCAGAGAATATTTACAATGACCTGCAAAAGGTATTAAAATAATCTTAACTTTCCACTTTATATCTGAGACTGAATTTTTAAAATATGCCTTAACCAAAGCAACATATTTTAATAGAGCAAGTTCTGAGGTAGATATGAAAATTCACCTACTCTTTGTTAACAGAAACACTGACACAATTTGTGAAAATGTAAAATTTCTTACTAAACGTTTTTGCATATAAATTATAGTTTATTTTTAATAAAATGTGTCATTTAGACTAATAGATAAATGATTTCTTATTTTTGATAGGATTCATAAGTAAACTTAAAAATCCTTAGTTTTAATTTCTAATTTGGGCAATACCAGTTGAAGTATCACACACACAAAAGTCTTTGGGGTTCTCAGTATTTTTAACAGTATGAAGAGACCCTATAACTATAAAGTTCTACAATAGGTAATGTACAGAAATGCTTTGGAGCAAAGGAAAGAAATTGCTTAGAGAAAAGTGAATAAAAATACGAGCACCAAGGATAAAAAACAAAACCTATGGAGGTTATGTTATCCATATCTCAAACTAAAATTTAAAAGTGTTTTGAAAGGCATTAAATAGATAAGCACTGTCTTTTCTGCTGGGAGTTAGGTAAACACCTCAGTTTTGCCAAGAATACTATAAAAGCCATTTATTGAATATCTATTGTGTGTCACACAATGTACTGTAGGTTTTGTGTAAATTATCTAATTAATCAATTGAACAGTATTATTGTCCTGTAAGCCTACATAATCCAATTTTGATGATGTCTGAACATTTGGTTGGAGCTTTCAGAAAGGCAGATCTTGCTTTCCCCATTTATTCTTTTTTCCTAAGCTAGAAATTCAAGGCCTGTGCACTGCTCTCCCAGCCTGCATGCCTGGGTATCTTTGGGCTGGTAAAACTCTTTATCAATATAATGGCCAGTAGTTAGGCAGGAAATGGAATTGTGTGTGTGTGTGTGTGTGTGTGTGTGTGTGTGTGTGTGTAGAAAGATATATTTTACAATTACAGGAGCCCTTGGAGTTTATTATTTGTGGATTCTGTGTATATTGGAAACATTTCCTGCTTACCACCTCTTTCTCTCTCATCCCTACCTGCTTGCTTTTTCTCTTTCAGTTTGAAACATTAACTTTATAAAAAAATCATGTATTGCAAGGTACCCGATTCTATTCCTTCCTTATCCTTTTTTTTTATACTGGGGATCAAACTCAGATCTTGAGCTTATGAGGCAGGTGGCAACACCACTGAGCTAAATCCCCAGCCCTTATGCCTTTCTTGCTATCAAATGCCTTTGTATTTCTCTTTATTTCATAATTAAATTTAACATTAACTTCAAACTATTAATCTTGTTTTTAATAAAATTCTTACTGTTTTATGCTCGCCTTGATTTCTGGTGTTGAAATATCATAACTTCTATATTGGTCATTATACATCTGCTGTATTTCAACTATCTTAAAGTTTAAACAGAATTTTGTGGGTTGCACAGACACCACTTCTCTTTAGCATTACACTCTGAATTTCAAATAACTGACTTGCTATGGACATTTGGAGCTCATCATGGTTGTAAGAACTGTCTCATTCTAGATATCAGAAGAGTTACCATGTAGTATCCAAGGACTGACTTAAAATTCTGGATGTTCTTTATTTTTAAACATGGCACAATATTTTCATGTTCAGACTCTTGAGTGAGACTTGGATTCAAGTATTGTTCATTATTTACTAAATTAAAGAAATGTCCCATCTTCTCTATGGAAACCCTAACTAACAGCAAATTTTTCTTTTAAAAGATGAATTTGAAAATTGACAGTCTTTACTGAATTTAAATGAAGGTTTTTCATATAAAATTTATTTATAATAAAGGCTTTGATTCTATGTTGAAATTGTCTGCTTCTAAAAGTTCTAGTGTGAGCAATGTATGTAAGCTACAGTTGGCATATTACACAGGAACAAAATTTACCAGTAAAGCACTGAATGATTTTTGAAAGAGCTGAGAAATCCCGCTGATAGAAAGATTCTCCCTGACAGGGGACAAGAGTTCAAGCTGAGTTCTGGCATTTTCTGCAGAGGACTTTTCCAAAACAACACCGGGGAACCGTTAAATAAGGCACTGTGCCCAGAGTATGTAGAAATCTACAACAAAGCAGATCAGCATAGTGTGCAGCTTTTATGTTAGACAGAGCTGAAATGCAATAGGAACCACTAGGCTTGCTTTTTAAATGATCCTCCCCTTAAATCACTATGCTGAGTTCTGGCATTTTCTGCAGAGGACTTTTCCAAAACAACACCGGGGAACCGTTAAATAAGGCACTGTGCCCAGAGTATGTAGAAATCTACAACAAAGCAGATCAGCATAGTGTGCAGCTTTTATGTTAGACAGAGCTGAAATGCAATAGGAACCACTAGGCTTGCTTTTTAAATGATCCTCCCCTTAAATCACTATATTAGCCACCATACAAGAAGTAGAAAAAGCATAATCTCATGTAATCTGCTTCTGATACTAAGGGATTTATAAACCCTTATTAAGAGTTTTGCATGGAAACAAAGTCTTTGTAAATAGGGAAGGGAAGGCAGGGGAATGGGGAAAAAATGAAAACCAAGACCTGTCATGTAAAAGTACAAGATCCCAATGATGAATGTAACTGTACTGTATATCTAAATTGTACCAATAAACTCAATGAGAAAAAAAAAGTTTTACATACATTTTATTTTCTTTTACTAAAAGAATACTAGGTTGAAAATGTTATGATACATAGAAGATGATTTGACTAAATAAAGTTTGTCAGAGTAAAGAAACCTAGTCAGCAAAAAAGAACAACAACAAAAACCAAGAAATAAGAACAACAGACTTACAATTCTGCCAAATGGAGGAAGAGTTGCTTCTCATAAATATAACCAAAAGGAAGACAGTGCAGTGTTTGTAGAGGATGAATTTCCAAAGCAAATGAATCAAACGTTAAAACAAGTATAATGTGAACTGTGAAATTTCTAGTAGGAGTAGAGCTGACTACATTCTATCCAATTATTCCATTGTGTGGATGAAAAATGAAGTCATACTTGTGAGATCTTTTAGGCACATCAACTCTTGGAAGAAGAATCAGTTTGCAAATGGGAGTCCTTGGTCCATATCTTAGATGAAAGAATGTGATCTAGACTTCGTACTAACCCTAGAAGTTTGGTATAATTTTTATCCTCAGCAAAGAGAGTTTAAGTAAGCCATCAGTGGCCACAGCTAGTAAATGGTAGAATTATGGTTTCAGAAATTCAGAAGAATTGGGCTGTATGTGTCACAGGATATGGCTAGGTAGTGGGGTGCTGGAAGTGGGATAAAGAAGATGGCTGGAGAGGCCATCATTTTCAAGGATTACCACCCAGATTTGCGAGGTAAAGTGGAAGGCTATTAGACCTTCAAGAAAATGTCTAATAATTCCAAGGCATTAAGAAAGGTCTGGAAATTACCCTTCCAAAGTGAGAGAGGAAATGCCAACCACACACCCAGCCCTGCGACACAGGATTGGGTAGAGGGTTAGGTAAAATAAGAACTTTTCTGGAGGGGAATGCTAGCAAGGCGGTGTAATCAGTGGCCCAGTGGGCTTCAGTCAAAGCCAGGAGATGGAGAGTGCTTAATGAAGAGAGTGAGAGTGTGGACAGCTGGTGGAAACAGCAGTCCAAAAACAGAAGGATTTAGGAGGAAGATAACTGAAGATGCTGCCTAGTGATAGATGCTCAGGACAGGATGAAGGACTGGAAACTTTATATGTTTGGTTGTAGTCGACCAAAGGCCATAGCCATAGTTGGCATGGAAGTCCTGAGAAATGAGGCATCTTAGGGTCACCTCGAAGATTTCATTAAGACCTGGATTTACTGCTTTTTAAAAGAAATCCTAGTCTCAAAGGGCACACTGTAGGCTGAGTGAATTCTTGGAACCAACACTAAAGATTCTGAGTCAGGATGGAAGGTATCCACTATTCAGGAATCTAAACAACAAGGATGATATGATAAAATAAAGTAAGGCAGAGGAATAAACATGAAACCAATTCTGAACTCTGGATTCCCAAACCTGCCTACTGGCTCTTACTTTGGTTACTTATGAAAACTCCAAAGTTAGAGGAACATTACCTATTAGTAAGTACCACTTGAGTTGGAAGGCCTTCTGAGGTAATCTATGCTAATAAAAATAAGGAAACACTAGGGAAAATCTGGGAGATTTTTTAATATAAATAATGCAATAATCATTTTGTGTTTTAGTTGAAACTAAAAATTGAGCTGTAATGAGAAATGAATTGTCCTTATTAAGAAAATAAAAGAGCTATGTAAGCATAGTGGAGAATTGCTTCTTTGTTAAAGTATTTTGTAATATGCTATTTCATAATATAATAAAATATTTGGTGTAATAAAACATGAAATTTTGCAACTAGGAAAATAGATGGTAAAGTTGTTAACACTATTTCATTGAAAAAATCATTGTGTTTGAATATTATACACTTTAAATAATCAGAGATTCTGAATACCTGGGTATAATGGGTCTCAATCAGTTTGAAAATATAAGTTTACTGAGTGTGACAAACAAGTTGAAGTATGAAAAAAGGGGAAATGCATAGGGCTTGAAAGAAATCAAGCAGCCAACAATACTTCATACAACTGTTGTTCTGCATTATATCTTTAAGAACTTGGAAGATTTATATTTACAACAAAGAAAATTGTTATTCAGGGGATATGTAATTTTGAAATGCCAGAAGGTTACTGGAAAGTCTCTGATAAGCAGTTCTTTTAAAAAGCATGAAATAAGATTTATCTGGATCAATAAGAAAAGAAATCTCAAAGAACATAATGCAATCTGAACATTGTGTAAGTAGAGGACAAGGGAAATGAGTCTTTCTCCATAATTGAATCGCCAACCTGACAGCCAGCTTGATTTATAAAATTGTATGTCATGCCTAAAGATCCTTATGACAAAAAGGATCAAAAGAAATCACTGTCATTTGAATATGTGCATCTACCAAATCACTTGTAAATTCTTCAGTAGAATTTATCTGGCGCCTGCCTCTTTTATATCTTTTAGCTTCCCATTTTATAAAAAATAATATGATTTGTAGATGTTGGTTGACTGAGGAAGGATACATAGGATAATTTTATTATTTTAGTCTATGTTTTTGCAGTGCTGGGGATCAAGCCCAGGGCCTGACATGCTAGGCACCTGCTCTACCATTGATCCACATCTCCAGTCCTCAGAAGAATACTTTTCAGGTCTTTCATATATGTGGAGAAATGACTTAAACAAATCAGTATTTAGTAACTATTGTAGGACTTGAATTTATACTTTTAATAAATTAGCTTATGATCAGCGGATGTACCAGGAAATTTCTACAAGTAACTAAAGCCAAAAGAAAAAGATGCAACATTACAAAGTCATTAATAATTAAAAAATTAAATAGAAAATTTGAAGGAAAATATTTCATAGTTTTCCCAGATGGAACAGATATCCAAAAGAGAGGTGGGTTGTTGGTGGCTTCTCCGCAAGCCCAGCTGCATGGGCACAGATCAAGTACATCATCCTGCCCAGGTCTGGGTAGTTCACCTGGAGCATTATGCGAAGGACAGTGGACTGGGCCTTATAAAGATGATGGTGTCAGAGACCTGAGAGGACTTTCAGATAACCTGTCTTCTATGATTTCTCAGGCATCTTGATTTTGTGGACCGAAACCTGATGTCGTGGATGGATATGTGGACCCTAGGTGGGAGGAGTCAGTAGAGCATAAAGATGCCATGGGAACTGAGAAGGCCCTGAAGGAAGTGGTTTGGGAAAGGGGTCCAGGAAGGCTGCACCCAAGGGTACTGTAGAGATTTCCATGGGACAAAGGAATATAAACACACCTTACACAGATACACTCAGAAGAACCGTTGGTTTCCCCAAGTATCACAAGTTCTCAAGTTGAATTTGTTTTTGTTTGTTTAGACTAATGAAGTGAAAAAAAAAAGTTCAAGTTAGTTAAATCATCAGCTTACTTGATTTTGAGTGAGTCAATAGGTTTGACTGTGTGTTTAGTTTGTCTAAGGAATCTTCATGGGGACATTTTTCTTCTTCTAGTAATGGGGATTTAGTTTTTATTTTCAGTGTTTTCTAGTTACTCTAGAAAAAACAACAACATGCATTTTGAGCCAGTGGGAAGGAGTAAGAACAGCTGGAAATGATGATTCCTGGAAAGTGAGTCCACCGAAGAGCATACGTCTGACCCTTGAGCTGATTAGCTACAAATATTTCCATCTTAATAGTAAGGCATACTCAATCACCAAGTAATATCTAGATATATATTATCATCTATCTCCATGTGAAGCATGCACAGATTTTAGCTGTGTAACATTAAAAAGGATGTGAAGTACAGAAGACCTCAAGTCTTACAAAAATTCACCCACGTTATAACCTCTTTATCAGGAAGATCTATTACTCTATCCTGGGTGGAAATTGAACTGATCTATTGTGATTTCCCTTCATAAAGTCTTGTTGATTACAACCTGCATTCAGTGCGCTGACGGTTGCTGGCAACCTCTTGGGTTTATTTCTTCTAAGGTATTGAAATTGAACCAGTTTGTCTTTCCAAATATATTTCTTTTTAAAAAATAACTTCTTACAAAAGGAAAATTCATTTTTACAAGGCCCTGGATGCCTTCTAAAGGTTCTTAACATATGTGAAATAGGAATTCCTTTTGGACATAACTCTTACTCTACATAGGACATTTCCACTTCAGGGTTTCTCATAATATTTTAACAAGTGTTAATCTCTTATATATGTTTTTCATCTACTCCTTTGTAGTAGGGTAGGTCAACTAAGTTCTATAGAGACATTTCCGTAATGGTTAGGATTGTACATAAGGTCATTAGGTAGGCACAGAGAACTATATGTAGTAATAGCATTATGCGTGTCTAATCCTTTACAGATTTCAAACTGTTTAGAGGAACTCTACATAAAACAGTTCTTCAGAAGAGCAATAACTGGCCGTCTAATCCTTCTACTTGTTTTTACATATCAATAAACTGTCTGACAAACTACAGATACTTCCTCTTCTTAGCTATCAAGTCCAGAGTCCTCACCTGGGCATTCCAGGGTGGAATGCCTATCCTACGCTTCCTCAAGGCCACCAATTTACTCTTCCAATGTTCTCCAGAAAAGATCTGGTGCTTTGACCAGGTTCATCTCTGAAATGCATAGAGCCAGCTGTAGTCTCTTCTGCCTTCATTCATCATTTCCATCATTTCAAACTTCTTCTGCTTATAGTTCCAGCACATCTCAGCCTATCTCATGGTCCTTCTTTAAGATATCACTTACCTCTCCACTCAATACCAATTTGTCCTTTCATAGCCCCTACTTCCTAACTAAACATTTACGTTCTTTGGTATGTACATTTCATGATATTTTTATTCTTTTTATGCACATTTCACAGTATCTTGCCAGTTTATCAAGTTCTCTTACTACCTTATGAGTAAGTTTCATCTTCGCAAGAAGATGAATTCCTTACATAAAAAGGCTATGCCATATGTTTTCCCTCCACTTCTGTGCACCTCATGATTCACATGTGTCCATAGTTTAATGAGGCATCCTCAGCTGGAATGAATTCCCCTGCTCCATGCAGTACTTTCAGCCTGGGTGTTGTTTATTCAGCTATTAAAGCACTTGTCACAGCTGTTTCCCATCCTATCGTGTGAGCTCTGGGTGACTCATGGTCCTGTTTAATTCATCTTTTTAATCTGCCGAAGTATCTAAGATAGCACTGTTTATAATAAGAATTTAACAATACTAGCTAAGTGTTTCTATTAAACTTCAACTTTGTTTAACATGTCCACATTCTCTATACCACTCTTTTTAAGAAACAAACATTTTCACTGTTAAAATAGTCATACGTGAACAAGTTGCATTTACATCTGGCATGTGAGAAGAAAAAATTTGGTGTTTTCCTAATTCATTTATTCAAAAATAATGTTGTGGTTTCAATTTACGTAGTCATTCGTGTTGTCAAGCCATCATTATAGAAGGTGTGATTTAAAAAAATACAGTGTGTGTTTGAGTAAAAAAAAAATCATGCTACAGTAAAAAGCACAGTGCTATTAATCCCCTTCAAAATACTTCCCCTGGCTTTGAACACATTTATTCCATTGATCTTGTCAGTTTTTGAAGCAGTTCCGGAAGATCCCTTTACTGAGTGTCTTTAGTCGTGCTGCTGTAACTGCTGACTCAATGTCCTGAGTCAACTCAAAACGTTCACCAGTCATAGTCATTTTGACTTTGGGAAAGAGCCGGAAGCCACCTAGCACCAGAGCTGGTGAATAAAGGGGATGAAAACACACTGTGTGCCTTTCTATCGGATGGCATTTAGCAGCAGCATTCATGATAGTTTTGATCATGCCTTATAGAGACACTCGCCACAGAGACTTCTAGAACTGCTTCAGAAAGTTGCAAGAGTGATGGGACAATTGTATTTGAAGCTAGTGGGAGCATTTCAAAGGGAACCAACAGCAATTTGTATTTAACTATGATGATTTTTAAAAGGTAAACAAACATCATATATATATATCTATTACAATGCATGTAAGAGACACTACTGTATCAAAAGTGCAAAATACTAAACATAGTAGGTGCTTTTTAAAGTATCAGTTCTGCACAAGAACAGTATACTGCATAAGATTTTGGACATTATTCATTTCTTGCTTTCAGTATCTTATAAATTAATATGGCTGGATCTGGAAAAGTAAAATGAAAACCATCTTTCCAGAGTAATAGTCAACAAACCTTGTGTCATCAGTAATCAGTAACTGCTCACCTTCTGTTTTTCTTCTTCTTTTAATTTAAGTTTACCACTCTTTCTTTACAGGGGACAGAACTTTTTATGGACTCAGAGAGTCATGGGAAATCTATTCAATAGGCCCTTCAGTAATTTTAATTAAAATTCAGTTCAAATCAATCTCCTCTGCTTAGCAAAAGCATCTGCCATGTTTCCCCCACTTAAGAACTTGAGCTGAAAATAAGAGCATTTTCCTGTTATAAAAGTGCTGTGTCTGTGTAAGTTTAAAATAGCTTCCGAGGACAATTTTCAACAAATTTGGAAGAATCATGGTTTTAAAAATGCAACTTTCAGAAAACGACACTGATGCCTCATTCAGTGACATGGCTGTATTTCTTGCTACACAAAATGCCTTCTCTGTCCGCATGGGTTTAACTCCTTGGATCATTCGCCTATGCTTGATGTTTTGATTTGTGTGGCCAGCACAGCACAATGCCTTTTCCGTAACAGGTGTTCGAAAGTATTTGTTAAATAAATAGATGAATAAATACATTTTACAATAAAAAAGTTTTGCCTTAGTCCATTTATTTCCTTCTACTGCTGCTAAATTTAGTTACCAGTTCTAGCTTAGGATCTTCTCTCAATATTGCAATGCTTTTAGATTTCTGAGAATTGATGAAAGCTAAATAGAAATGCAAAAATATCTGGAAAGATAAAAGTGTTTTTGTCTAAACAAGAAAAGTGGGGGGAAAGGCACATCCATCTGCCCAGAAATTGTTTAAAAATTTAACTCTACATTGTGAATGGAGCGCTCTTTGATTTGGTTCTGGAGCTTTATTGCAGCCCCTAAGTAACCAAAATGAAACTCTTATAAAGTCTGCCTGTCTGGTCTTATTTGATCCTGGATCCTGCAGGTTTCTGTTCCTTGTTTCGCTAAAGTCTGCATATGCTAGTCCTCGACCCTACACTGATTTGGTTGTCATATTATACAGTTGTGATGAATTCCATGCCACTTCTGCCCCCGGAGTTCTTTTCCCCTATGGTGTTTTTCTCACAGGCCTGAACACACGGCTACGCCTGCAACCGTGGTCCTCTGCAGAAGAGACACTTTCACATTTTCAAGACAGTCTGATATTACCCATCACATGCACCAATCTATATGATTTTTGATGAAGCCAATGTGGCATATGAATAATAATTCAAGTCATACTTTTCACAGTAAAACACACTAGTTGGAAACATGAGCTAGATATTAGGCCAGATCTGATTTCTTCCTCCCACCTGCAGTTTTTAAAGTATAATGGACAAATTAAAAATTACATACATTTACAGTTTACAATTTTGATATTTTTATGCATTGTGATATAAATAAATCAAGCTAATTAACATGCATCTCAAGATATACTTTTTGTGTGTCAAGAACATTTAAAATCTACTTTTAGTAATTTTCAAGTATATATTATTAATTATAATCACCATGCTATATGACAGATCTTCAGATCCGATTTATCCTGTGGAATTGAAATTTTGTATCCTTTAGCAAATATCTCCCCATTCTTCCCAATATGACATCAGACTACAAAAACCACCTCTCTACTCTTTGCCTCTATGAATTCAACATTTTTTTGATTGTACATATTAGTAGGTGAGATCATGCAATGTTTGCTTATTTTACTTAACATAATTTCCTCTACACACACACACACACACACACACACACACACGTGGTGATCTACTGATGGACACTTAGATTGACTACTCGATTTACCTCTTGTAATACTATAATGAACATGACAGTGGGCTAGTTCTGATTTCTTTATTAAGAGTGCAGTACCAGTTTCTACATAAATTAGTTCTTTCCAAAAGCATTTCTGCTGAACATATATTGTAATATATATCTTGAAGAACTCTTGTTTCAAATATTGTGTGATCATCTGTACAGGTGAGAACATGAGATTTTTAAGGTATAACATACCTAGCAATATAGAAATGACAATATCTGAAATTTTCGATTAATACTTAAAATTTTAAAAAGGATAGTTGCATGAAATGGCCCCAAAGAAAATCACTCACCACCAATAGGTATTTCAAGTAAAAAGAATTCAAATTGGGCCAGGGATTTAACTCAGCGGTTTGGTGGCCTGCCTTGCAAGCGCAAGGACCTGAGTTCAATCCCCAGTACCCCCCAAAAAAAGAATTTGAATTATAGGGCAAACACAACTGTAATGTGTGTCTTGGTGTGTAATAAATAAGCAGTACCGTATATAAAGACCTGCTGTGTGGATTCTCTTTATCAGTCTAGGTGGGTCATTATCAATTCCTTTATTTTCTGGGTCATCCAAGTACTCATTTTCAGGAATTTTAAAAATAAACATTCAAATATTTTCAAGTGTGTCTTACTTAAAAGTAACTTAAAGATATCCTACAGTGTGAGTCCTTTTTTGGGTCTTTTTCCTCCTTACACCATCAAATTTCAGAAAGAGCAGCTTCATGTTGACTGCATTTCTTTTTCCCTTCCACTCCTCACCCGATGTGGTCCAGCTCCTTTCCCCACCCATCTCTATCTTGAACTGACTGCCAGTGAGGCTGCCACTGAACTTAGAATTGCAGAATCAAATAGACAGAAACTGTCCATCTTGCTTGTGTCATGCAACACTATTTATCATATCTTCCCCTGGTTTCTTTAAAACCATTTCCTCTGAGTTTTTTCCCCTTACTCTGGCTAATTCTTCTCAATATCGCTTGATTTATTTTTTTCTTTTGAGACAGGGTCTGACTATGTAGTTGAGACTGACCTGGAACTTGCTATGTAGCCCAGGCTGGTCTTGAACTCACAGATATCCTCTTGCCTCAGCCTCCTGAGGGCTGGGATTACAGGCGTGCGCCACCACACCCAGTGATCACTCAGTGATGTAATTCTGTTTCCTCAACCCAAATCACTCGTGTTCATTAGGATTCTTCCTCAGTTCTCCTTTTCCTTGTCATTTGCATGAGTATGGCAATAACCTACTTTTCATGATGTTAAGTATTTATACCTAAATGACTTTTAAATCGATGTCTCTACACCAGACATTTCACCTGCATATATCCAATTACCTACTGGACACTTTTACATAGACAATCCACCAGAGCTTCCAACTCAAAATAGCCACAGTCACTGTGCTCATTCTTATCATACGTGAACCCTTTCCCACTTTCCTACTACTGTGAAAGACATTACCCTCCATTCTGTTGCTAGAGCAAGAATCTGGAAACCAACCTCTACAGACTTTTTGGTCTTTTCCTCTGACCCCTCTCAAAAGCTCTCAGTCACAATTTGCCTATATATGAAGCATCTCTTAGATTTATCCTAATTTCACTATCATTATTTTTTTAATAATTTTATTTTTCCCCCGTTAAGTTTATTGGTACTTTTTTTTTTTTTTGAGACAGGGTCTCACTATGTAGTTGAAACTGACCTGGAACTCACTATGTAGCTCAGGCTGGTCTTGAACTCACAAAGATCCTCCTGCCTCAGCCTCCGGAGTGCTGGGATTACAGGTGTGCGCCACCACGCCTGGCTTCACTGTCATTGTTATTATGATTTTCTTAGAACATTGTACTCCAATAGTTTCTTGCTAGAATTTCTGGTATATTGACTTTGCTGTTTCTCTTGGTTTGGGGTTCTCTGCCTTGCAGTGCTTCTTATAGACTAGCGATGGTATTTTTTCTAGAATTCAGGTTGATTATGCTATTGTTTGTTCATAGTTCTTAAAAGGTTTTTTCTCCTTGCAGTGTAAACTTTAACCTCCTTAGCATAGTTTTAAAATCCTTTTATGATATTTCTTGTCTGTCCAGTATAATTTTTATATAACTCATTACACACATTTTATTTCAGCAGCACAGCCATTTGCAGTTGTCTAAAGATATGATATGATATTCTCTTACTGCTCCGATGTTTCTTAAATTATGTGTATTTACTTCTTCCAGAATGTTATTGCACATTTATATTGTGCATCCCCATCTGCAATGGTTTCTCAAATTATGGTTATTTTTAGGGATTCCATGTAACTTTTCCTCTATTAATCCTTTGCTTCCTCTCCTGGTAGGGCTTCAGTTGTGTCTGTCACTGAAATCACAAACATCTGCTCATGTATGTGCCTTTTCCTGTGCTTTGTGAGTTCCCTGAACGTAAGAGATTTCAGGAGGAGACCTCACTCGAAAAATTGGTACGTGGTTGGTGATCAAGGAAGATGATGAATGAATAAGGCCATCTGGCTGTGGTACCCATTGATGTCATCACATTGATTGCTAGGGTTGATCTGACCGATCGGCCTGGCTGGGTGGGGGTCTCCCTTCTCCCTCACTGCTCCATGTGTGTCCCATCTAAAAGGATGACAACTCCCAACAGAGGAGAACCACTTCCTCAGTCAAGGGTATAGGAGTAACTGTGCTCCCCTGCTAGGACCCCCAGACAACTTCCCAAGAAAAATGATGAATGAATACAAACAGGAATTAAAAAAATATAGATTCTCCTCATTGTCAAGGGCCATGCACTGGATCGACTACTTTCATGAAACAAACAAAAAAAAAAATGATAAGACTGCAAGTAAATATTTTCTTACTTTCCAAACAGGAGATTTCTACTAGTCACTTTGCTGTTGCTGGGACAAAATACCTGATACTTGCAAGTTACAGGAGGAGAGATGTATTTTTGGCTCACAATAGTTTTCAGAACATGGTTACCAGCTCCAGTACAGAAGTGGCACAATGGCGGTGCCTACCGGAGGAAAGCTGCTTATATCATGGCAGTCAGGAAGTGGAGACAGAGAGAGGAGGATCCAGGAAAGGAGATAAACCCTCCTAAAGCATCGGCCCAGTGACAGCTCTTCCCACCAAATGCAGCCACCTTACAGGACATCAACTGCCCTGGACTATGCAGTGGATGAATGTGCTGATATGAGCAACGAGCGCCGCACCCACATCTCCTAGCACTCTAGGGGATGCTCAGGAGTGTGATCACGCTCAGTCTCCGGCGTTGAGACTGGCTTAGAGCCGGCTGAAGGACGTCCCTTCCTCCTATTCGCTGCCTCCATCGCTTGCCCAAAAGATCACCTGATATAGAAATACGAGAGGATCAACCAATCATGTTATGCCCCACATACAGTGCCCCTCCCCTTGATCCTTGATTATACAAGCGAGTGCTCTGCCTATTAAAAACGGAAGCGTTCCAGAAACCTCCCCAGAGTCTGCCTGGTGATTCCCCACTTTACCCGCCCAATCCGAGCTTCAGAACCAGAGTAACTGTAGGACAACAGACAACAACACTGCTGCGCCACCACAGGTCAACCATGAGACTTTGGGGGACTATTTTACATCTGAAGCACAACAGCACTAGTTTGGTTTTCTCTTCACTTGCAACACAAAATCATTAAAAACATGAAAAAAGAAAAAAAAGAACTTTCTAACAAGAAACTTTTGGCAGCAGCCATCCACCAAAACTGAATAGGCAGAAAAAGACAATAAAACATGACTGAGAAAGTAAGATAATTGTGTTACTAGTCACAGAATGATGACCTATCTACTCCAGCTCTCGGAGAACTTTTCTCCGTCTGCCTCCGTGGCACACAGCATTAACTGATACTGTGTTCGAATAAAATCGTGATTTATAGTCATCATTGATTTAAAATGCCTTTTAACCAAGTCCTTCTCTTTCTGTCTCTGGATTTTCCATACTGAAATTATTTCATGGTATTCTGAACACATGATTCTGAAGGAGAATGAACTCCATGAAACAGAAGTGTCTGAGGCTGACTCTTCACCATTATATAGGTCAAAGAACGGTAGGTGTAGATCTTTAAAAGGCCTCAAAATGTCGTAGAATAGAATGAGACTGGGCTCTACTCTTGGTCCTTTTGCTCTTGGACAAAGCTACTAGACCGCAATTTTTGTCTTCTCTAAAATTAATAGATTGAATTATTTGCTATGTGATTGCTAGGCCTGCTCGCAGCTCTGACCCAAGCCAGAGACGAGCTGGATCCAGCATAATATTGGAAAGTTATATTATTGAAGAGATGAAGGAGGTGTGCAGAGGAGTAAGCTACATAAAAATGTGAGTACTTCTTTTTAAAAGCAGTAAGAGTCTAACATAAAGGCTGACTCACTATAATTGATTTACATACTGAGAACTCTCCCAGCCATGACTAATTCTCATGGGTATAATATCTTTCTTCATTTAGATTATACTATATATAATGTTTCACAATTACAAGGGAAGGACACGATGAACTGGTGGGGAAATGTTTACAGGTGAGCTGAGTACCACTGAAATGTCTAAGCGTCATGTTTACTGATGAGTGTAAGCACTACAGAAATAATGACAACAGCTTTCCCTTGTTTATTGCTTCTCAGTATAACTGATCACAGCATGGGAAGAAAAGATGCTCCCTGGTGCTTTTTTTCTACAGTACTGAGGCACTACAGAGTGTGCTTTGAGTCATGGGTGTCACTGTACTACAGCTGCACACCTCTGTCCTCCAAAGCCATGATGTTTCTGGATTTTTTCTTTGCTAAGGGAATGACACAAGTTCTGAAGAAAGAAATGAGATTCTATTCAAGATTTATAGAGCTCAATACTTGAGAACAGGATCATATCTTTATCTGCTAAATTTTCATTACAGGTGAATGAACTGGTCTAAAAGGCTGTAAAGGAGTTAGAGTAGAATAGAACGGTATACTATTTCTATAGGGTATATGAGATATAAACTACTAGGTAAAGTATGATAGCAGAGTTTTCTTCTCAAATCTAAGAACTGTTAAGATCCAAGAAAAGGAACTTTGAGATTTATCTTTATGAATTTCATATTTTCTGGGCACATTTTATATGTTCTTTGTAGAAAATTTGTATGATACAAATGAGTACGGAGAAGGAAATAATCTCAATATTTTAATATTTAAAGGTAACTATGATGAATGTTTCCTTTTAGTTTTTTCTATCAACGCATCTATAAAATTGTGATTAACTGCATAATGTTGTGTCCTGCTAGTTTTCAGTGTTATGTTATGTCAGTATTTCCACAAATCATCAGAACATTTTACGGATTCTGAGAAATATGCTGAGCACATAAACTCTTTTACAAGGATTACCTCATCACATTTTCTAAATGGTAACCTTATTCTTTTTTTAATTGAATTTATTGGTACATTCGAGGTAGACAGTACAGTTACATTCATTACTGGGAGCTAGTTTTCAGTGTTATGTTATGTCAGTATTTCCACAAATCATCAGAACATTTTACGGATTCTGAGAAATATGCTGAGCACATAAACTCTTTTACAAGGATTACCTCATCACATTTTCTAAATGGTAACCTTATTCTTTTTTTAATTGAATTTATTGGTACATTCGAGGTAGACAGTACAGTTACATTCATTACTGGGATCTTGTACCTTTTCATATCAGAGATACACCTTTGGTCCTTTTCTTCCTATTTCACATTGCTAATTGTCCCATTAGGATCTTGAGTATTATTTTAGTTTTTCACACCAGAGAAACTATTTGCATATGTGTGACTTATTTATTTCACTTAGGAGTATATTCTCAAAAAGTACCCATTTACCTATGAATGAATCTACTTTCTCATTATTTATGGCTGAGTAGTATTCCATTTTATAGAAAAACCACATCTTTTTTATCCAGTTTCCAACTGATGGGCAGATGGACTGTTTCCAAGTTTTAGCTATTACAAACTGTGCCACTATAAACATGGGTGTGCATATATCACTGTGGTATGATTCTTTTAATTCTTTTGGAAAGATACCCAACAGAGGGATGGCTGGGTCAAAGGGAACCTCTAATCCTAGTTGTTTGAGGTATCTCCATATTGACTTCCATAGTGGTTGCACCAGTCTGCTCTCCCACCAACAATGGAGAAGGGTTCCTTTCTCCCCACAACTGGGCAAACATTTGTTGTTGTGTGATTTCTTGATAGCAGCCATTCTTTGTGGGGTGAGGTGAAATCTCAGTGTTGTTTTCATCTGCATCTCTCGAATGAATGGTAACCTTATTATCACTCAAATTTTCAACAGAAACCAGCTTACGCTTTGTAGGAAAATACTTTGTCTAGCACATGAAAGATTACATAAGAAGCTTAATGCATAAATAACCATAAAGTATTTTATTGAGTAGATTTATCCTAGTCTTAAAAAATATCTCCTTTTCAATATTTTCTTATTACCCATGAAGTTGTACCTTCCCGCTCCCTTGCGACTTATCTGCTTTATAAGACTACCTCAAAACAAACTACCTGTGCTGCTAGAAGGGACAAGTGAACATGTCTCCACACTGTTCTCATCTGAACAGTGAGGCAACCCCCAATATATTATTTCAGAGAGTTAATGATACATATCTGAGAAGCATCTTAGGAAGAGAAAAAATTATAAATCGGGAAACTGGGATATTTAGACGGATTTTTTCTGATCTTGAGTGATTACTTAATCTTTTCAGCCTCTAATTCCTCAAATGTCGTAAGATTTCTGTGGGGGAGACAACAGGTTTTATGAATGATGACTGGTCTGACTCATCCAAGTTCTCATAAAGACAGCCTTGCGGGCACAATATTCTTTGGCCTGTAGAATTCTCCTCATGCACTGGATGAATGACTTTACTGGCAAGAGTAAGACAAACTGATGACATAAACACAGGGTAATCAAGCATGACCTTATCGCCCAACTATTCTTCCTAGAGTCCTCGATGAAAACTCTAAAAGTTAAAAATTTCTATAAATAAAATTCAGTACACCAGAATGTGATTTCACTGATAGCAATAAATATAGATCTGGATGAAAAGAAAGGGAGATAAAAGGATATTGTCAAACTCTTTGGAAAAATTGGTTTCAAAATGTCCCCAAGAATTAATATGGTTTTTAATTTGTTATTCTCAATAGTCTTATTTAAAATTATACTTCCAGTGGTTTAAAATTCTGCTCCTATTTTCAAAATGGAATATGTATGTTAAAATACAAGATATGACAGTACAAAATAGTTGTAATCAAAGAAACATTTTTTGCATGTGTGCAGGAGAATGAAACCAGTACCCTTACACTGAGCTACCTCCCCAGGCCTTTTTAAATGTTTTATTTGAAGAGAAGGTCTTGCCAAACTGCTAAGTTACGGAGGCTAGCCTCCAACTTGGGATGTTTCTGCCTTAGCTTCCCAGACTGTTGAAATTACAGATGTGTGGCACCACACTCCACTTCAAAAAATCTTGATTAATCTGCTCACTGGGAGAAACACGGGGGCTCTAAGAAGTTAGCATCTGAGTCAGAGATCACAAGCCAGTAGAAAAAGAAAAGAATTCTGCCCTCCTGAGGTGAGTGTTATGAAAGACAAACAAAAACAAAAACAAAAACAAAAACAAAAACTAAAACAAAAAAGAGTTTTGCTAAGGTATGACCTGAAGACAATACTGATTCTGAAGACAATACTTAGAAGGCACCAGAAATTAGATCTTTAATAACCAACTGTTCAAGAACTGAGGCAATCGGAACAACAATGGAAATAGAATGTACTGTATAGTTTTCCTTTTATAATAATGAAAGCTCACAAGCTAGAGAGAAAAACTTTTACTGGTACAAATTCCTGAGACCTATGTGGCCTAGCATGTTATTCTGAAGACAAGTAGTACTTGGAACCATATTCAAGGTTATTCTCTTTCTATTTTCCAAAATAGTCACACTGTATGGTAAACTATAAAGGTAAACAAGGGCACAAGATTAAGTGGCTACTCAGAAATGGCACTGGACATGCATGGGGAGGCACTGGGTGTGAGACTCAATGTACCACAGCACTTTAGACGAGTCTTTGACCATACTCTTAGCACCACCAGTTCAAGGTTAACACTAACGACATTTGGTTCTGCCATTTTATGTGGCTGATTGAAGAAGATCTATCTGTTTATAGAGTAGGTGAGAAGCCGCAGAGTTGACATCGTGATAGAAGAATTAGAAGTCTGATTTTTATTCTCATGCAAGATGGGCCATTCTAATTTACAAAAGGTGGATACACCTTTTTCTCAAAAGAGAATTAAAAAGAATTCTGAATCTACTCTTCTGATATTCTAAGTTTTGCAAAACATGGAAGAAACAGTTTTGACCTAGAAATGTTTATGGCTAGTTCTGACTGCATGAATTATTATACTGCATGAATCCATAAAGGAAAGCAAAATTTTCTTCAAAAATTTGAATATTGAAGTGGAAACATAAAATGATGGGTGCTGCAGGTTGTTAAATGCTTTCAGTAAATGAACTAACTGAGTTAAATACTAAAGGGTGTATTTTTCAAAAAGTTTTTTAGCATTGGTAATGTAAAGCTTTTCTTCCCAAGAGCAATTAGCAACAGACACAGCTGCTCATTAAGGCCATTCTTGATTGTGGTAGCAAAATGAGGTCATTATAGGTTGAGTACCTATCTTTTTTTTTTTTTTTTTGTACCAGGGATTGAACTCGGGTCCTTGCGCTTGCAAGGCAGGCCACCGAACTGCTGAGCTAAATCCCCGGCCATGAGTACCTATCTTTTTTGTAGGCTTGGACATGTCTCCGGTTCACTCAAACATCAACCCAGTAAGGTAGATAAATAAAACGAGAGAACACGGCACAGTCCTTTTTATAAGAATTAAAACTGAAAATGAATCTGTCAGGAGAGTGTAATGTTAGCACAGCTTCATTAGGACTGGGAAGCGTTTGAGGCTCCCTTTAATTGGTGTCAAGGAAACTTAAGATTCAAGTCATAAGGATTTAGAATCATAGGCACATCCAGATCAAGCATTGCTGTGATCCTTTCTCCCGCATTTCACTATGGAATAGAATCATCAGAAAAAAAAAAAAAAAAAAATCATAAGAAAAAAAAAAAAAAAAAAGCCTTTCTCAGTTCATCAGTGACTTGCTTCTAGTTGACCTACCAATTCTGTTTCTTATAATCTATTGAGGAAAAGGTGAACTGTACGAGCACATAAAGAAATAAAGTCCATGAAAATAAAGACCAAAATGTCCAGGAAAATTGGGAACTTCGAGTGTTTATACAAAATATCTACAAACTGCAAAGGGATCATGAGAATAACACCTCTGTGTTAGAGGTACCGGTTAAAGTTACAAACATCTATCTCTCCTAGTAGGTATTCATAATGTCATGGAAGAGTGAAACTATAAGAAAAATTATGAGGTGCAATCTAGATAAGTGTTGTTAAGAAAGTCCATTGTGGAAGTAAGCTGGAGAATATTCAGCTTTATCAAATAGATTTCTACAGAAGCAAAATTTATAAAAATTATAGGCACTTGTCTCAGTGGTCAAACTCATGTTCTGTCTAGCTAGACATTATGAAATGAGTTAATCTAATATTTATGAGAATTCTCTCTTTTCTGCTCCAGTCTTTTCTTTTAAAAAACCATCATTCATAGTGATCAATTTATTTAAAATTCATTTCTTGTGACTCTTATTTTAAATGATATTTTCTATCTATGGCTGTGCTTCTAATCAAAGGAATTTGTAATCAAAGGGAATTCTAAGGACACCCACTGTGTAGGGAATGAGATGCTATTGAATAAAATGATGTTTTTTCCTGGAAATTTGGAAAAAAATACTTTTATGGTAAATGAAAGAAAAATTTATTAATGAAATAAAATGCAAATACATGAAAATTCAAAGAACTTGATATAGATGGAGATCATTTTGAGCTTGGGCTCCAGGCCCTCCTGTAAGTAGATAGCCATTCTATTATTGCTTTGTTTCCTTTGGGGGCAGGATTTAGATTTCAGAGTCACCAAGTCCTTTAGGCAATATTAGAATTATTAAAAAATGCTTTTTTTTCCCTTTTTTTTTGGTACCAGGGATCGAACTCAGGTCCTTGCACTTGCAAGGCAGGCAGCGGAACCTTCCTTAAATTTATCTCCTTTCATGCTAGCCTCAGGCTTCGCTCTATGGAAACAGTGAACTGACGTCTGTCACACCCTCTACACACAATGTAGCTTTTGGTGAACAGTATACTCCTCACTAGCGGTGACTTGGCATAGGTAGGTTGTTTAAGTTGTCAATCATGGAGTCTAACTCTTGAAATTCAGGAATATCTTCCTTTAATACATAGGTTTTTT
>NW_022900942.1:48659638-48662341 GCF_012274545.1 Fukomys damarensis
TATACATATAATATATATGTAATTTTGACATGTCTCTTGGTTATGAAATCACTACAAATTTATAGGTACCTTGCTAATTACTATTTTTTGATTGTGAATTATTTTTTTTTGCTGTGAAATCATGAAGGAATATAGTAAACTAAATCTGATTTTATTTTATATTATATTTTGAAAACATACCATTTTATAAATTAGGAGGTAAGACAGGTTTTATAACATCAAGATTTAAATTTGCTGTATTGAAACTGCAACTATATCAAGATTTCTACTAAGAATTAGTTAAAAAAATATGAGAGCCCTCCAGTGGCCAAAATTATATATCCAAATACTCATAGTTATTTACTCCTATTTTCTTCTTTAAAGAATTTAAAAAATTTCAAGCAATCTTCCTTTCATAAAAATGGCTGATTTGACTATTTCCTGCATTGCTATAATATTACATAGAATATTTTTAGCACTATGCGGAGAATAAGTGTTTATTTAAATCACTTAAGAAAACTATAGACATTAACAGCCCAAATCACTCATTTACAAATGAATAACTTAATATATAATTTGATTCCTTCCTGTGCACCATTGAGTGACATGCTTGTGTATATTAAAACCACTCAAGATATACAAAATATCTAGCCCACACCAGCTGTGTCTGCTACATCTATGTCTCTGAGCAGAGTGGTATTTTAATGTGTATATCCCTGGACTTTTAGTAAAGGCATAATGAGTGTGAGCATTCCTAAGTCATGGCTTTGATCGTTTGCATAAGAAATGTGTTGGCTTCCCTTTTAGCAAACCCATATCTAACTAAGCCAGGCAGCAGTTCTTTCATTTGCTTATCCCTGGTCATCAGATTACCAGTAATGGTTTGGCAGAAAGCCTGGAACTATGTTTCTGGCTTAAAAAGTGTCAAATTTACCCAAATGCTGGAATACTGAGCTTTTTAAAAGTTGTTTTGTTTTAATTAAATTCTTATATTATCTTATTAGATAGTAAAGATTATTTTAGAAACACACACACACACACACACACAGACATCTGAGTCTGTATATTTGATTTTCAAACAGGATTAAGATTCTTGTTTATAAATGTGTAACAGTATATTTAATTATTACAATGCTAAATCTTCAAAGACCAATCCCAAAAGGACCATACTTATTTATTTTTAAAAGTTTGTAACAGAGTAGCAAAGCCAAAAAATTATTACCTATAATTTAATTTCCTACCAGATTTTCTCTTGTTTTATAAATGTTACAGATAGAAATGTTTACCAATTTTTCCTTTAGTATAGTAATGTTTGTAGACTTACCACTTCAATTAATGCCCCTAAGTTTAAAAAGTCAAGTTTAGTTACTGTGAATGACCTTCAAGAAATTCTGCCTACTGTAGGAAATATTATGGGTAATTCTCAGAAAGCACGCTCTCAGGGAGTAAGTTATTGCCTAAGACAAAAGCAGGCACTTCGGGAAACTACATTGTGTCTTGAAGCCACTGGGGTACCATATAGAAAACTGAAGCAATAATTTACCCTTGGCAATGAAAAATATAATGTAACTTGCACACCAGGACCCTCTGCCTCATTAAGTTAAACGCTTCCCACATGTCATTTTAGAGGAGAGACTGTAATACTGTAAATCTAAGTAATTTAGATTTATGTCCTGGTGTCTTGAAAATGGTTACACAGGATATTTTCCAGCATTCCAAATGTTTTAGGAGTTAGGCAGTTTCAGAGTGGGGATGTAATCAACTTCATAATTTAGCAAACAAGAAGTCAGTGTACTGCCCTGTGCCTATTCAAAAGAGCAGCCCTGCAGTGCTCAAAAGATCTTCACATCTTCCTGTAATGAGATTTTAGGGGTGTTAGTACTGTTCTTATATTTTTTGAATCTTATTGTAACTCCAAGAAAGAATATAAAAAAAATTAGTCTGAGGAAAAAATGTATGCTACGGATTTATGCTATCCACAGTTTGGATTAAATATTTTCCTCTTTGATGTAGGAGGTATATTTCCCAAATCATTTTTTAAGTATTGATTTTTTTCTCCTATTAAAAATTGAGAAAGAAGAACCTAAATCCCTAATGAATAGGAAGTAGAGTAATCTTTTCAGAGCATACAGGTTATGAAAAGATAATCCTTATTCTATCACATGAAACCTCCCTAACATCTTCCAGTGAATCCCATATCTATAGTTTTCTCTGAAAGAGTTGCTGGTAATGTAAACGTTCTTGGAACAATTGTTTCATTTAAGTGGTTATTGTATCTTATTTAATACAACATATATTCTAAAGAGAAATGTGGATGTTTTGTCCTTGTTTACTTATTATTCTTGCAAACTCCAATAGGTTACCTTAGTAAGAGGGTCATCTGAAACCTAACAACTGTTTATTTTTCCTTTGTAATATTTAATATTTCCGAATTTAAAGGAAGTACATAAAAAAAATCAAGAAACAGATGTTGAAGATGGCCTTTCTTTTCATCAGGTCATCATAAAGAATTTACTACTAAATCTAACAAATCCATAATGCACAGCTGGGCATAGTGGTGCAGGCCTGTAATCCCAGGACTCAGGAGGCTGAGGCAGGAGGATTGCTGTGAGTTCAAGACTAGCCTGGGTTTCATAGTGAGTTCCAGGGCAGCCTCAACTACATATTGAGACCTTGTCTCAAAAAAAAAAAAAAAAAAAAAAAAAAAAAAAAAAAAGCTAACAC
>NW_022900942.1:48662405-48680470 GCF_012274545.1 Fukomys damarensis
AAAAAAAAAAAAAAAAAAAAAAAGCGTTATCATACTGCAAAATGGAATAACAGTTTGAGTTTTGAACAAAATAGGTGAAACAGAGAAAATTACATTGAGTTCTGAGTTCTGAAGAGTACAGATAGCCTCCTCATTTATAGTATCACAAATTATACTCCTGAAGACATTTTAAATATTTTTGGATGCTCTGTCAGCTTAAAATTTGACTTCCTTTGGCCTCTAAAGTCAGCATCTTTTATTGAGTGAATGAAAACAAATTGTCAAATAGTAAAGATATTTATATATATTCTTTAAAATTCTTAGCTTTATGTTCTAAAAGTATTAAATGAGCTCCAGTGTTATCATACTATAAATTATTAATACAACATATTACGGGCAATTAAATCAGAATTTACCAAAGTGTGTTTTTTGGTGTTGAAATGTCATCTATCTATAGTTCTGCTACATATCAATGTATCTATGTAACTATCTACCTATATATTTTTATATGTATCTATCCCCAGCCTCCCATGGTTAAATTAGCTTGGAAAACACTGCATTGAAGAAAGTCAAACACATCTCTTTAGTGTAGAACATTGGTGAACCCTTAATGCTAACGTTGACCTAAATCTCCAAGAAAACAATACAGTATACAGCGATTGACCAGATCCAGATCCTTGCTAACCCCCCTAACACATAGCATTTCCTAGAAATACTGCTCTCAATAATACAAATTAGATTTATTGATTTAAAGTACAATCCAAAGGACCTTAAAATATTGACTGAAAAATTTTAAACTTTTAAGTGCTTCATTAATCTTTGAAGTACTGAGTTTTATCTTATTAGTGCTTAAAACTAAATGCTAAGCAAAAGGGAAAATATCAGTGATGTAAATACTACTGAAGGCTATGCATTTCTCATATATAATATATATCATCATTTCTCTCTGTCATTTTTCCTAAGCCAGGTCTTTTCCCTTTGCCTATTGACAAATGTGGGGGCTGAGATTAACTTTGCATCTAATTATCTTTTCCTCCATTTCTTTACTTCACACGAGCAGTTTTTAAAGACAGGAAAAGGTGAACATTTCACAGTTGTTCTCTATATTCTGCAGGAATTACCGTTAACAGAAGCTCCTTTCACTTTCTGAAATTGTTCTCAATGGTGAATGTGAAGCTAGGTCAATTCCTAGTATTTCAGAGCTCTAGAGAAGCTGTAACTGAAAGCGGCCAACACTTTGGAAAGGGCATATTTAGAGATAAAAAGTCTCAGTGAAGGTAAGACTGAAAAGATGTAGCCAGACAAAAGAAATCAGTATCCCATCACAGGCAATGTGTCTGTTTGGGACCAAGTACGGACCTGCGCACCAGCATGTAAGGCTGTCAGTCTGGACTGAGAGCTCGGAGGTGCCTATCATACGTTAGCGTGGAAATTCATCAGACCCCTTCATACATTCTTCAGTCTTTCCCTGTTCCAGACACGTGGTAGGATTGTGTTTTCCGCACAATAAAGTTGGACGTGAGCAAAGGAAAATGGATCATTTTTAGTGAAAGCGGTTATGCTGGGAAAGGTCCTTAGCCAACCTGTGATGGTTAAATTTCGTGGATGAGAGGAGAACCTTAATTTTATACAACATTGAGATTGGGCTTTTTTGTTACCTCAGAAGATCATACTTATTATGTGCGGAATACTTCCCATGTCTGCATCTTAATTTTATCATATTTTATAATGAAGTAACAGCATACAACTCTTACCCACAAAAGAATTTGAAAAAATGCATTAACTTTAGAAAAGAATTTTTCCATTAATCTGAGGTGTTAAAAACAACATCTTTTGGTGAGTAAAGATGTTTCTATAAATGTATAGTTAACAATCTGAGACTTGGAATTTCTTTTGCATTAGATCAATTTCATGTGAAATTAACCTATATCTTTTAATAAAGCTAGTAAAGACATTTGTGTTCCTGAACTATGATCATTTAAAGTAAATTCACTGTTTCAGTAGGCCACAATCTATGACCTATCATAGTACAGGAGTGGGTATAGTAAAAGGAGACTAGAAAAAGAAAAATCATAAAAATAACTCTATTGCTTTAAAATATTTAGAGACTTACAAAGTGTTCATGAATCAGGGTGATCCTGAGTCATCCTTATGCTATATTTATTTTGCAAAGAAGCGAAGTCAGCTTTATGTAAATAGATGTACTTCCATTTTATATTAAAATACCACACAATATGTGATAAAAATATGTTTCATTTACCTCTTTTTTCAGAATTTGTTCAGGCCTCTGTAAGATACTCTATACACAAAATATATGATAAACATGAGATCTTAAAAAATTAAAATAATTTCAAGATTACTCCCTAACTTGGCTTTCTAGAGAAAATACTAATTTTTGAGTAAGTTAAAATGGCATTTTAAAAATAATGTGAGATCATACCGAATAGTTTCTCTGGTGTGAATAAACTGTAATAGTACATAAGATCCTAATGAGATAACTGACACTGTGAAATGGGAAGAAAGGGGCTAAAGGTGTAGGGAAGGTGGTATTGGTAGGGGAAGGGGAATAAGGGAAAAGAAAAAAAATGTGAGATAAAGAAAAGATGGAAATAAAGTGTTTGTAGATGGGGAGGAAGGGAGCGGGTGAAGGGAGGGCAGGGATAAGGGGGGAAATGAGAACCAAGACCTGTCATGTAGAGGTACAAGATCCCAACAATGAATGTAACTGTACTGTATCCCTAAAATGTACCAATAAATTCAATTAAAGCTGAAAAAAATGTGAGATCAGCAGAAATAAAGAATATAAATGAAAGAATATATAATAAGATAGGTTAATTAAGTCCATTATTTTGACACACAATAATCCAGTGTTAGTTTCCAAAGAAAAAGTGTACATAATTTCTTGTCTACCACAGTTAAGAAACAAGATAGAAGTTCAAATTGTTGAATTAATGAACCAGATTAGCTTGGCTGCTTAGAAGTTATGATTTAATTACTAATATTCAAGACCCAGTTTTAATTTCTTTCATGAGACAAAAAGAAAAAGATAAGTCATATTTTTATATTTTGTGATAGAGAATTTAGGGTTCACATTTAAATAATTGGCTTTGAATATTTTATTAGATTCAAAGTTTCTTCAAAAGATAAAAAATTTCCCTGCATATATATAGATTTTTTTTCCTGTGCAGGTAAAAGAGTCCTATATGAGAAATAATATAAGCAAGTGTTTCAAATTTTTCTAAATCTCAGGAGTTGGCATATCAATGACACAATAAATATTTGATGAAAAATGTATGCATCCCCCAAAATATACAGTGAAACATCCTTACAATAAATCAGGCTATATATTTTTTCTTCTTCTGGGTCCCACCAACTATGCCCAATTTTTAATTGATGCAATTTTCTTTGCTTAGTATACTCTGATGGTAAAATAAGATTAAAGTTGCATTCAAATCCTTAAACATTTTTGTTAGAAATTTCAACCAGCTTCAAGATTTATGGTCACAGCGTCATATTATATAAGTCATCTGCTGCTTTCCTGGTATCACAATACAATTATCTGAAAACAGTCTAGTGCTTTCTGATGATCCAGATTCAGGTTGTGTGCCATGAAATAATTTCAATTTGGTTGTATCTCATTACCTTTTTCCTGTTGTGCTATCTGGCATTCTGATCTAGGTTTGCTGAAGTATATCATTTTTCCCACTCTAGGAGTGTCTTTTAATTATGAAGTGCTCTGATAATGGATAGCTGATTCAGTGTACTTACACTGTTTTTCAGCATCAGTTTGTCTGACTTAGGAAAAAAATAAGCAAGGAAACAGAGAAACTCCTTTTCCAAAACAATGAGAATGACTGGACAAGCAAACATATCTTTTCCTGGCACTACTTGACATATAGAAAGGACCAATATTGACAAGGAATCTAAGTTCAAATGAATAGTAATGTGAAATTAATAGTAAAGTGAAAGAAAGAAAAAAAGAAATCTTAAGGAAAATGGTCTCACAATAGTCCTTTTTAAAATCCTAAACATGTAGTGAGTGGTTTCTATGTCTTGGTTACTGAGAATAAGAAACAAACAGTGTAACTCCTATCAGCAGGGCCTCCCAGAGCAGCAGGTGAGCTATACAATTAAAGGAAGTACAAGGAAGGTGATTCATGAGGACAACCTTGAAGGAGAAGTGGCATTTGTCCCAAAATAAAGGAGAAATATGCATTTAGGGAAAAAGGATTCAGTTGGTGGAGTGGCACAGCAGTGTGATGGTATAGGGAATATCCTTAGAGATAGCAATTTTGTGAGGTTAAAGTGTCGCTGCTAACTAGTGAAGCAGAGGAGACAATGCTAGGAAAATGGAAGAGGGCTTTGTGACAGACTTTGTAGGTCTTACTGAAGAGACTGAGCTTTCTCTCTTTATTGGTACCGGGAATCGAGCTCGGGCCCTTGTGCTTGCAAGGCAGGCACCAGAACCACTGAGCTAAATCCCAGGGCCAAGATTGAGCCTTATTTTAAAGTAAATGATGAGCCCCACTGAACAGTTTTAAGTAATCACTGATGCCTATGATTTTTAGAAGAATGATGTCTTGGTCCCAGTGTGTTGGGTGTGGAGAGTATGGAGGGTAAGGGAAGACCTAGTAATCCCCCAGGGTGACGATAAAACGTGGAACAATAGCAAAGAGAATGAAAAGGAAAGGACTTATTCAAGACAATTAAAAAAATGTGGTGAAACTGAACGGAGGCCAAGAGAAAGACGGAGGAGTGAAAGTCAACAGCTGAGAGTGAGGGCAGTTGGATGGATTAAAAAGATTGCCAAAGAAAGTGGTCAGCTAGGGACAAATAAGAGGAGTGCTATGCGTTGCAGACAGCTCTTATCAGCTTGGAAAACACAAATCTTGCAATCAGCATATGCAATTTTGTTTTTTTCAAAAAGTCAAACTAAATCAGGTAGCAACTAAAAAAATAAAATAAAAATAAACAGAAAGCACCCTGAAATCACCAATGATATCAGCAGACTGATAGCTTCTCTAGAATAAAGAGTTTTAAAAAAAAGTGACTACAAAGGTAGTAGAGTGAATTTTCTCCTCTTGTAATAGAATTGAGATAAGAAGATATGTAAAAAAAATGCTTGAAATAGGTATAAAAACAACAAAGAGAGCAGAGAGCTACTATTTTAGAATTTAGCAAGTGAAAATTTGGAGAACCAGAAGTCAGAGAGAGATAAGCTCAGCTTTAAAAGTTTTGCCCTTGGACATATGAATACCTGAGAAAACAGCTTTTTTAAGACAAGGTCTTGGTATATATTTCAGGATGATCTTGAACTCACTATGTAATCCAGGCTAACCTTGAACTTGCAGTGATTCTCCTGCCTCAGCCTCCTGAGTGCTGGGATTATAGGCGTGCACCACCTGGCTTTCCTGATGGGCTTCAAGGAAAAGCCTAAGTCCATAGCCCTCTGGTCAGAACTTCAACTAAAAACTAAGTAACCTAACTTTAGGCTGAGATTCTGCAAGGCCATACCTGGCACACTTTCCTTCAGGATAGAATGATCCTGAAATAAATCATTTCTCACACAGATTGCTTCTCATCACAGAGGGGACCCAGCAGCTTTCAGTGTTACACTTTATCTAAGGAAATTCTGATCCAGTATTGCCCCCAGGTGCTTGGCAGATGCAAAGCCAGATTTTCTCTGAAGGAAAATGTCAGTTTCCTAAAGTTTCCATTTGTTCTTACAAGTACTTTTAAAAATACACTTTTAGCACATAGCAAAGAGATTTAAACTACCAGGAAAACAAGATACCATGAGGGAGAAGTGACAGGAATAGCAGTAATAGAAACAAATCTGATAACACTTGAGATATTATAATTAGGAGGCATATTATAAAATCAGTTATCTTTGATTTCAAAGAAATATAGCCATGCTTGACAATTTCATCAGGGAACTAGAGATAGTAGCAGAGAAATATTTGCTTTTTTTCAGTCAACATCATTCAGCTACATAGTTTAGAATTTTTACACTTCAGAATCTTGTACTTTTTCCTTTTTACATACTGAAAACCACCCTCTCTGATGAGCCTAATATAATTTCAGTTATTTTTGTAATTGGATCAGAAGCATATTAATTAAGCAAAAGAAATGTCTGCATGGTCTGTGTGTGTACTGTGTACAGGTGCCTGCATTCACAAACTTCTGGGAAGCATCTAAGATTTATGCCAGGTTCATTTCTAATGTCAACCATTCAGGACACAGCTGGTTACAAAGTATCACCAGGCATCTGATATGACCAGGGAAAATTTACAAAGGTACCATCTGTTCATGGGGAAAGGAAAATTAGCTGCAATTTTCACAACCTAATGGGTTAATTACAAGTCTTCCTAACAAATTGCCTAAACGCTTTAGAGGTTAGGTTTGAATAAACGTTCTTCATGAATTGAGTGCACTGACATTAAAGCAATCTACAGGCCCATTCCTCCTCACTGAAAGTCTGCACTGTTAGAAAAGAAAGGCTCGGGGCAGTGGAGTCCTCGGGGATTTGGAAGGAGAGGGAAGACAGGAGGAGGAGGGGAAGGGGGCAGGGGAGGGCGTGGACCCCAAACCTGAGCTCTGCCAACTTCACATTGTTTGCCCTTGCCAGATTATTCAGTAGTTGCAAAAACCATGCAGTTTTATCAAGACAGCGCCCACTGTTTTTCATCAAAGAAATGTAACACTGCATATTATTTATTCTTATCAAAGTTGAGTGAGAGGTTCATATTAAATGATTGATAATACCTAGGCGAGTCAATTTAGTTTATTTCAATCTGGTCTACTTGACAAAACAAAAGCTAGTTGCTTACATTTAACAGCTAACTGTTCAGCCCCACGTTCTGGAAGGAGAGAGTCAGCAGCAGATTTATTTTCCCCATATAAAGGAGAATTTGCAATTCACACCATGTACTTTCTAACTATTATGGCCAGTATTTATTCAGAAGGAATGTGGTGCAAGTTTGGAAATGCTGTCCTTAAGAGCAGAGGGAGAGGTCATTTGACAAAGCAAGAAACAAAACCTATACATGGGCAAAACATGCAGAACTGAAGTATGTCGTTCTCTCTCTTAATGAAAAAAATGTTTTTAAATCCTTAAACTGCTGCGTGGCAACAGCAAATTGGACAACCCCTTCCCTCCCTGTTCTCTCAAGGTCTGTGTAAGAAGAATGCCTCTCTTCACTTAGGAAGTATCAGCTTTTTTGGAGGAGGCAAACCTGCTTGGGATTAATGAGGTAATGTTAAAAAAAATCTTCCATTAATAAACTATTCTCTTTGATGGACATTGTTCATTTTTCTCAGTTATTAAAAAAAAATATAGTGTTCCCTAGTGGCTCTTATGCACTTTTAGACAATTCTTAGAGACCATTGTTCCCCTCTCTCTTATTCTTGAAACTTGTTTTTTAATTGTGTGGCTTAGTGCCACACGTGGAAAACTGAACTCCAGGTCACAGTAGCACAGTTTCAATGGTACTGTGGCATAGGAAACACAGTGATGTTTAGTCTTTGTTGTGACAAATAATTCAGTAAACTCAGGGAGCTTAAGGGTTAACCAAAGGAACAACAAGGGTAAAGGCAAAACTGAACTTATAGACCTGCTACGCAAGTTTCAAAACAAAGCTATAACACTCTACTTTGTTCTCCTCCCCAAAATGTGCAATTCCATTGATCTCAAGAATAGTAAGTTGGCTGCCTATTGTACAAAATCTTCAAGAGCACTTTTCCATTTACACCAACAAAAGAGAAAAATTCCGTATTAACCTCTCCAGAGAAACGATGCACTTCAAAGGCAACCTTTTCACTTACCCTGGAGTATGCACACCATGATGTCTTAAATCCTTTTAATCCCAGTACATCCAGAACATACATGAATTCTTAGCACATTCACAGGAAGAACAAACTTTAACCAAATTGTTAATTGCCACCGAGATCATCGCAAGGCTCCCTGGAATTCTAGGGCGAGATGGGAGTTTAAGATCCAGCTTCTAGCTCCTGGTGTATACTGTGTCTATCTTTAACTTGAAAATGATTTGGTTTCACATTCCACTGGAGTCCCACTGGCAGATGCCTTTGGGGAGCTCTCCAATGGCAGGCTTTCAGCCCCCTCCCTACTTCCGCTGTTTCATGCCCGGCTGGTTCACGCAGCTGTCTTTTTACCTGTCTCCGAGTGGGGGAAAGGAGATGCCTGCACTGATGGCTGTTACGGAAACACTTCCAGACTGAAGATCAGCCCGGGACTCACTGTGATTTCCCCTGCCCTCCCCTCCCCCTACCCACTGCCAGAAACCAACTGACTCCCAAACTTGGCTGCCTGAAAAAGAATGTTCTCTGACTGGCATTCCTGGAAGCAGAAAGTGAGACAAGCTCAAGTTTTGTAGTTCCTCAGCAAGGATAACTTCCCAGATATACGCAGTACCAACAAGGAACTTTCATGGATTTTGCCTTGAGGAGAATTGAGCAACTTTGGGGGGGGGCGTTAAAATTAAAATTTTAATATGCACATGTAATTTTATCTAGAATGGCTATGGGTGCAGTAACCAAGTAGAACGGCACCCTTTTTGGTTAAAAGTTGAATAAGACTTAGAAAATGGCTTGCCATCCATTAGAGGAAAAAAAATGGCCACACAGCCATTTTTGAAGGATTGAAGGGAGGGTAGCTATTTAACCTGTGGATTTTCTGTGAGATAAAAAAACTTACTCAAAGGAACTGTGGAAAAAATTGATTTTAATAAGCTATATATTTTATTCTGAACAGCAAGGGGGAGAGGGAGAAGAAATGCTTCTACCTCTCTGCTGCACTTTTTGTTCATGAAGTGACTTCATGAAGTCATGAAAAAGAAAGGGAGTGTGTGTGTGTGAGGGACAGAGACATTTACCCGAGAGAGGAGAAACTGAGAGAATGGAAACAAGGAAAAAGGCAGGATTCATGAATAGGGTCTGACAAGGATCGATAATGGGGGAGGCCCCTTTAAGTCACACCCTGTTTAGAATTTATTAGGTGGTCACTGGGATCAAAAGATCTGCTAGTGAAAGTAACTTCCTCTTTATGTGCAAAATGGGGAATTCATCACGTGCATTCTGATGGACCCCAGGACCTCTTCAGAGTCCTGATATGCTTGTTGGTGCTTAGCTGCATCACAGCCCAGCATCACCAGTTTTCAGCAACTGTTATCTGGCTGGGCTCCGATGGTGGTGCGGTTGCAGCTGCTGCTGAAGCTCACAGGAACATCTCAAAAATACTCAACGGCAAATGGCTGCCTCCAGAAAGAAGGCTTTCTAGTTTTGTTTGTCTACATTTTTTAAATTATATTTTACCACATTAGAGCAAGGCTGTTTTAAGAACTCATGGATGAAACACTTATTTGACTAGTATTTTCTACAATGTATTACCAATTTTGCTAGCGTGATGTCCCATTAGGCGTGGTGGCCAACCAGCTTACTTACTACTTAATCTGTCACTACATGTTCAAAAGATTTTTTTCATGAGAGAAAGAGGAGGAAGAAGCATTTCTTATTCATAACCCCAAAGTCAATTCCTTAGGGAAAGAGCAGATCGCTGCCAGTGTTGCTGGATGGAGGCATCTGTCCTTCCCCTGCTGTTTTTGACAGGCTGAAATAGACACGTCATACCACTTTCTGTAGGTCAAAATGGACACTTTTATGCTGCACTTCTTCAATTTCAACACACATTTCTTGTTTGTGCTAGTGCCTATGTAGGTCTTTAATAAATTCAGAAATAGAAGGAAAGAAGCCTGGAGCCCAAGAAAGCAAGTGTCTCTGTTTCCTTTCCCTCTACCATGAACTGTCCTCCCCAAGGCTACTGGATGCCTGAAGGCACAAGTGACCTAAGAAGAGTGAGCAGAGCTGGTGGCTGGGGTCAGATCCAGCACACTGTTCACTTCTGTTGTGTCTCTGAACACTAGCACAAAACTGACACTCAAAGAACGTGTGTGGAAAATGAACTGTGTGTGTGCAAGTATGTATTTAAGTTATGGAAAATGGTTATGTACTGGCTCACATTTTAGATAAAAATAATTTGCCTCTGTCTTAATGATTTTAAGAAAATTATCTCTCCCTTCAAACAATTAGCCAAATGATCATAAGGAACTTATGTATTGTCCTTTGTTGAAGCTATAAAAATTTTACACTGTATGTGTGTGTGTGTGTGCTCCTGTGTGTGTGAGACTGACTCCAAATGTGATAGGTGTTTGTTGAGTTCACTTATGCTCATCTTGCTGGCTTGTAAGAAAAACAGAGTAAAAAGAAAGTATTAGGTCCTCTAATATTTCTCATTAACTAATAAACTATAACAGTTTTCTTTATTGGACAATTACTGGCCATTTTTTATATTGTAACATTCATTAATCAAATATCTCTTTAGGTTTCCATCTCTATCTTCACTTATGTTTTCATCTGTGCCAATCCTAGAGAACCAACATCACTTCGAAACATCATTAGGAGCATTATTGGTCCAGCATGGTGGGGTGAGCAAGATGGAAATTTCTGTCTTCACTCTTCCCCCTAAACTTCACAAGGCAGTTGATAACATTTACAGTGCCTACAACTCAGTCTTTACCATGAGTAAATGTTTCTTTCTTTCTTGAGCACCAATGTGAGAATTAGGATTGATCAGAAAAATAGCTGCTAGGGCTCACTTCCAAAGAAAATTCGGGCATGTAACAAGCAGATCAGATACCCTTGATTTATCACGAACAAGCAGTTTGTCTTTGCTCCACTCTGTAGACACAGACTGTACTGTCACAATCCTGGAGATAACAAATACTGGCTGTAGACTTCTTGCAGTGGTAAAAGGGAGGTTTAAATTCAGATCTTCCTTGATTTGTGAGGCATCCATGTGCATGAAAATCCTGATCACTCAAAAGCGAATGACTTTGGTCAGTTTTTTTTTTTTTCCTCCTCCCTGCTGTCCTTAAGTGATTAATGCAGGTAGTATTCTCAACATGATGTTTTTGGAATTGAGATTTTACCTTTTGTATCTCATTTGTTTTTACAAGCATATATTGTTTACTGAAAAATAAAATTTTTACAAAGGGGCTCATATTTTTGCTCAAAGGAAGATAAACTAATAAATATAAATAGTAGTTGTTTGAAAAGTAATTAAAATAGCCACTTCCCCAAAAGTAGACAAAAGAACTTTTAAAACAGGGGCTCTAACAACAGATATGGAAGAGATTCAGAACAGCAGCATGCTATGTATAATTCTATTAAATGTGAATCAATTTAAAATTATACCCAGCAATGCCTCCAATGCCTTTTCCAAAAGGAAAAGAATCCATCGCCTAATAAAGATACCTGCATTGCTATTTTATTGAAACATTATTCACAATGACCAAGATGGGGGAGAAACTAAGTGTTCATCAACAAAGGAAAAAATAAAGAAGTGACAGTTTATATACATAGACTATTACACCATTGTAGAAAAAAAGGAGGTTCTGTCACTTGTGGCAACACGAAGGAACCTAGAGGACGTCGTGCTGAGTGAAATAAACCAGAAAGAAAGCACTGCATGATCTCACTTACACATATAATCTTAAAAAGAAACAAAAATTAAATACAGAGAAGCAGTAAAGTCATGGTTACCAGGGGCAGGGTGAAGAGTGGAGAAGGCACTCTGATGATGTAGGTCAAAAGGTGCATCTTATGTATAGTATGAATAAATCTAGAGCTCTAGCTGAGAGCATGTAGATTTGGTTAATAATATTATATAATCTACTGGTAATTTGCCAAGACAGAAGTAAACTGCCATGTAAGCTGTTAATTTGCTTGACTGTAGTAATCACTTTGCTATGTATATTAACAAAGTTCTATCAAAATATCATGCCATATGCCTTAAATATATATAATAAAAAGAAAACAGAAGAGTGTGCTATGTAATCTTGTTAAGCGCCAATCTGCTTAAAAAAGTGAATGAAGTGGGTGCCCATTGTGGATGCCTATCATGTGAAAACCCTATTCGTGTAACAAATATTTCATGTGTACAAATAATTGTAATATATTTGATAGAGAAAAATGGATTGTAAGTTTAGTTTTGGGGAATGACACCATCTCATGGGTTAATACTTGGCTTTAACATCACTGTATTGCCATACATTTGCATTGGTTGATCTTGATGATCAACTTGCCTGTTTTGAGAGTTGGCTAGGGGGTAAGTAAAGCAGACTCGGGGTGTGCCTAGGTGGGTTACGGAGGTGGGACCTTGGGGGCTGTAGTGGGTCTCTGGCCCCTGCTTCTCTGGTGCCCTTCCCAGGGCTCTGTTTCCCAGCTGCTATGAACTAAACAGAGGGGAAGAGCGGGGGAATGGAAGGACATGTAGAAGGAGCTCATGTGGGTTTGGAGAAAGGCCATGGAGGGAAACACCCAAGAAAAAGAACAACCTTAAATGATATCAGGAGAACTTGGGAGGAGAGAGCACAATACAGACGGGTCGGGAAGCCTGGGAAGCAGCCCCTCAGTGAAGTCCATCGACTTTGAGGAGAGAAATAGCTAAAAGGGATGTTTAGGATCTTCGGCTCCACGACATCAGGATGTGTGTTTTGTGATTTCTTCTGATAAAACTTAAGAAAAGATTTCACTTTTCAAGATCTGGTAGTAAAGTCTGTGCATCTTGGACATTTCATGATACTGAAGTGGATCTTCAGTATTTTTAATTGCCCAAACATTTATGATAAGTCAGTTCTAATGGTCAGGTTGTTGTGTTTGTTAAAATAATTTTCTTTGATATAGGTTAGAAATCATTTTTATCTTTGTCCTAATAAGCTTCCTGGATTATTTACCTCTACTTGTATTTCATTTTCTGTGTCTCTCCACTTCCTTAAGGATATCTATTGCAGCCTCTTGCATTTACTTCTACATGTACAGTGACTGGCCACCTTTGTTTGAGTAGAACTAAGGGATTTTTGACTAGAACTGTGAAAGTCTGAACAAATCATAGTAAGCTGCTCATTGCATATATATGCAATTTTCAAAGTCACATGCAGTTATTTTAAAATAAGGACTAGCCTTTTTATGAATTAGGAGGTGCTTGCGCACAATACTATGAAAATCTGGATTTCATTTTACCTTTATTCCTTGTTAGCTATACAACTGGGAAATACCAGCTTCTAACAGGCACTGTTTCTTCATCCTTACTGTGAGAATAACAATACTTCAAGGAGTTGTTTCAACTGTAAATGAGATATGTATATAGAATGTATCAGTGTCTAAATCTATAATATATATATATATATATACTACACAAATTTTATATAAGACTACGCAGCTGTTTTCAGAACAGTTTGTACTTATTTTAGATTGAGAAGGGATGGAAGCATGCAGAAGAGGCATACAGCTTCATACCTGTACTATGTGGGGTGAGAAGCAGAGAGAGAAAGAGAGAGAGGAGAGAGAGGAGAGACTGACATATGGAATTTTTTTAGAAATATCTGTTTCAGAATTTAATTTTCCTTTAAACAAACTCATCAAATTTATTTTTTGAGAGGCTCTGTAGCTCCAGTAACAGCAACACAATGTGATTAGAAAAGATATGGATTATTTTCAGTAAAAAATATGGATTTTTTTGGGGGAGGGTTTCTTTTGGTTGGGCAAGGGTGCATGTCCTTTGTGGGACTGTCAACCTCAGTCTGAGCACAGCAATGACCATGTCTCTCTCTAGGTGGAACTGGAATGTGGCCCTCATCCTAGACCTGGAGAAATATCCTCTATTGTCTCAGTAGGTGCAACTTCTGATGCTTCTTAATAAGTGAGGGCAAAATTTGGTGAGGGAGCAAAATAAAAGCGTAGGTAATCCTATCTTTTAAAGCCTCAGTAAATTTCCTCGATCAAATATCCAATCCACCCTTAAAAACCCAACTGAAAACCTGATTCTATTACAAGTTTTTGGAGATATGTCCAGGATTAGAAATAGGACAAATCTGTGTTTTCTGATAAAAGAAATTGGCACGTGATGACCAGTCTGGAGAAAATTTGTTCATTATTATGTTCTACTTATTCATTTGGCAACAGTTTTTCTCCAGATGAGCACATGGCTATCAACATGATTCAAACTTGACATTTTACTATGGGACCTAGTGTTCGAGGCTCGCTGGACTAATCAATGGTGAGGTATATCTCCTTCAGCAGAAGCTCAGTGGTGAGGCCACTGGCCCCAGACTACTCTGTCCCCTCTTCCTGTAGGCCGTTCTGCAGGAACTCCACACCACCCGTCAAGAACCTGGGAAAGAGATCAAAGGATGCTGAAGATTTCCTTTGACTCTTTACCTAGGATCGACTACAGCTATAGGAATAGTAGAATGTCAACAACTTTCCAAGAACTTCAGTGTTCATGGGATAGTCTTACAGAAAAGGGTGCAGTATGTCTTGGAAATCTAATGTCTCCAGACTGAAATAGCATGAAGAGCAAAGCTAGTGTTGAAACAATTCAAGACAAAGCTTGCTTCACATAACAAAATGTACAAATGTGGCCCAGATGCTAATGTCTATGGAAGCTTACAAGGGAAATATCAGCTTTTTCTTTGCCTTCCAACCAAAATAAAGCATAAAATGATTGTGAAGATTATTTTACTTGTCTTGACTGGATTATGGCTTGAGGGCAGACCTTCAGTTGCAAAAGAAGGCATTTTTACTTTTAAAGATACAGTTTTTGGAAATGAGGGAGTGATTTATAATTATAATATTTAGGTATTTAATTTCATACACATATGATGAAAGTTTTAATAAAAGGGCTTCTAAGTAACTTCAGAATAAAAGGACTTCTTCATTTTAATTGAATGCTATACTTCACTATGTCTAATATAGATAATTATAGACCTTTCTGGGATTTATCTTTTATCTTGGCATTGGCTATATTTATGGAGAATATGAAGTACTATGCTGTCCCCAAACCAGAGCAAGGTGTGTGTGAGGGGAAAGTGTTGTTGAATTTGGTGGGGTCATTGTCAAGAGATATTTGAGAATTTGTCTCCTTCTTAAGGCCATGCTAAGCAGTGAAGGCAAAGAACTATAGTAAAAGTGGAAAAGGAGGTAGATGTGAGTATCATTTATAAATATGAAATAATCACTAAAGACCTAATTAAAAATGTGCATCTGAAATGAAAAGACATTTCTCAAAGAAGTAATAGCAGCAAATAAACATGAAAAAATGTTCAACATCACTGGTCTTTCAAGAGATGCAGATTAAAAAACAACACTGAGATTTCATCTCACCCCAGTAAGAATGGCTGCTACAAGGAATGAACCAATAATAAATGGTGGTGGGCTTGTGGGGAGTTAGAAACTTTTCTTCATTGTTGGTGGCAGTGCAGACTGGTGCAACCACTGTGGAAATCCATATGGAGATGCTTCAAACAACTAGGATTAGAATTCCCATTTTACCCAGCTATCCCTCTGCTGAGTATCTTCCCAAAAGAATTAAAAGAGTAATACCACAGAGATATATGTTCATAGTGGCACAGTTTGTAATAGCTAAAATTTGGAAACAACCCAATTGCCCATCAACTAGAGACTGGATAAAGAAGATATGTGTGTATGTGTGTGTGTGTGTGTGTGTGTGTGTGTGTGTGTGTGTGCATGTGTATGTGTGTGTGTGTTTTAATAAAATGGAGTACTAGTCAGCCACAAAGAATGAGGATCCAGAGATATTTATAGCTAAGTGGATGCACATTGACGCCATACTCTCAAGTGAAATTCATGTCACATATGTGTAAATACTGAACAGTTTCTCTGGCGTGAAAAATTAAAAGTGTAAATAAGAATTAAAATGTATAATTGACATTGTGTAATAGGAAGAAAAGTCTAAAAGAGTAGAGGAACTGTGCCATTGATGAAAGGAAATCCTATTTAAGAAAGTACATTTCTTTACGGAGCTGTGTCATATCGTCTTTTGGGCACTCTGCTGGAAAAGTAGAATCAAGTCTGAAATAATGCCTTTTTATTTGTATCCTCTAGCATTATAGATGTAGGACAGTACTATATCGTACCTCTGTGAAGGCAAAATATCTTGTATCTGCTTTATGATATATAGTAGTGACCGTGCTTTATCAGAGTTGTTTTTAATGATGTTACTCTAGAATGTTTCCTTTCCAGATGATGATTAAGATGCTAATAAAAAAATGGTGCCAGCTATGACAGCAATAACAGAACTTTGTTGTTTTCTGAGTATTATTCTTTTCTTTCTTTTTTTTTTAATGGAGTGTGCTGGATGTCTCCATAATTTTGTTCAGATGACTGCAGAACCTGGAAAAGCTGTTGCTGCTATTGATGAATAACATACTGCTATTATCAGTCTTTTTTATATAAATATAAATAAACACACACGCACACAGACACACACATATATACAATTTGAATTCTTGGAAACTTTAACTGTGCTGTCAACTTTGGAAAAAGTTATCCCAGTTTACTGTGTTGAGTTGTCATTTTACAGAAATTAACAGCCATATTGGTCTAAAAATGTTATTTTTTTCCCATTTGTATAGGGATAACATACTGTATTAAATATGTAAGGTCTTATTCACTTGGGTATGATTACAGTAACTAATAAAGTATTCTCTAAAAAAGAGTAGAGGAAGTGGTAGGGGTAGGGGAAAGGTAAAAAGGGAAGAGAAAAAATATGTGAAAAGGAAAAACATAGAAACAATGTAAACAGGGAAGGGCGGAGGGGAGGAAGGAAGGTCTGGGGAATGGGGGAAAATAAGAACAAGATAAGTCATGTAAACGTACAAGATCCCAACGATGAATGTGTACTTGCATTGTATACCTAAAATGTACCAATAAATTTAATAAAGATAAAAAGATTGAATAAAATAGGGTAGCAAGTAATGGTCAAATATATGTATAACTGCAGCCCCAGAATCTGAAGAGATTATTTCCAAAAATTGATAAGAAATAACTATCCACATATGAAAAAATATTAAATGAAACCCAAGTAGAATAAGTGCAAACACAAACTAAAGATGTAAAGCCACCACCACTAGCAGTAACCGTACAATGAAGCATCTTAGAATTAAACTGCTGAATGACAAAGATAAAGCTGAAAACTGAAAAACAGTGGGGAAAAAAACATATAAAGGGAGTTGATAGAGAATGATGCCTGGTTTTTCGTCTAAAACACTGAATGTATTGTATGTACGTGTGACAGTGCAACAATACCGCAGAGTCCTGAAGGAAAGCGCCTTTTCACCTACAATCTTTGTGCAGCAAAAATATCTTTCTACATGAGTGCGAAGCAGGCAAAAGTTGAGAGTTTACATCCACCAGATAACGTGTGACAGGAAATGAGAAAGAAGACATTTTTAAAGGCGAGGGGAGTTAATTTTAACTGAAGCCTGAACCTACATGAAGGAATTAAAAGGATTAGAAGGGACAGATATCTAGGTATGCAAAAAGGTCTTTTACAAAATTATCATCTATCTACATCCTACCCGACTTACCTAACAATCATCTACCTTCCTACCTTTCTACATTTTAAAAACATATTGACCATTTAAAGTGGAAATAAAAGTGTATTTTGTATTCTTTATTAAGTAAATAAGATACATGATGTGAGAACAATTGTCCGAAAGTGAGTAAATATAATTGTACTTACGTGTTTCTTTTTTGTTTTTCTTATTTCAATGTAATAGTAAATGTTAATAAATAAAATATTAAAAAGGACTCCGGTTACTTATATGAAAAAAATTTCATTACAAAATAATTAGAGAATTACAATAGTTTTATACCATAATCTTAAAAGAATGGTCAAAATGTTTCTTAGAGTACAAATTACTAACAAAAAGGACTCTTACAAAAAAGGAAACAAACCAATAACAGCACAAAACCTTTCTTTTCAATGAACTAAGAGAAGTTAGAAATATAAATGAAACAAATAAACAGATATTATATACATATATATGAATATTTTGAAACAATCGAATAGATTATTTAAGGGATGATTTAAATTTCTTTCCACTTTCTTTTTATCTGTCTTCTATTCTTGCACTCTGTCTCTCTCTCTCTCTCTCTCTGTCTCTCTCTCTCTCTGTCTCTCTCTCTCTCTGTCTCTCTCTCTCTCT
>NW_022900942.1:48680498-48737531 GCF_012274545.1 Fukomys damarensis
TCTCTCTCTCTCTCTCTCTCTCTCTCTCTCTCTCTCTCTCTCTCTCTCTATATATATATATATATATATACTTTTGTCTTTCTATATATTCTCATATAAGGGAAACCATGTGATATTTAAGCTTGTGTCCGAGTTATTTCACTTAACATTATGTTCTCAATTTGCATATATTTGCCTACAAATGCCTCATGATTATCTTTCTTTATGGCAGAGTAGTACAACATTGATTATAAATATACATTTATCTGACCATACATATGTTGTTATACATGCGGTTTCCAAGATCTAACTATTACAAATTGTGATACTGTAAACATAGTTATGTATGTATTCCTTCAATATGTATCCTTGTAGTAGGATGACTTTAGCTTTTTTGGGGAAGACACCTGGAAGGAAGATAGCTGGGTCAAATGGAATTTCTTTTTTCAATTTTTTTGAGAAATCTCCACACTTATTTCCATAGTGATTATACTAGTTTACACTCCCACCAACAATGTAAAAGAGTTCCCTTTCCCCGGCATCTCACATAAGAATTCGTTACAATAAAATTTTTTGATGATAGGCATTCTTTCAGGGGTAAGATGATATTTCAGTGTAGTTTTAAGTGAATTTCTTTTACTGATGTTGAAATTTCTTCATGTATTTGTTTTCATTTCATTATGGTTCTTAGACCATATGAGTATTACTATTTAAATGTAAATAATTATTCAGATGTATAATGTGTGATTTCAAGTCACAGCTTCTGGGGGAAAAAGAAAAGAAAAAGACTCCTGGCTGGATACAAAGGCACATTTCAGAGAGTTGGGAGGCTGAAGTAGGATGATTGCAAGTATAATGTCGAGCTGGGAAACTTAATGAGAAACTGACTAAAAAAAAAATTCCAATTAAAAAATGCACTGTAGAGCACTTGAGTATCACAGGTTCAACCCCCAGTAAGACAAAACAAACAAACAAACACACTCCAATGAAGTACAGCAAAAAAATCAATAGAAGATACATAACAGAAGTCAAATGTATTCAGTAACTCAAAAGAAGGTAAGCAAATAAGGAGCACAGGAATAAAGAACAGATAAAAAGCATGGAAAAAACACTAAGATGTTAGACTTACACATAATGATAGCAAATATGTTAAATGTAAATGGACTAAACACTCCATTGTCAAAAACAGATTCTATGCTATTTATAATAAATATGCTTTTAAAGTAAAAACAGACTGGTTGTAAGTAAAAGAATGAGTGGGCCAGGAATTTAGCTCAGTGGTTTGGCCACCTGCTTTGCAAGTGCAAGGTCCCGAGTTTGATTCCCCGTACAAAATAATAATAATAATAATAATAATATAAAAATTTAAAAAAAGAAAATGAAAAAGATGCTAATGTGTCAATCACTATGTACTGCAAATGTAGCAACAAAAATAAAAACTGTCAGGACACAGTAGATTTCACAGTATATAACTAGCAATAAAGAAGGGTATCTTATGCTGAAAAGAGGATTGGTTTATCAAGAAGACACAAACTTAAAACAGCTTCAAAGAGCATGAAGCAAAAAATTCATAAAATTATAGGGAGAATATGCATGTCCATCATTCTTATTTGAAGATAAGCAAAGATGTTTTTAAGGCTCCTTATGCCAATGCACTTGTGTGTGCACGCGCGTGCACATACACACACACACACACACATCATTCACCACTGCCCCATTACTGGCCACTGATAAACTGGAGTATAACCAAAACACTCTGGGATTTCCCAAGGCAGGACACATCTTTAGAGGCAGTTGTCTGGAAGACTCACACAGACAAAAGGTAGCTTTAGCAGAGTTTTCTGGCAGCCAGCAAGCTTCAAAGGTATGACATGCTACGAGTTGTTGCTTCCCAGTTCGGCAAGTCACAAAGAGCCTCATCCATTTTTCCTGGGTGGCCTACAAATATTATCAATTTTTCTGCACTCCATGATGGGATGGAAGTTGGGAAAAGCATGTTCACACCCATGACCACCTCCCTGCTGGTTCACCTTGACTGCCAATTGCACTTACTGTTTTTGAACTTCAATTTTTTTTATTTCATTGAGTGTATTGGTACTTTTAAGGTATACAGTACAGTTACATTCATCATTGAGATCTATAGGAAACGTGTCAATACACAACAGCTGCTCTGGTGTGAAGAACTAAAAGTGTAAATAAGGTTCAAATTGTATAAGTGATAATGTGTAATAGGAAGAAAGGGGCTAAAGGAGTAAGGGAAGGGGGAAGGGTAGGGGAAAAGAAGGAAGAGAAAAGAAAAAAATGAGAAAAGGAAAAGAAATGGAAACAAAGTCTTCAATTGGTTTTTAATGACTTGTTTCCTATTGATACATTTGTTTTCTTTTAGGCCTAGCAGTGTTAACAGCTCCCTTTCTCTGTTGCTACCATGGGTAAATGTCTTATTCCTTGTGGGTTATGGATTCTTTTTTGTTTGTTTGCTTGCTTATTGGTACATGTTTGCAATACATAATAACTGCATTCATCTGGGAGAATTAGTACATCTACACATTCCATCCTAATCGCTTTTACCTCGACTTCCCCTCCCTTCCCTTCTGTGTCCTCCATTCCCAGATCCCCTTCCCTGCTCCACGAAATTACTTCCCTGTTTCCTATTTCTAACTTTTACTCTGATCTTTAAATTGTTTATATTCCGTGTTCCTCAGATAGGAGAAATCATGTGATATCTAATCTTCAATATCTGATTTATTTCATTAGTAGTATGGCCTGAAGGTGTGTTCCTTTTCCTATAAATAACTCAACTTTATCTTTATGGCTAAGACATACTCTATTGTATACATATACCATATATACATCACATTTTTAACTGTTGTTGGGTCTGTAGGCTGCTTCCAAGATTTAGCTATTATGAGTTATAGCTATTTAGCTATTATGAGTTGCATTGTTATAAACATGGCTATGCAGGCATGCATCGTAGGAATATGATGTCTTTAACTCTTTTGGGGGGATATCCAGCAGTATAACTGGGTCTAATGAAATTTCTATTTTTCATTTTTTTGAGGAATCTCCACACTGATTTCCATAGTGGTTGTACAAGTTTACATTCCTACTAACAATGTAGAATGGCTCCTTTTTCCTCACAACCTCATCAGCATTTGTTGTTTTTTTTGTGCGTGTGTTTCTGATGATGATATTATTTTTGTTGTAAGATGAAATCTCAGTGTTGTTTTGATTTGTAGACCATTAATGGCCAAAGACTGCTAACTGCTGACTTAGGTCCTGAGAGGAATGTTCTAGGTTCCCTTGCATTTTTGCTGTGGTGAACAGGAGGCTGGCAATCTGAGGCAGGTCTGTGGCAGTCACTGTGCTACAGAAGCCACACTATGGACATATAACTCTGTGACAGCTGACCCTGGAAGCTCTGTTCAAGGTGTGAGCACCGTGTCTACAGGCATGAGCTCAAGCTAGGACTTGGATTTTCCCCAGGGTGTGGAGCAATAGGAAGCTATAATTTAATTTAATAAGCCATCCATTTGCTTTATAATTAAAGGAAAAAAGAGATTGATGGGGTGTTTTCTACTCCAGCTGAAGAAAATGTTAAAGTTTTTGGTACCCTCTAGCATTTTAAGAAAGGTTATGAGGCACTGGAGAACTCTTTGTTGGAGGCCAGACTTGAAATAGTTACTTCAAGTTCTGGGCCCAAAAGCAGATATTTAAGAACTAAGCAGGCCCTATTTTTGTGGAGATTAAAATAGCTTTGCTAGGAAAAAATGAGGAAGTGATGGTTGATATTATATGATGAAGTGATGGTTGATATTATAAGAAAGATACAGTCATTGAAGGATAAATCAAATGCATTCAATCCCAAGAAGCTGAAACAGAAATAACCTTGAAATTTATGTGAGAAGAGTAAAATACAGCTATCGATATTATTGAAGAAAAATTTGATGAAAATTTAAATCTTCAGAAAAAATGGAAATCTGCTTGCATATGAAAGACCGTGTGAGCTCAATTCCAGGGTATAAAAAATGAAATCTCAAGAGGATGTTTGGATAAAGAGGGGTCACCAAACAAACCTAGAATCTGACTGAATACCAGAATTTGACTGAATAAAATAGATTTATTTGTTGTCCTCAGAGATAATACAAATGATATCACTAAGAGCTAGATAGAAATAAAAGGATCAGAAATTGGAAACCATTTAAGTAAGAAGTTTTGAAGAAATGTCTGTCATTGATTAAATGCTTTCTTACTTCTGAAAAAAGTTAATTGAACATAAAATAAATTGAGTAAAAAAGGTAAATGGGCTTACACATTACATTGAATTTCCAAAGCAAGGGTGCATCTTTAGAATCAAAATGAGATGGAAAGTGAATTTCAAAGGTTTGACGAGAAACTAATGATAGAACTGTATAAAGAAAATGAAACCTCACAAGAAATTAACCATACAGGGAACAGAGAGTTTAGGAGAGGACAGAAATGTTTCACAGTGGAAAGGAATATCAGCCATGCCCTGAGGAGCTGATGCTTATATGCTATCGTTTATAACTAGATGTCCTCCAAAAAGCCTATTCTATCACAGGGGGCTTTGGGAGTGACTGGATTACACAGGTGGCATAGTCGGCTTATTGTTTGAAAGGCAGGGTCTGGTCAGAGGTGGCAGGTTACTGGGAAATAGCCAGGAAGGGTTTATCCGGATCCCTGCTGTTCTCTGCACTCTGGGCTTCCTGATTGCTTTGAGGTAAGCAGCCATGCCCTCTGCCATCCACCTTGCTTTAGAGCCACCAACTCTGGACTGAAAGCCCTCCAAATTGTGATTCAAAATACACCTTTCTTTCTTTAAATTGCAATGTGGTGTATTTTGTCTCAGTGACAAGGGAAACACTAAAACACTATAGAAAGTAATTTTATTTATTATTATTATTATTATTAGTAGTAGTAGTAGTAGTAGTAATAGTAGGGATTGAACTCGGGTCCTTGCGCTTGCAAGGCTGGCCACCAAACCACTGAGCTAAATCCCCGGCCCTTTTATTATATTTTAAGTACTAAAATCATTACAGTATGACTTGATTAGCCAGGCAACTATAATATTAAAACATTACTGTAACATTAAGAGAAACAAGATTTATTTTTTTTCATGAACTAAACAACTAAATACATTTGAAACAGCAAGGATCAAAATCTGTTGCCAAAACCTTTTTTTTCCTGTTCCTTTGGCAAATGAATTCCAATGTACAGCCACAGTATAGAACTTTTACTTTTTAATCATATTTTTGTCTTCCTTTCTAATCTTTCTTATGGGGATTGAGACAAAATCAGTTTCATTTTTTTATATATGGGCTATGTATTTAAGTATCTTACTGGTACAATTTGAGGAGTTTGCACAAGTGTCTTATTTTACATGAAATTAGTGATTCTGGAAATTTGGTACAAGTCTTTAGAACACAGAGGAAAAACTAGCTGTGTACTACTGAAATTTATAGAAGAAAACCTGATATAAACAACAATTTCTCCAAGACATCTACCACACCCTGTTTCATTTGTGAAGTGGTGTGTATGTGTGTGTATGTATGTGTGTGTGTGTGTGTGTGTGTGCACGCGCACACACACATGTGCATTTAGGTATATATAAAGGTGTGTGTGTCACACATAATATCTATTTTTGTAATGAGATAAGTTGAACAAAGCACCCAGCTGTGCTATATAGCTCACCAAGGCAGAATGGCATTGGGCAGAGCCCTTTGTGAAGACTTAGAGACTAGGTATGGTGTAGTCAGCTCCATGAATTCAAAGTAACAATGGGATAAGATTGTTGCCACCATCAAAAGATCCCTATTAACAACACCTCAAATTCCCTGGCAAATATTTGCCTGTTCAGGCTCTTCTATCTGAATTTAGGGCAGGTCATTCATAAATTAATGAGTCAAGTTTCCTTTTAAGGTGAGAGCATCAATAATTCCACAGGGTGAAGGCTGGCAAAGTGGGAGGGATCTGTGATATTTGTGGTAGTGGGTTTCAACCCTGGCAACAGGTCGGAACCATTGATGGGATTTAAAATTAAATACTGACGCCTGGGACTTTTACCCAGAGGTTCTTATGTAGCTTTTAAGTGGGGCATAGCTTTGGGTGCTTTTGCTTTGCACTTTAGATTGAGAACCACTACCTGAGTTCAATCCCCAGTACCAAAAAAAAAAAAAAAAAAAAAAAATTGAGAACCACTAATGTGAGGAAAGGACATATTCCTTGTAGCCAATTGATCACAGGCTTGAACTTTTTGTTGTTCTTTTTGAATGTGAGGAACTGAATTGAGCCTCGGTGTCCCCTTCTGTAGAAAGAACATAACACTATACCTGGCTAAACTGTCACAAAGTCGAGTGACAGTGTACATTACAATTAGTACTCTGCCTGACACATGGTAATAATACTCGAGTGTTATGAAGCACCCCATGCTCTTTTCTTCATATTTATTTCTCCTTTTTATGAATCCTTCGCCACTCCTATGAAGCCTGGTCAAACTTCCAACCTGGTGTCCTGTCCCTATAGGGTTGTGACTTCCACAGAGATACCCTATTATATATTTAATCTGGATGAGCTACTGCTTCTGTCAACTGTAGTTACCTGCAAGAGTTTAGACTACTGGGACCACCTGCAGCACTGTAACACTTATCTGATTTTTACCACTAGCATTTTCTGATTTGTAATCTTAGTTACTAGTGTAATTTCTCCACAAGTGCAACAATGCTGAGCTGTGAAAACTTTAAAACTTAAAAAGATGGTATAAAATCGAAGGGTTCAAGGATAAGAAAATATATGCAATAGGCATCTGGTAATTCAGTTGCTGGCTATTCCTTCAGTAAATCTTTTTACTAAGCCCTTAGTCTCTGCTAGGAGTTGAGTATAAAAAGTAATTAAAACTCTGTCCAGTCTTTCAAGGAATGCATAATGTAGAAAAACTAACAGATACAAATTAAAAGCAATTCATTTATTCATACATTCATTCATCCAGTTTTTAATGAGTACTCATGATGCAACCGGGGGCATTTTAGGTACTAGTGATACATGGACAAAAGTTCCCGAAGTTCCCATGCTCAGGGTTAGGGTTAGGCTCTATTGGGGGGCATCAGAGAAGGATGTATTTCTATGGTAAAATAAACAAAGGGTGATCTGGGAATTCAGCTCCGGATACCAAACTCACAATTGCAGAAGGGTTTGTGGGAAGGCTTTCTCACAAAGAATGGAGAACTGATTCTTACAGAACAGGGGCTGGCGAGGAAGCTAAAGGAACACATGGGTCATGATGAATTTCATGTGTCAATTTGGATGGACACAAAGTACTTCTCACGAGTGCCCAGCTGGTGCCAGAGCCACGCCTTTGAATTTCTAGAACTGTGAGCCAAATAAATGTACTTTCTTCATAAAATAAGCCTATCAAAAGTATTTCATAATAATAGCAGAAAAGAGAACAACAAAGGCACAAGAAACTTTACCTGAGACCCTATCTTTTCCTTTGCAAAACAGTGTCATCTATAAACAAAATCCAGTGGGAATCTGAGACAGCCTGAAATTTGTATTGCCAGGATGTGAGGGTGCACGCGTGCGCACACACACACACACACACACACTAGTGAAGAGTGCGATTTGAAGCTACACTGTGTGGCATTAACTGCAGTATAAGATGTTTGACTTATGGTAAACTACAGAATCTCAGATTTTAATTTTCCTAGTGTTTTTATAAAATTACCCTTCAACCACAATAAACAACAAAGACTCAGATTCATACTGAATGTCTCATTTTCCAATCTATTGCTCACAGAGCATCCCTATTTCTATAGAAACAATAGTTAATTTTTTCTTAAATTTCAAAGAGCATTCTCTGAAGAAAGCTATATTCATGTAAAGAAAACTGCATAATTGCAACACGTAGGAAAATAACATATAATTAGATCTTTTAAAAAATAAATGCATAGAGTAAAGAATTTGATAGTGACATTATAAGTAGGGCAAGGATAAAAGCTTTACAGAGGTCAGAATTCTCTTTTGGGTGAAAGGCTTATTAACTTAAAATTAGTTATATATGTGTAATTTGTGAATATAAATGCTAAAAGCATAGAAAATATGTTGCTTGATTTTCTAAAATCTGCTGAATCCTTAATTTCTTAATGCACTGTGATATCAAAATGACAGTTAGGTAGAACTGAAAATCTATGACATTGCATGATTCAACCCAAGACAAACGCTATGCTTAGTTTTTGACCAGGTATTATAACATAAAAATAGCAAGTCAGAATTTGAATATACTATAATTTAATTTCTTATCAACCTGTATACTTTTAAATTCTGATTTATAATTATTCATTAAATAAGGTTTCAAAGAATTCCCTTTAAAGAATTCCCATCAAAATTCTTAATATTTCAATTAAAAATACGTCACAGCTAAAAAAAGTCTATTTCAATTAAGATCTTTTTCTTCTGATTTTAGAGCTCAGTTTGTAAGCAAGGAATAATAAATCCATTTTCAGTTTTTAAATGAATACAATAACTTAGTGCACAAAGCTGAAAAAAAGATTCAAAACTTACTGATGATTTGTATTATTCAAAGCACAAACATCCAAATGTCCAAACATACTCTCCTTACATTAAGAAAAAATGGTTGACACAAGTAAATGTGTACTTAGTTACCATTATTACTAATTCAAGAATGTTGTGGGGGGATTCCAAGTTACAAAAAGAGGCCTCACATGGGCCACGGATTTAGTTCAGTGATTCCACACCCTGCCTCAGAAGTGCAAGGTCTCAAGTTCGATCCCTGCCCTTCCCCGAAAAGAAGCCTCTCATCCAGTCATTCCTAAATATGGAAATGAAATGGCTAAACGTCTGGTATGGTCCACAAACCATGAAGGAGTTCCTTCAATGTTCTTCCAACATCTAAGATTACAGTAATCAGGGTGTTGCTGTTCTCAATTTAAGAAAATCTAAATTCACTTAACAACAGATGTCATCGTAGAGGACAGAGTTGATAGTTTCAAAGTATGATGCATTTTCAACTCCCCAGCACACAGATATGAAGCCTCATTGTATTTCACATACATTTCACGCTACTGATGAGAAGTGTCGATAATCCACAGGAATACATGAATATTCCGGACTCATGTATCGTTAATGGGTTCAGTGAGATGTCCAAAAGACATTCTTATATATGGAAGGTCAGCGGCAGAATCAGTTTGGAAATGGTGCTCACCCACTGTCACTGTGATTACATGTCCTGCAACGAGTGGGGGACGCCTGCACAGCAGCTCTAATGACCCATGGCAACTTGCACAGTATGCATCTGGTTCAGAGGAAAAAGGTCATGGACCTGTGTCCTTCCAGGAATTGTTTAAGAGTCTTTCTCTGAAACGTGCGCCATGGGCAGTTATGGAGGGAAGGTTACATGCAAAAGCTTCTCAATTTATGATGGGGCTATAGCTAGACAAGCCATCATAAGTCGTGGTGCATGAAAAAACCATAATCTATTTAAAATCCTACCATAGCAACACAAATAAACACAATACAAAGTAGACTCTTGGTTATTTCCCCTCTTGAGTGTGTGGTTCACCATCTACCAGTATCCCAGGAAATCATACTGAAGGATTTATCACTTTCACAACATCTTAAAGTCAAACAGTTGTAAGACAAACCACTGTAAACTGGGAACCAACTGTATTGATTTAATCTCATGGTTTGGTAGGAAAACAATTTTTAAAATGTTTGTCACCATTTTTATCAGTATAATCCATTGATACTTCGATTTGTAACTTCTGAAATTGTTCCTATCAAGGTTCCCAAATCCAGGCTTTATACTATTTAATTAGCTTAACCTAAGCTGACACCTTTTTGTTTTTAAAAATTTATTCTTCTCTTGTGCTGTAGGCCACATTTGCTCCTGGTTTCAATCTTGTTTTTCTTGCAACTTCTTCTCCATCTCTTTTTCACAGAGTTCTGCAAAGATGAGCTGCCTTTTGGTCACCCTTTCTTCCCTTTCTTTATTTATTTCTGTTCTCACACAGCTGCTTTGGTAATCATACCCATTTCTGTCCCGTATGGGTGTTTCTCCTGATATCTATGCTTCTGGGTCTACCTGCTCACTGAGAACTGTGAATATATTTCATTAATAATCCCATGGCCATTGAGAGCTTGTTATGTCCTAGGCATTTTGCTGTTAAGACAGAAGGTCTTGGACATTTCGTACTCTTTATGTCTATTTTTTGCTTTTTCTTTGGTACATGGGAATTTAACTTGGACCTTGTGCTTGCCAGGCAGGTGGAGGAACCACTGAGCTAAACCACAGTCAATGCTTAAGCCTATTCATAAATGTCTGTCATACCACTTCCATTTTAGATTGCCGTTTCTTGAAAGTAGGATCCTGAATTTCATTTCTATCCCTGATATTTAATACATAGTGGACAACAGATATGCTGAAATAAACAGGGTTTTCTGTTGATATATTTGTTTTAATGGTTTTGGAGCTAGCATAAGTCTTTCTCTATAAATTTAAATTATTTTAGCAAGGTTGTCTTATTTAATTTTTTTTTCCAATTCATGTGACTTTTTAAAATACCTCTTTATATATTAAGATATAGCTGCTTTATTAGCCATTTGTGGGGGAAAAGATAACAAAGGAGCTCATAGAACTATTAATATAAGGTAAGGAGAATGCAACATTTCGTGAAAGCTCGCTCACCAAATATACTGTTCATAATTGCGTGGGTTTTGTCTAGGAGACAAAAAGCTCTGCTTGGAAAATCTCTTTTCTTTATCTTAGATCTACAGCTGGCAGCGACTGCACAGCCAGGCACCCATTCGCACACTCCCTAATTAACCCTGTTTGTGGAGGGTCAGTGCATTTATGACACAACCAGAACAGCAACAGAAGGAGACACAGATACACTTAATGGTATTAGTTATTTGCATATAAAATGGTCAAATGGTCTAATTAAAAGGGTTGCTATGTATTTGAACAAATGAGTATAAAGCAGCTTAAAAAGCATAATCCACTTCAATCTGAAATTTTATTGAAAGACAGATGGATGCAAGATAATAGGCATAATTCATAACTAACAATGCACAAATGCTTTACTTCACAATGAAAACAGTTTTACATTTAATATCCTCCCAGGAGAGTTGTTTTTCCTCTTCCGCTACAATAAAGCAGCATGTGATTTTGCCAGCTAAAGCTAGACTCTCCAAAGATGCTTCAAAAAGGTATACATATTTAAAAGTGTACATACTTGCTGTTATAAAATGAATAGGTTTTGAAAATTTCAAAATGTACTCTGTGGTGACTGTATATGTTCCACATATGTGAAGTTGGCTGAGAGTAGATATTAACTGTTCTCACCAAACACACATACATACATGTGACCATGAGAGGTAATGGATGTCTTAATTAGATAGACTAGGCTAAATATTTGTTAAAGTATATGTATGTCAAAACATCACTTTATGCACCTTGAACATGTACAATTTTTTTCAATTGTATTTTAGTAAAATTTGAAAACCATAAATAAGTGTGGGATGGCTGAAGCTGATGAGGAAGGTGAAGCCGATGAGGTAGGCTGTGGGAGACACACTTGTTATACAGCATGGTTTATGGGGTCAAGAGCAAAGCAAAGAATACGTACAAAATTTAAAGCCTAGGAAGACTCCTGGGGTTTCTACAACTATTAGGCAAAAACTGGTTGACTTAAAGCAACAAAAATTTATTCCAGTGTGGTTCAGGAACTCCCAAATTGATTTGTTAACAGGGCTGGTTCTTTGTGGAGGCTCTGGGAAGAAACGTGCTTCTCTCCTGGCAGACACAGTGGCCAGCAACCCAGGCTATGGCTTGGCTGTGGTCACTCAATGTCAACTTCTACAAGGCCTTCTTGTTTGCACGGCTCTCCACGTACTTTTCTTATTAGAAAAATGGACACTCAGTCCAAGATTTAGGGTCAACCCTAACTCAGTGTGACGTCATCTTGACTATCACATCTGCAAATATCTCATTTCGAAACACGGTCACATTCTGAGATTCCATGTGGACCTGATGGGAAGCCATTCAGTCTAGTACAACTCCTCAGACTCTGAAATTCTCAAGTCTCATGTTACAGTTCCTGAGGTAAATTCTCCTCAATCATAGCAGTTTAGGGATAAACTCTTAATTTATCTTATGTGCAGAGCCACAGGATCTCATTACATCATTTTTTTTTTCATGAACTGCAGCAATAAATTTAGGTACAATATTCAACGAGAGCATGATTTTTTTGTTATTGTTGTTCAGTCTCAAATGGGTAATTCACATGTAATTGTCCTGGTAACTACTGTATTCCCTAAATCAGTGGTCCTCTATCTTCAAAGTGTGCCTCATAATCATCTGGAGACTTATTAAAATTCAAATTTGCTGGGCCCCACCCACAGAGTGAGACATTTGTGTTTCTAACAAGCCTCTAGAGATGCTGCTGGTGCTGATGCCTTGGGGATTTATTTTAAGAACCACTGCTCTGAGTGATCATCAGGAAGGTCTTTCCCCTCATTTTCAAGCTCCCCTTTCCCACAATAATTTTTAAAGGCAAAGTGAACTAAAATGAAGAGAGAGAAGAAAAGAAATGCCTCTTCTGGTGGCAAAATGTATCTATTTTTAACTGCTGGTTGATGAATAAGTCTAAGAATAGAATGAAGTGAAAAGATCATACCAACCTCTTGCTAGTATGGAGTTTCTGGAGAACGTTAAGTCATATTAGGAAAGCAGGGGAAGTTTTTGGAAGATTGGAGTTCCTGCAAAATTATAGCTCATTTGTGGAAAGGAAGGGAAATATATTTTTATACTTTATGAATGTTGTTTAGTGTCTCTACATTTTGGTGGACTTCAGCCTTGTGGTAGAGAGTAATACACGTGGTGAATCCATAGACATTTTCTTTTATTAATTTAGGAATATGTGTGTACCTATGTGCATTTTAAAAAGATACTTTCAGCTATATTGACTGTTGTTTCCATAATTTTTATTTTAAGGAATAGCTGTTGAATAAAGAAATGCTTTCAACAATGAAGCAATAGTTAATGGCTCCAAACTTGTTTCATAAAATGTATCATATAACTTTCCCATAAGCTCTAGTACATGGGGGGAAAAGGAAGTGATTTTAACACATGTAAATAAATACAAATAAAGATAATTTGAAGAATGGAAGGAAAAACTGTGTAACCATTTAACTGGATTAAAATTTATATTTGCTGTCATTAAACAGTTGTGATTTAACATTCTCAATGTTCTTCTGCACATAGGTAGATATTAGTTTCAAAAAATAAATTTATTACTAAATAGTAAAGACAATGTTCAATAAAATTCTCATAAAAAGAAGGATGTGCCAAGCTATGTCAAGATGGGACCCATTTAGAACTTCCTCTAACATAATTAGCATGTATAGCAAAATTTTTAATGTATTTCTAAGATACAAGATATAATAGATTTTTTTCCTAGATAGTTAAATCATTAACTAGTAGAAATTTTAAAGCAATTTTTGGATTTGGATTTCAATAGTACTATAAAAAAATCACTACCAGTTTTAGACTAAATCATGAGATTGGGAAAACAGCAAAAATCAAATCTCTAATAAAGAAGATAAAACAGGGCCAGAGATTTGGCTTAAAGGTTCTGCCGCCTGCCTTGCAAGTGCAAGGGCCCGAGTTCGATCCCTGGTACCAAAAACAAAAACAAAAACAAGTTCTTTCACCAGGACTTCAGCATTATAAAGAATATAATCTTTTACTCCAGGATTTTGAAAATACATGCAAATACATTTTTAGAAAGCAGTGGTTTCAGTACTGGTAAGTTTTCTAAAGTTCTTTTGTTTTTGTTTTTGTTTTTTTGAGACAAGGTCGCACTATGTAGTTGAGACTGACCTGGAACTCACTGTGTAGACCAGGCTGTTCTTGAACTCACAGTGATCCTCCTGTCTCAGCCTCTGAAGTGCTGGGATTACAGGTGTCTGCCACCATGCCCAGCTTCTGTAAAGTTCTTAAAGATCCCAGTGACAACATTTCAAATTTTATGTTAATGTCTTTTTAAGGATGTTATAAAATAGTGTATTTTTAGGGAAATTTATTTCATCTTTGAAAGTTATGCTAAAATATGTTATTAGTCTAGTCATGTTAGCTGTAGTTTGTTACTAAATCTTGAAGAAAAATAGAATTTTGTTTCTATCCTCTTTATCCAATGACATATCATTTAACTAACATTTATTGTGCACATTATAATTAGCATTCAACTCAAGTTATGAAAAATGAAAATAGAACTTAATGTGTTAAAATAAAGTTAGATTGTTTTGACTAATGTCAATGTTTAATGAAAAAAATTCCATCAAGAAATTTTATTCAAAATATACTCAAATTTTAAATTGTAGATTCTCGATGACTAATCATGAAAAGAGGTATCGTACAATATGGATATTCAGTGGAATCAAGAATCACTTATATGAACATCAAACTAGTTAAGTAAAATACACATGGGTTTATTTAAATTATTTATGGTAACACTATTTATATATTTAAAAGCAACTTGAAGCAATAAATAATTTCATGACCTTAGAATTCACTATATACTTCTCATTACTATACTTAAATAATATACTTGAATTGGATTGTGTTATTAAGTTATTTAACATGTATTTACAGTCCCCATCCTTTTTCCTGACACTATGTTACATAACGTGTGTGCCCAAGCTTTCTGTAGTCTCCTAAAGATGTGGGCAAAACAAAAAATCAACATAGTGATGTGAGACTCTAACACAGGTCCACAGAGTACTAAAGGTCAAGGGGGTTGATTAGGGAAGGTTTATAGCAAGAGGTCACATGAAGTTTCCATCAAGAGAAATAGAAGTTAGGCCAGGAGGCATCGGTGGGAAGGGAATTATTCCTGATAAAGGGAATAGGCTACCAAGAAGGATATCAGAGATAAAGAGCAGGATTGGATTAGAGAATCCCCAGTGGTTTATTAAGGAAAGCACTTTCTGGATCACTATTACAGTTACTGTGAAACTTGAAGTAACATTTTTCAAACACTGTGTGTTTATTTTTTTCTTCATATTTCATGGTATAATGTAGGGAAGGACAGAGAAGAAGGCGATGCCAATCCAGCTAGTTAGGGGAGAAATGGATGGCAAAGGAGGACAAGGATGTAGTTCAGCCCCAAGATGGACGAGGTTCACAAAAGATCCCTGGACGTGGCGCTCTTCGGTTCTGATCTCAGGTACTAGGTAAAGACAAGGATGGAAACTTTATGTCTCAGTCAGACATAGTCAACGCTGTATTCAAAGGTCTTCATTAGATGACCCCCGATGAATAAATGAAGTTGATGAGGGAAAAGAGGTGCTTTACCTTTCAAATTTCATGTCCAGAATAGCAGCTTATTCTCTTTGGAGGATTAAACCTGACATTTAGCTCTTATCTTTTATCTACACAATGAAAATTTAGCACTGCATATATAGGAACTAAAAGCAGTTTTCAGATTTCAATTACAAACTAAAATATCGCATATATTTAAAGGCCTATTTGGTATTTTTGGAACATTTTAATTCTCTATTCATTTTTTTCACTTATACATAGGACTTCATTCAGTTGCTTACCCCGGTGATATTACAGTATAAGAAAGCAATTAAACAACTGTGAATTTGGAATTTTAAATAACTTTGAAACAGTTGATTTCCTTTTAGAACTATTTCTAATTACTTTTTTTTTTTTTTTTTTTTTTACAATATGGCCTAATTATCTTCACTTTTTCTTTACTCTCTGTCTTCCTAGAGTCAAATCAGGCTTTTATAGATGGCACATATGTGTTTTTCTTACTGCAGCCAAAAACATCTACTTTATTTGTTTGTTTTTTCTTTTTGTTTTTGGTACTGGGGATTGAACCCCAGTCCTTGTGGTTGTGAGGTCAGCAGTGGAACTACTGAGCTAAATCCCCAGCCCCTAAAAACATCTGTTTTGAATTAAATCTCACCACACAACTTGCCTCTACTGGTGACACTGCAGCCATATTCCAATGTAGTCTGTCAACTCTCTTCTCCCATGCTCCTCTTCGGCTGCCCTAACTTGACTTCATCTTTTAGTGCCTGCTCCCTCCCTAAGGTCCAGCCACAGCAGTCTCCTTGCTGTTCCTCAGTGATAGCATACATATGTCAGTCCCAGGGCATGGAGCCTTACTGTCCTCTCTGCTTCCTCTAGCTACCTGCATGATGTGGGCTCTGATTTTATTTATGTGTCTGCTTAAACAGTACCTTATAGCAAACAGATGTTTCTGACCACGGTACATATAATGATGCCCCTTTTTTTTTTCAGTCCTGGCCTGTACTAGCCACTTCCTCTTTCCTTATCTTTTTCTTTTTCTTTACTTTTTACAGTCATCACATGCCATCGTATGTATGTTTGTATCTCATATTTGTTCTCTGGCTAGTACAATGTCAACTCCATAAGAGCAGAAGCTGTATCTTATTCATGGCTGTATCCCCAACAATAGCGCCGAACAGTACAACAGACACCTGATACAGATTTGTTCAATTAATTAAAAACATGAACTAAAACTAGCAACCGTCCCTATGAAGACACAGCAGTCTATACCTTAGGGACTTTGGGGAGGGGACTTCTTTAGTAAGACAATAATACTAGATCTGGTGGTTAGGGAAGGGCATTATAAAGAGAGGACATTTAAACCAAAGACAGAGACAGAGCCAAGCAATGAGTAGCATGAATGTCACATAGTTGAGACAAAAAAGAACACAGAGGGAGATCTCAAGTGGGAAAAGAGCTTTTGTGTATTCAAAGACATAAAGGCTATCTGAAGGAAGCGAGAGTCGCTGCCACAAGATAAATGTTGAAGAGAGAGGCCAAGTTCATACCTTTTGATCTTGCAGATCTCTGAGATAGAGCATGTGTGTGCGTGTGTGTGTGTGTGTGTGTGTGCTGTGTGTGCTGTGTTGTGCATATTAAGGCCAGGGAAAAAGACAAAAAAGTTTTAGACTTGAGACAGTGATACAATGTGACATGTTTTTAAATGGCATTCTGGATTTCTAGGTCTAAATCACACATAAATTCAACATTTTTTTTTCCATTTTCACTGCTAAGTTCAGCTCAAAACCCTAGACACATCTATATCTACTTCTCTGTGTGTGCTGTGTTGTGTATATTAAGGCCAGGGAAAAAGACAAAAAAGTTTTAGACTTGAGACAGTGATACAATGTGACATGTTTTTAAATGGCATTCTGGATTTCTAGGTCTAAATCACATGTAAATTCAACATTTTTTTTTCCATTTTCACTGCTAAGTTCAGCTCAAAACCCTAGACACATCTATATCTACTTCTGTATTTATGTCTATATGATCTATGTCTAGGTCTCTCTCTCTCTCTCAATGTCTCTCTATCTCCATAAGACTGAAAGCTACAGAAATGAAGACAGACTGTCTAGGAACCTCAGGGTTTGAGGGACAATCCAGGAATAGGTTCCCTAAGTTTTTTGTTGTGTTTTGTTTTGTTTTTTTGCCACATACATCAGCATTGGGTAATGGGGAAACCAATAATCTGAAAATGCCAACAAGCACCTACAAAATCAACTCTCATAAGAAGTCAAATAGAAAGGTGTTCTGCTGCTGAATGAAGAGTGCATTGTTAGGGGTAACAATGGTTTGAAAGGTACTGCAGGAGTTCAGCGAAGAGATGTTGGTGACTTGAATTTGACTGGTGACCGTGGGGGTGGCTGTGGAGAAGAGAACACTTGGGGTACAGAGCTTGTAGGAAGAACTATCTGGAGAGTATGCTTCTATATATGCAGCATGTATGGAAGGGCCCTCATATGAAAGACTTACAAACCTAAGCATTTGGATGAAAAGTTTATTAATCTCTGAAATAAGATAGAAGAGCTGAGAAAGAACTCTTTTGTCTTGAAGGATGACAGGACAGATCCATCAAGAGAGTGTGAGCGGGTGTAGTCTAGTCACAGTGATGATAAAAATAACAGTCTGGGAGGGCTTCTATTTCATAGCAAAATAAATAAAAGATTTTTTGCAGTCTGGATTAGAAGAGGTGGAGTTAAAATAAATTGCAGTTAATATAGGACTTTAAGGATCTGTGGAAAAAAGACTATAAGCAAAGTTATCAATGAAATTTGTACAATTAACTGAAAAGCTATAGAAATAAATAAGAAGTGAGTACAAACAGAATGTAGTAAGAAAATGGGAATTTTCTTCTCCAAAAGATTGCATGTAGTTTTGACTGAAGATGAAGTATTCAGACTATATTGGCTTCTACAGTAAAGTAGAAATAATGAAAGAAAGCTTGAGTAATGTACCGATGAACATAAAGAACTGAAATGACTTGATCTTTTAATTCATTTTAGTTAAATACAACTAGAACAAAACTAGCTAATTTTCTTATTCTTTAAAAAATGCAATCAACCTGTTTTTTGTATGATCACCAAATGGCAGTTCTTAGAATTAAAAGACACCTAAGAATTTAATGAGACAATTATGGAAAATGTGTTTTAAAATGTCCATTCAGCTGTTCTCCATTCTGATGCAAGAGAGATAGTAAATTCATATCTCATTTCTGATAATCTAGCATCTGTTATTCCTTGTTTTCAGTGACCAAGAAGGATTTAGTTGGGCATTCTATGGTATAAAATAATAAAACATCTAACCAACACCATACAAACTTTAAGAGACACTCTGCTCAAAAGGACTTCTGAGAAAATCCCACCCTCATCTAACTTATACAATGCTTGTAGTTTATAATAATGACAGCAAGTTTCGTTTTTGGAGTTTTAGAATATTAGCTTGCTTAGACTAAAGTTGCATCCTAGGACAGCAGCAAAAGGACAAGGTTTCACTATTAGAAACTTTCTGTAGTTGCTTGCCATATTCATGGAGAACATTGTGAGATTTCAAGGCAGAAAATGTGCCAAGAATGATTTTCTTAATAAGTTACCAAAGATGCCAAAGATTTTTGAAATCAAATAATAATTACTCACATTCTCTTTTTTTTAAATGGCCAAAGTTCATCAAGATAAGCTCATTCATTTTATTTTTAAGAGTAATTTATCTGCTAAATATATGAGTCACTAGATCAGTTTCAGTTTTACCCTTTGTCAGACCCCTTTCCAGGACTAACTGCTGAGGTACCAAAGTCATTATCATTAGTAATAAAAGCCAATAATTGCTATATGTAAATGATAAAGGATCTTATCTAATCTGGTTTAAAAATAATTATCAGACAAGCAAAGGAGAACAAATAGCAAACATGTAAGTAAATATATTTAGAGACTGTAATTGTCAAGTAAGATACAAAAACTAAAACAAAAAAAAATTTTCTGACAGAGTAGGGTTTGAATTATAAGCAGGACGTAACTATAATAAAGCAGAATAATCAATACATTCATAGGTTTAACAAGGTTAAAGGGAGAGTACAAAACTATGAGATTTAGGAAGGGGTCCTAATGGCTTTGTCAGCCAGACTAAAGTTTAAAAATATTATCCTGTAAACTTGGGAATCTTTGTATCGTTGCATTTAAAGAAGATGTCTGCATAAGATTTATGCTTTTGAGAGTTCTCTGTGTTCTAGTATGGACAGCTCTGTGAGAACAGAGAAAAAGGAAGAGGTGAAAAGATCACCAGGAGGCAATTCTGCAGGGCATGAGAAGGGGGAGCTCGAGATAATGTTTGTGACCGAGGAAGGATTAGCTAGAAGCAAGGAATAAAGCGTGAATTGGGGGAAAATTCGTGAAAGCGGGAAATAAGGGAAAGAAACACCATAGTGTGAGAGACTGATGAAGAATAATTGTTAGTATCATCACCACAAACATGCTAAAGACTTCATTTGAAAATTGAATTTAAACATAAAAATCTAAGTGTGGTACAACACTTTCAAATACTGTGGCTATTTACAACGCAGGGGTATTATTTCCTTTAAGGCAAAATATTTATGATTGGCCAGACATTAGAAAGATCAAAGGGACATTTACGACACCATTGTGTGGTTTTCCCATGTTAGCACAGATCTGTTGAGGTCGTAAAAGTATTTTTCTGTGGACAGGAGAAGGTTACAGAAAGCTTTCAAAGAACCAAGCAGTAGAAACTGTTATTAAGAAGTTCTGACTTCCAGCTTGTGGTGCTGAGGAGTCTCCCCACAACCCATCCTATAGTTTGGATATGGAGTATTCTCCAAAGTCTTGATTCTCAGAGAGGTGTGACTGGGAGGTGGGTAAAATTTTAAAAACTTGGATTTAGTAGGAGGCTTTTGAAGAGAACATTTGAACCTCTGGACCTTCTCTCACTTCTCTTTTGAGTAGGCTTTGCTTGGCCACCTGCCTCCTGTCTTGCCAATTTCTCACAACTTAAGTGAAGAGATGTTTAGTCTGCCTCACAGTTTCAATCCATGGTCAGCAGGCTCCAAAGTGGAAACAGCACAGTAGAGAGGCATGGTGGGGGAGAAAGTGCTCAACTCTTGGCAGCCAGGGAACAGACAGAGCAGGAAAAAGCTGGGGACAAGAATACAACTTACCAGGTCACACAGTGACCCATCGCCAACAAGGCCTCACCTTCAGATGAGCATCTGAACTCATTAATGGATGAGTCTATGGAGACAGCCTCCATGATCTAATCACCTTCCATCCACGGGACGTTTGCAGAGACATTTTAGATCTAAATCATAACATGCCCTAGCATGACATGCTACCTTGTTGTAGACCCAAAAGTAATCAGGACAACTAGCCACGGACTGAAAATGTGAGCAAAATCTTCCTCTATCTAAGTCGAGAATATGAGGTATTTTGTCATAGTAATGAAAAGGGAACAGAGCTCGGTTGGAATCTAGGTGTCAGGGAAGAGATGTACAGAGAAATGATCAAGTGACGACTATTTCTTTAAACTTCTTAAATCAAGGTACATGATTTGATTTCCTTTTAATCACTTGATATCTTTTCAACACTCTTTAAGAACTGAAAGAAATGCTTCAATTATAAAATGCTCTATATGATGCTAATTATCACCAAAACCTTTTCAAGTTACATTGGCTTTGTTTTAAAATAGTGAAAATGCATAAGCATTGAAGGGATAAAGCTCTTCCTCTTTAGATTTACACCCACAACTCTGGTTTCTGTCCAGAGGACACTTCTAATCTGTGTTCACAGCCAGAGTATGGGATTCCCATAAGGCAGGACTACAGGCATGAAGGCATAGCTCTGTTTCTGCAGGCAAAGCAGGCCACCTATTTCTCAACAGCATGCACAGTTATGACATTTATAGTAGAGAAGATAATGCACCATCATATGAAAAAAAATGCCTTCATACAAAGAATCAAAGTGGAGGTGACAATTCCTTACCAGAGGAATAACTAACAAATTGCACCCCAAGATAAACCCCTTAAGCCCTAAGAAACAGAAGGTAAAATATTTCCCCAGCTTCCAAAAACAGTCATTGTTCAATTGCAAAATTTAGCTATATTTATGTAATACTCTTTTAATCTTTCATTAATTTTTGTTTGGTCTCATTTCTTTCAGATTTTTCTCAAAAGCCTTCAAGAAAGGTTCTGGCTGATATATGTAGACATATTGCACATAGGATATATTAAAATTCATATTAATAAAGCCAAGGCATAACACCCCATAGCCTTTTCTTAATAATCAATTCTAACTTTTGTCATTAAAGTTCAGTCTTAAGAATTTTTAGAAGTAATTTTCAAATTTTGAATTTGTCCTCAAATGTCTACATATAAGAACATAAGTTTATGTAAACAGCAATGTTTTTTCTGACCAAAAGTAAAAAAACAAAACAACTCACTCCAGGAAAACAATAAAGTACATTTCTAAAGCTTAACACAGTCTAAGAACAATAATGGATGTTTTTTATAGACTCATCCAGCATAAATGCAGCCTATAATTTTCATTAGGCCTTGTGCATGCAGGTTAGGGCACAGAGTAATTCTCTTCCTGTACGACTTCTCCCAGAATGTCTCACAATGACACGTAAAATAGAGTAATTCCTTGGTTGGTTGCAGCTCAGAGCAAAAGCCAAGAAAGATCAATTTTAGCTTTCTACAGCTCTCTTTTTGACAGAGACAGGGTGAGGTTGGAAAGGAGCAAAGGTAAGATGACACATTGACCGAGACTCCCTGGTACAGTTAGAAATTTAATAAATACAAGTTGTTATAATTTTAAAATAGGTTCTCTGTGCTTTTAAACTATGGTTATATTTTTCCTTTGTTGGTAAGCAAGAGGACTTGAGGATCAAGTGCTCAACATAATTTCACTCCTAGAATTACTATAAAAATCTCCAAGTTGGATGTGGTTGCACTTGTAATCCCAGCTAAGTGGGAGATGAAGGCAGAGGTATTGTAAGTTTGAGGTCAGCGTGGGCAATTTAGGGGAACATTTTCTCAAAAAAATAAGAAAAGAAAAGGAGATGGGGTTGCAGCTCAGTGGTAGAGCAACCCTGAGCACATGGCTGGGAACGCAGCTGGGAATGTGTAGAGTGTTTGCCTAGCATTCATGAGGCCACATGGGCCTGGGTTCAAATAAATCTCCAGTCTTTGTGAAAACTTGTAGCATTTGCTATAAATCATCAGTGTATAGAAATTTATGCTATAATTAGTCACTGTATATAATTTGTGATAATACCATAGTGACAGACTTGTAATCATAAAAATTATAACAAAATAAAGTCAAGTAATTACTAAATAGCTTCCCTGCCCTTATGGTCCTTGCTCAAACAACACAGAATTTATCCACAAAAAGTCACTTAATTTTCTTTAAAGATGTAGTTGAAGACTTGATATCTGAACAGTGCTGGATGCATTGATTATATTTTGGGTTTTGAATATTTTTGGGAAGCTGCATGCATGTCGCTAATTTGTCCTTCATGTATTTATTCACCTAGAGTTAGTCAAGTCAGAAATCAGGCACGATCCTGTATTGTTTTGATGATCTCAGTTCTTGAGACACTTCCCCTCATGTATTAACAAAGCATGATTAATTTATGGCTACAAAACAATGAAAATAAATAGTAATGTTTGTTGAAATCTTAGGCTAGGCAGGTTTTGATTATTGTCTAGTAGAACAAGAGGTGGATTCCCTGATTCATTCAAACAGGATGTTTTTAGGACGCTACTTATAGTATCACTGAAGACGAATGTTGAGTGGAATCAACTGCATGGTTTCGAATGCACATGGTTAGTGTTGGACTAATTGGACCGAGTTTATATGACACATTTCCATGCAATTAGCCAGAGCTATGGATCCATAATTGTGGAACGAACCCAAGTTTTTACTTAGTGTAAGCTGAAATTCATGTCTTTTCTTAGACAGATGCCAGAGAGAGTTTGACAGAATAAGAAATATTCCCACTGCTGAAGGGAGGGAAAACCCATGTTGTACTTATAGTAAGTTAGTGAAATCATTTGGAAAGCATTTGGCAATCTTTTAAGCACTTGTGACCAATTTACAGGAAAGTTGTAGTTTAGAAATTCTTCCTACAACATGTACTACAGAGCCGAGCATCCTGTAGATCCCTAATTAATGATCTCTGAATAAATGCACAGTGCACTGTGCTGTGAGAAAGCTACCCACACTTGGGACTTTGTTGCACGCTGAGAAAGTGTTGACACAGAAGAAACCGACACCATGAACTATTAACCTTTTTCCACAACTCTCTATAAGAAAGCAATGAAATTATTTTTTGTCTCACTATAAAAAAGAAAAATGGATACTGAATTGAAAAAACTGTACTAACCTCTGCCCACTGCCCTTTATAATAAAAATTTTAAATACTATTACTGTTAAATACATGTAGTTTCATTTAATTCATGAAATCAGAGTTGGGCAGAGATCGAATTGAAGGTAATGGGGATGCTCTGGAATTCAAAGGGGCTTATTTGACATTTTGTGACATTCTGCTTACAGAATGAGGGTGGACTAAAGGCAATTACTGTTAATTTCAATGTTATGAATACTGCTGTGAAAATAAATCTATTTATTGTTATATGTTCTACATTTAACAATTAACTAGTGCTTCTTTGATTTTGTTATTAACTAGTATAATATTAAGTTGAATTAATCAGACATGAAGAAATAAGTAGCAGAAATAGAACAGAAAAATTTAACAAAATGCAATAATTTCTGGAGCATGGATATCACAGTAGAAATGCAAGTTTGAATTCACAACATATTCTTGTTCTCCACTGCAATATTATACAGGGCCTCCATACTCTTAAGTGAAATAAATAGGACACACAGGTGTAAATACTGAATAGTTTCTCTGGGGTGAAAAACTAAAAGTGTAAATAAGGCTCAAAATGCGTAATCGATATTGTGAAATAGGAAGAAAATATCTAAAGGACTAGGGGAAGTGAGAAGGGTAGGGAAAAGAAAAATATGAGAAAATGGAAGAATATGGAAACAAAGTCTTTGTAAATAGGGAAGGGTGCACAGGTGAAGGGAGGGCAAGGGAATGGGGAGAAAATAAGAACCACGATACATCACGTGAAGGTACAAGACCCCAATGATGCATGTAACTGTACTGTATACCCAAAATGTACCAATAAACTTAATGGAAAAAATTGTACAGTACCTCTTCCCTTCTGCTCCAAAGGGTTCTAATGCAATTGGGATTTCCAGGCCCACCATCCACTGACTAGCTAGATTGCTGCACATCTCAGGTCACCACCATCATCGCTATTGCCATCCAGATCCTCTGTCCTGTCTGGCTCACCTGTACTGCCTTATGCCCCCTTTTTATTAACTCTCATCAGGTTCTCTCCTGAGTTTTGCTAACCTGCCAAGGACTTCTCCATCCCATTTCTGTGACAGATGCTGCACCTGTCCTTCCCACACTTACTTTGTAGTGAATCTTGTTGGACCAAGGTGACCACTTTGAACTATACCTGGCATCTACTAGAATCACAATATTCAGACACACCATGGTTCCCTAAGGCTACGCCTGAAAGTTTGGGTGACCCATCTAGTCCCAACTGCTTAGATTATTTTAAAGGCTCTTTTCGACATGGATATTTATTATTTAGTTACTTCTATGCATTTTTTAAGTCTCCAGATGTCTCAAAATTTCTGACCCAGTACTTTTTCTTTCTAGTGGAGTCAGAAAACCACTGTCAAACACCTGTTAGAAAGTGCTTCCTCTGGAATGCATAAGCAGATACCTAAAAACTTCACTCATTAAATTTTTGCTGTTATGAAAAAATGGCTGTTTTGCAAAGATAATTTTTCAAATAAAGCACAAATGTCAATGTAATTATATGTATATAATATACTCTAATTATGTACACTCTAATTTAAATCCTGACATATCAGCTAAACTTTTGAGGCTTTTGGAAAAAAATCTCACAATTATATGAAAAATTCCACTGAGACTGTGTATCTTGACTTTCATCTCTAGTTCTGCTTTAAGATCAAAGGGAAGTTCACACATATGATTTTGTGGGCTTTCTTGAGCATTGTATTGTATCCTGTGTCAAGAGGTGGCGCCGTTTGAAAAGGGGTCCTTTTACTATTACTCAATTATGTCCATAAATTGCAACTAAGAGTACATTTCTATCATCATAAAATGATTATGTTTAATAATATACTAAAGGCACATAACATGCAACATTACAATGTGATATATTATCATTTTAAATTAAGAAAAAGTGGAATGCAGCATGATTTACAGTCTTGTCCACTTCTCTTGGTCCTTGTATTTATCAGTGATGCTGCTGCTGCTGTTTTCCAAATGCTCAGTGGATAAAAATTCTAATCTCTACAACTGTTCACTGAGGAACTTATTTACTGTTTGCATGATTATTATAGTCCTGTACTCACACATAATTACTGCATTCACACCTGTCACTGTGCAGTTACCTCTTAAACTTGACAGCTGGTCCTGAGATTTCATGCAAAAGATCCCCTTTCTTTCACCCTGTCCCATCCTGATTGCTTTAGATTAGGCTAATTTTTCTCATTTTTACAGTTTCCCAGTTGTCTACCGATCCCGCTACAAGGGCGAAGAACACTTTTAGTTCATCAAGTGTCAAAGTGTTTCTTTATGTATATGCATGTATGCAATGCATTATCTAGTGCTATCCACAGTTTTTAGATCCAATAAACCAAGATTATAGTTGAATTAATAAATGTTTATTTAGGACTGCCCATGTTTCTGAACATGGGCCAGGTACTTTCTCTATTTTACTGTGGTGTGTAGGTAGCATGGCACTGAGCAACAGAGAGCTTCCTTGGCTCTTACTTGGATGATTTCCCCAGCTAGCTAACATCCACAAAAATCGTGATACATGTAGCTATAATCTATAAGGCAGAGAAAGTGCCTTTATGATGCTTTCTAGACAAGAACAATTTTTCTAGACAAGAACAAATACAACTTGCTAGCAATGCTGGATGGACTTTTAGCTTCCATTGGTAATTCATGCCTTTTACATATATTTAGTGCACTGTGCACTGAAAAGACAATTTCCTCAGATTCCTTTATTATCTTAATTTTTAGGGAGAAAGAGTGCATTATCATGTTATGGCTTATAGTTCTCTTTTTTTGAAATTTCAGGGACAGATACAGGGCTTTTGTTGGCAGGGAGATATATTTTTAGCAAGTTAGCCTCAGGATTCAGTCTGAGTTTGAATTCTGGTTCCATCTGCACTGGGCAAACTTGACCATTCTTAGTTTCAATTTTACTATCTATGAAATGGAGATAATAATGTTTTCATGAGCCATAATTAGATAATTCATGTAAATGACTTATACTTAGTCAATAAATGCTGTCAATATAATAAAAAACAGACTATTATTTTTATGTCAGTCTTAAGTGATCAAAAGCCCACTTTTGATCCTATAAAGCAGACTATAATTTTGTGACCACACTGATCTTTAATGAAACTTTATGAGACAACAGTGACAAGAGGGTCAGTAGGAATGGAACGGTTTGCTAAGGAAAAATCAATGCAAACTGGCTTTTTGTGTTAATGTCAGAGATGGGAAAACAGGGTGGATTAAATTTACTGGAATTTCCCAAGACTTGATAAAGCCTCTATAATTTCACAAAGGTAGAAACTTATATGTGTACATATAGAAGTCTAAATGCAAAATATCTATAACTATTAACAAGGTTAACAAAGCATATTGGATTGCAAATGTTAGGCTATTATATAGCAAGTAATACAAATAAAATTCACAACCTGTAGTTTTTATATGTTTATGAAATTCTGGAAATAAGTAGTTTATAAATTTTAAATTGTAAGCCATTCTAAGTGGCGTGATGAGTGCTCCCCCTTTTCACTCTTTCTCACCATTTGTCTGGTTTATGCCATCTTGTTGTTAATCACTGAGCAGCCGCTTGGTTATCAGATCAATTGTCATAGTATCAGAGAGCTCGTGTTCCAGTAACCTTTATTTTACTTAATAATGTCCCCAAAGCACACACAAAAATGACATTGGCAATTCAAATATGGCAAATGCGAGCCATAAAGTGCTTCCTTTCAGTGAAAAGTAAGAAAAGAAAACAAAATAAGGTAGCAAGGATCTATGGTAAGAACAAGTCTTCCATGCGTGCAATTGTGAATAAGGAAAGAGAAATGCCTGCTAGCTTTGCTGTCCCACCTTAAACAGCAAAAGTCAAGGTCATGGGGTGTAAGTGTTTAGTTAAAACAGAGAAGGCATTAAACTTTATCTAAGGTATGCATGAGAGGAAAACAGTCTATATGAGGGTCAGTGCTGTCTGTGGTTTTTAGCAGCCACTGGGGCACATGGATGAATCCCCTGTAGGTAACAGAAGACTACTGTAAGTCAATTCACAAGTCATTTTGCACTGATAGGTATCATAGGAAAATTTTTTAAATAAAATGTAATAATGCTGATGGAAAGAAGAGACTTTGGAGGGATTTGTCTAACGATATGGATGAAGGATTTGCAGGCAATATAGAAGTAACTGAACTGCTACTTGTAGCAAGTTACATGCCACAGTGCTTTAATTTCAACCTACTTATGGTCAGTTCACCTGGGGACTTGGGTAGAACCCGAGGGCAACTATCTCAACTAATAAAAAGAATGAAGCTGAGAGTGACATAGGCCAACAAAGGGGGGGGGGTCTCAAGTATGTATAGGTTGAAAAGTGACCTTAAATTGAGCAAGGTAAAGTTTGAATGGAATATGTGACATGGAACAATATAAGAATACATGAAATTGTGAAAAACATAAGAAGATACGAGTTGAATGTAAGATCAACATAAACCATGGCGCGATGCAGTTGGAGGAAAAAAATACAGATCTTGTGTTTTGCTATTATACAGAGAATTATAAAATGGTAATTCTGATGTATTTTGTGCCAGTTAAACTATTTTGGAGTACTGTGTCAAGTAAGCGGACAAATTAGATGTTTGAGGGGAAGAATCCAGACCAGTGAGAGAGCTCGAAAGCCTTAAGGGCATGGTAACCATGATAACTAAAGATACTGATCCTGGAAGAAAACTTGAAAGGAGGAGGATGTTTAGTGTTGAAACCATTATATGAACATGCATTGCATCTATTTATATGGTCCAAGTACAGAAAACTTGGAAAGGTATGGAAATGATTGGAAGCTATACAGTATCTATGCTTATTTAATTGAAATTTTTATTTTTATTAATACGTGTTTGTAATGCATAAAATTCACAGCACATATAAAATATAGTTAACTTCACAAATAACAGATACTAAAATGGTTTTCATGGGAAAGTACTGAATTCCTTATCACTAGATGTCATCAAAGTGAGTTTACAAACAAACCAACAAACAAAAAGTGAGTTTATAAAGAAAAATCTCAAGTGTTCATTTTCCAGGATTAAGATGGATGCTTTTTAAGTATTTTCTAAACCTGAGACTCTGTACCTTAGTGAATTTCTTATTATATACTTTGTGCTAATAGATCTGGTTATGTATGTTATGGCTATAACATAAAAAAGTAAAAATGTATTCACAGAACTAGAAAATATGCAAAAAAGAAAATATTAAGTTTAAAATAGCGAAAATTTTTGTTTTCTATTTTCTTTCAATACCAGCACTTTTGCCATTTTAACACTAATTTGGAGTCTTGATCAAATTATTAAATTAAAAATAGTTGAACTGTAACAGATCAAATGTAATTATTCTAGAAGGCAGTTAGAGTACATTTATCAAATGGGTTTTCTGGACAAGTAAAAAAACCTACGATACACTAACCAGTTTGGACTAAAGTTGCATTTAGAACTTCATGCTATTTTAAACATTTTTGGTCTACTATCTGCAGAACATTTTTCTTCAAAAGATTTATTTATTGTTATAATTTTAGAAGGAAATTATGTTGACCTATGTGATAGTTTACAATATGAATTATTATATATTAAGTGTATTTTGTTATTTCGCAAATTTATGAAACAGCCCAAGCAGTCCTATCAGACTTTATAGTAGTGCTAGATGACACAACAGGAAAATAAATGCATAGAGTACACCTCAAAATAGATTTTAATAGCATTTCTGGGCATTTTATTAAAGATCTATGTGGGCATAATAAAGTAGACTGAATAACAGGGAACCAAATATATTTTTGCTTTGTGCTACTAAGTCATCTTATCAGAGAATATTATATTTGTGAAGGATCAGAGTCAGCTGATTTAGTTTTTCTAACTCTGATCTGCAGCTTTTTTTAGATCTATGAGGGAGCTTTTATTAGTATCTCGTAGAATAATGCAAAAATGAGGACACATAGCCTTTTCATAATGTAACATGTAGTCAGTTTTTAAAGCATGAAAATAACAATTTTAATGAAATTTTGGTGAAAATAGATGTTCAGCTATAATTTAAAAGTGGGTTGTAACCTTGTTTCCATTATTCATGAAAAAAAAAAACTATATAGATATATGATGTCCCAAAGCCTGTCGATACGCACTTAAGTAGCAATACTTCCACACCTTTAGTTCTTAATTTTGCTCTTTGTATAGAAGAGAAGCAGAACTGCCAAAACAAATGGGATAAACCAGCAACATAATTTGAATGAATCGTATAATGAGTACCCTGGATTCCACCTCTCACTCTACTGGGGGAACAGGAAAGAAAACACTTTAGCAGAGTAGGCTACTCTTTGCCAGAAGCAAGTTGCTACGCAGGCACTAATGAGCAAACATAAAACCAAAGAAGCATTCAGTTCAGAAAGAAGAAATATAGTCCACGGGAGGAAATGTGCCACTGCTGTAGAGAAGCAGGCCTATTCGATTTTCATAAATTTCATGAGATTCAATTTAGAGAATTGGGAAGTATTAGCAGTACGATCACTGGAGCAATCTGAAGTAGGACTGTTGTCCTGTATTGTGAGTTCTCACTGGTAAGCTACAATGATGAAAGCGAATTTGCAGAGTTTTACATTTGGACTAAGGAAGACATTTTTCTGAAGTATAAGGCCAAATAATGAATAAAAAAAAAAAGAGCATCAAAAGTGGAGACTTATCACACGTCCGTAGAGATGTTTATTGTCTCCCACCTTCCCTAGTCTAACTGGTGCACTTCCTACAGGTAGATTGAGGAGAGGCCCATAGACTCTGTCTTTCTCACAAGACCACCATGCTTTCCACAGCCCCTAGTGTTCTCTCTCCCCTGTGGCACAAATTTTCTATAATTTGCTGCCCCAGGAACTGATATTCATTAAAGCATTTACCTTTCATCTCTAATTATACCCATGATGCCTTGCAGGCGCTTTCCTTTGGTCACCATGAGAAGCCATAACCCCAAATCGTCCCTCTTCTTCAGGACAACTTCTTTTACATTCCTTCTGCAACTTTAAATCCCACTTTATATCTCCTACCACCCAATGAGCCTCACATCCTTCCTTTATGTCCATAACCAGTAAAGTCCTTTGTATACTCTTGCTGTCTTTCCTGAGTGTCTCCATTACCTGTAACGGAAATGGCGACCCTTTGAAAGCACATATCTCAACCCTAGACCAGGACCCTGTCAAACTCCCAACTTACTGCTCCCTCACTATTCCAGTCTTTCTCCTCTCCCTCCTAAAGAACATAACAATCAATAAGCTTCTTTTGGAGTATGTATCATCAAATTACAGCAGTTAACACATTTCCTGGAATAATCATTTACTGCTCTGGTCACTTCCTCTATTCACCAAAGATTTTAGCCTCACATACTTTGAAGTTAAGACTGTTGTCCTGAATAGTTAGATGTACTCTCTTTGTGTATTTATGACCATGAGTCATGAGTGGGTTTTTACCATCATTTCTTTTCTTTGGAAAATTTTCCCTTCCACATATGAAAGCTGTTTTAATACCATTTTCTCTTTTCTCAAACCTTGTACTTTCTCCCCATTCCTCCTCTCCCACCTGGGGACTACGATTTTCGTTTCATTGGAATAATACATACAACAAGAAAAGAATACCATTATTCTTAGAATTCTCTGGTGAGAATGCCCTCATTCCTAGGCTGTTCTAGCACCACCTCTGCCAACTTGTTGCATCTGTAGCTATGCCATCTGCTTTCTTGTCCACTGCAGTGGATAAATTGTCAGAATTACTACCTGAAGTCAAAGGCATCTATGTCTTTCCTTTCTTGCCTCAGAGATTTTGTTTCTGATAATATCCTCCTTTTCATTAATCTCCTTTCTGTTGGTTCATTCATATCAGCTCAAAAAGAAACACAGATCGTATCTTTACATCTTGTGATGATTTGATGATTTGAAAGATTCCAATCTGACTCCTACCAAATTTCTATGTTCCTCTTTATAGCACAACCCCAATCTTGCCCTCTTTCCCTTCTCATTTCCCCTCAACTTATTCTAGTCACTCTCCCCTCCCCACTCTACTGAAATAGTATAAAACAGAAATAAACTTTGAGGTTCCAAATTAAATTATTTCTTTTTAAAATTGTATCAATACATATTTGCAGTATGTACTGATTACACTCACTGTAGGGAATAGAAATAACATGGATGTAACACATTCTGACTCTTTTTTCCCCCCTTCCCTCCAACCCCGTTTTACTTTTCCAGCATCAGATTCATTGATTTATTTATGTTATAAGACCTTGTGAAGTAATTGTCATATATACAGACTGAAAACAAAGAACATAAACAAACATGTAAGAAAATTATACTAAGTCAATGTCCGGACTCTCTCTCTCTCTCTCTCTCTCTCTCTCTCTCTCTTCCTCCCTTTCCCTCTCCCTCTCCCTCTTCCTACCTCCCTCTCTCTTTCTCTCTCTCTTCCTATTATCTGTCATATATATTTGTGAAGTAGATCCCAAAGTAATGCCCCAGTCTCAGTTTTTATCACTTCAGTCTTTCAGAAGCTCAAAAGACAAACCCAGACTTCCACTGAGTGTGTGCCTGACTCACTCACCTCTGCTTTTCACATTTCCTCTGGGGTAGCTCCTCATCATGATTCTAGAGTGTTGATGTGCTCAGTAACTCAGTGACTTCTCTTCTCTACACACTGGGTCACCCCATCTTCAACTTCCAACTCAAGGCAGGCATTTCTTAACTTGATAATCCTCACCATATAACTCTTTAAAATTCCAGGTTTGTATGAATATCATGTTTGAATGATACTGGGCTCTTCTGATTTAAAAAGTTAAAAATCCAACTCTTTTGTTTTTTTCATCTGCATCTCTTGAATGAGCAGTGATGTGGACTAGAGGTTTCATTTGACCCAGCCATCCCTCTGCTGGGAATCTTTCCAAAAGAATTAAAGGAAGCATATCACAGAGATATATGCATACCTGTTTATAGCAGCACAGTTTGTAATAGCTAAAACTTGGAAACAGCCCATTTGCCCATCAGTTAGAGACTAGATGAAGAAGATGTGGTTGTTCTATAAAATGGAATACTATTCAGCCATAAAGAATGAGAAATTAGATTCATTCATAGGAAAATGGATACATATTGAGGATATACTTCTAAGTGAAATAAATGTCACACATGTGTAAATACCGAATAGTTTCTCTGATGTGAAAAATTATAATAGTACATAAGATCCTAAAGAGATAATTGACAATGTGAAATAGGAAGAAAAGAGCTAAAGGTATAGGGAAAGTGGGAAAGGTAGGGGAAAGGGAATTAGGGAAAAGAAAAAAATATGAGAAAATGAAAAAATGGAAATAAAGTGTTTGAAAATGGGGAAGAGAGGAGAGGGTGAAGGGAGGGCAGGGACAAGGGGAAAAAGTGAGAACCAAGACCTGTCACGTAGAGGTACAAGATACCAATAATGAAAGCAACTGTACTGTATACCTAAAATGTACCAATAAACTCAATTTAAAAAATCCAACTCTTGGTCTCCTACAATTCCACATTTGCTTCTCTTACAATTTATTTTTTCATCTCAAAAAATCATTTAGCTACTCATATCTTCAAGGCATATTTGGATTTTCTCTGTCCTACACATTCTATATCTACTTTACCTAATCTTATTGTCTTATATCATTAACGTATTTAAGATTTTAACTCCTTATCACCTCCATAACCCCAACTGTATCCCAATCCATTAGTATCTTTCACTTCAAGCTTTTTATTTGGTTTCTCTATCTCTATTGTACCCTCATCTCTACCCATCACTGCCATCCCTCACCTTGAAATTCATTTTCCAACAGCCTGGGTAAGCTTTTAAAAATATGTTAGATCATGTCAATCATCTTAAATTATAAATCTTCTCATCAGTTCAGAAAAAATATCCAACTCTCTTACCATGGCTGTGACCACTTGAATTTGCTATTGGTCCTCATTTTTAACTCAATACTTTTTACTCTGTCTGCCCTTTTGGTTCATTCTGCTCCATTTGACAGAGTCACTCTTGTTTGTTTGTTTCTTGAAAAATTGAATTTGCTCTTGCCTTAAGAACACTTAGAAATACAGATTCCAGGACATTCTCTTCCCCCATAAATTTAGATGATTTATTCCCAGTTCTTTCCAGGTATTTACTCTTCAAGGAATTCCTATTTTATCTAAATAGTGCCTATGGTCATTTTCCACCTAATTATTTGCTTCCTTTTCAAAATCTGTATCTGTTAGTATCTAAATGGTTGTGTGTTCATGCAGTCATGTGTATGTGTGTTTCTTGTATCTTCTTTTTACTTGTTTAATTTGGTCTTCTTTACTAGAACAAAATTTCCATGGCTCCAATAAGACAGAGTGAGGTCAGAGTTTGTTCTATTTTGTTCACTGCTGTGGGATATGGTAATTGCTCAGAATGTATTTGGTGAATGAATAAATGAACAGATTATCAATGATACTTTTTAATGTATATTTTTAAATGCTTGCTTTATTACATATATTCTAAAAATATTATAAATATATATTTCTTTCTTTACAGCATTTAAATCTGAGTGACATGATAAAAAGTCAAAAAAGATTTGAAAATAAAATAGAAGTGATGTTTATCACATTGATATCATTACTTGTTAAACTGTTGCTTTTGAGATAGGTAAAATTTTGGTTTCAAAACTGAATTTCTTATAGATAGAGGTAGTTTCAGAGCATTTTGAGACAGAAAAAAGGATTCATGTTTTACAATGCTTTTGAAGTTTCATTTCATTCTCAGCCCTGCTGAGGATATTGTCTTAAGAATATTATGTCTTAATGCATAAATTACTTTTCATAACTCATAGAATATTAACCTTATTGGATGACTCATAAATGGGCTTCACAGGTATTCATTTATGTTATGTGCAGAAAAACTTTTGCACAGTACGAAGTCTCTACTTTCAAGAAGCAATCTGACTGATGGCTCTGTTTTAATGTGTGAAACTTGTAAAATGAAGCCTCAAACTCTTGATTGTCCAGTTTGGAGTAGTAATATTAATGGAACACAGTTTTAAGGATATGAATTCTATTTTTCCTTCTGAGTAAGGTTTTGTCTAAAGACCTAGATTTCCCCTGTGGACAAACTAGATGATCAGAAGACGTATCATCAGGACAGGTATTTCTGGCCTGTCTTAGATCATCTTTTATTTAGTGATACAACTTTAGGTGTTATTGAAAGGGGATAGTACATATTGTTTTACATAATTTGATAATGGTTAATAGTGAGTCATAGAGATGGTAATGCAGTCTCTGTCCATCCATTGGATAGGATTGTCCAGTAATGCTACATTCTGACTATGATCCAGGATAAATTTTTCTTCCCATGGGGATTGAGTATAAGTCTTATGCTTCAGATAATAAAAGTGATATAAATGGTAAATTTTTTAAACTGTGGACGAGAAGAAGCTCAGAAACAAATGTTAATTTTAACCATGAGGAGCAATGTCATGGCTCTTATGTAGAATCTTATGGCTTATATGTTTGTGTCTTGTTGTCTCCTTTTCTCAATCCTTATATCTTTAATTTGTTATTTAAAATAAACTCATGGTATGAACTGTATCAAGTTGTTTTTGTAATAAAGTGAGGAATAAGTGAAAATATAGGTAGTGGTTCCCATTTTCCCGAGTATCTTCAATTTTATATATTATTATTATCATGGTGCTATCAAAATGGTTTATTAATTGGAAAATTTAAAGAGATTTACTACCTAGTTATTAAAAAAATCAGATTAATATTTTCCAGATTTGTCACTTGAATTAGGATTTATTTATGTTTTATTAATTACAGTGACTATACTGAAATGGCCTCGAAAGCCTAGAGTATTAATTTCATAAGTCAAAAAATTATTAAAACAGAAAAAATGTTTTTGAAGGAAAGAGGAGGATCACAAGTGTGAGCCCAACATGGGCAACTTTGAGACTCTGTCTCAAAACAAAAATAAAAACAGGCTGGGGATGTCGCTGAATGGCATGAGCTCTCTGGATCCAATCCCCGGTAACTGGGAAATAAAATGATGCACGATTCTGTGGGATTTCAACATTATAACCCCCAAAAAGACAGATCACACATTCTGATTAATGGAATTCTTAGATTTCTGCCGCCAGAGGCTTTTATCTTTAAAATCTTTGTCCTAAAAGATATGGCACAATGATTGCTAGCAACTAGCAAGTCAAGACCAATCCAGCAGACAATATTACTCCCTCCACAGGCCGAAAGCAAGAGTAGCTGTCTTACCAGAAATGAAATCCTATGCAAGAGAGTCACAACCATCCCAAACCAGGATGCCTGTTGCCTCTGATTCCTGGCCTTTCATTACATTACCTCAAGGGAACTTGTATTAATTTTTCTACATTAACAAGTCAGTGAACTGACATGTGCAGTGGACATTTAAGAACATTCTCTCTTCTTTCTAGATTAAGAAACTAGAATCAAATTTAGAAATCAACCTACAGTAAAAGCCAATAATCCTATTGTTAATTAACAGAGTCAATACTAGTTTTAAATACTTAGTCTAGTCATACCATAGAATACATTTTAGGACTTTTCTTAGGTCCAGGAATTTTAATGATTTGATTGCAAGAGGAAATTCAAAATAACACCAATTTACTGATTTATATTTGACTTCTACTTTTTGGCCTCATGGATAGTCTCATAATATCCTACTTGAAGGTGTAATTAACTGTTAGTTATCTCCTGATATCTCCCCTTTTCTCCCTCCTTTCCTATTAGTAGAATTTATGAGGACATACAGATGCTCAAGCACAAAATGCAGCTTTCCTCGGAGGGAAGCACGGACGAGTAAGCTACTCGAGTGGCAGCGGCAGAAGTGCTGTGGACTTCCATTAAAGTAACTGTGCGCTTTCCCCGCCCCTGCCCCTTCCCCCAGCTGGGAGAAGGTGAGAACACTCTTAACCCACGAGTAAATGCCTTACGTTAGGGATGGCAACGGTCACCTGCCAGCCCCAGATTGTTATACAAGGAAGATAAATAAACACCTTACTTTGTTAAACTATTTGAAATTTTTTGTTGTTGTTATCATAGCTAAGTCCATTTCCTAATCTGGAACGACTGGTACAAATGCTTAACATAGGAAGAAATGCAGAGCATTAGAACAGATTACTAGAATACGCTGTATTCATGTAAAATAATATGCAGACTTTTAAAAGCATAGGAATGTAGCAGGTAAGTAAAAATATTTAGGACCTAGTAATGTTTATAAAGAATGATCTGAAATATGTGAATGTGTTTTCAAAAATTGGCTTAAAGGAAATATGCAAGAACAATACTCAGGTTTATCTTTGGAATTAGGAATATAAGAGTTTCCCCTCTTAGATCTTTAATACTTTTTCTGTGCCTTCCAATATACAAGTAAAGGACATTTAGTATTTCACAACATCGATGATTTCTATGCACAACTATCAACTCTCCATCAGAAAAGATACTCCCGTGAAATTCCCATTCACATCTTATAGTGACATGCACATTGTTAAAATATCCAAAGCATTACTTCTCATTTATTACTTTCTGAATTTTTGAGAATTTAGTAAATTAAAAAATCCATTCAGGTCAGGAGCAATGTTAATGGTTGTGTAACTTGTATACAAATCAGGTTTCTTGTGGGTCAGACATGAATGGCGATCAGAGTAGTTAAGAATATTATCTATCATTCTTTTCGGGAAAGAATGCCATATAACATTGCATCTCAGTGGTTTAGAATCCCTATAAATGGTGTAGCTGCCATTCTCAGGATGATTCACATGGTTTGCAGTTACTTCCCCAAGTTCTCAAACTTCTCTCTACACCCTAGAAAAAACTTTCTTAAAAAAAGAAAACTTGGGGGATGGGGTTTTAGCTCAGTGGTGCCGCCGCCTGCCTCCCAAGCCCAAGGACCCAGTTCAAGCACCTGCACCTCCCCGCAAAAAGCTCATAGTTCCCACCCATTCCTTGGCTCTGCATTTATGTTCATCCTTCTTAAGTGAAAATAAGGCATTTGAAATACAAAGCTTTCATCTTGTTGCCATCAGCCTAATCTTTCTCATCTCTTTCTTTTACATCTACATCATAAAACCCCAAGAACCGAGGTAATAATAAGATAGAACATTTTAAAGACACCAACACTGTTAGTGATTTTAATTTTCCATTTGGCCCTTCTTCATTCAAACTCAGGTATCAAATACCTTCATTTAATCTTATCACTGTCAAATTCTCTTTACCTGATGCTGCTTGTTAATTATATTAATCCATATAAAGACATAGCAGAAAGGTTTTCATTCTCTGTAACATGTGTTTAATTGATAGGGGTTGCAGCAGGTTAAGAATAATTAAGGGTTGCATCTTTGGCACAATAAGTTTATAAAATAGTGAGTCAAGTCTTTCAGAGACACAGGCCAGAAGGCTCATCAAATAGCTTCTATAACTGATCCAGAAGTCATTTTTATTGTGATTTTAAATACTACAGAATAGAAATATTCTCAATTAATGGGATTTATGTGCATATTTTCTTCAAGTTTACTTTTGATTCCTGATATGAAAATCAACAAATTTCTTTCAAATCCAAGTCTTTAAACATATCATCTGAATATAATCATTTGTCTAGGAAAAAAATTAATTTCCTATCACAATAAAGTATGTGTATTATCTAATTTGTTATTCTTTGTCAATTGTATATTATAAAATACTACTTGTTTACTCAGCTAAATATTTTGAAACTATTAAAAGGCATACCACAATACCCTCTTCTCTGTGGTGTAACAGTAATAGCTAGTGCTCATGAACACATGTAAAATGTTCTCTTTTGTTGATGAGTAGATGCTATGGGAGGGGAAGAGAGAAAAGGGATCCAGGTGCCATTGCTGAGTTTTAGGTTCAGTGCAGAGATAATGTCAGTCCCCCCGCTGCTTTTGCAGTGGTGAGTGGCCTGGATAAATGAAAAAATGCAGGGGCAATAAAAGAAAAATTCTGTCATTCGCTCTCTGGAGGTCAAACTCTGCTCTGTGAAGCCACCATAACAGCTTCCATTACCAACTACACCTCTCCAAAGCTGCCTGGCTGTTGGGGAAAACCAAGTCCTTTGTAATTTTTTTTTTCTTTTGTACCAGGGATCAAACTTAGGGCCTTGCACCTGCAAGGCGGGAGGCAGAACCGCTGAGCTAAATCCCAGGCCCCGCTTTGTAATTTTTTAAATGCTAGTTTTTACATTCATTTAGGGAAGAGCTTTAGATATTCTTAATATAAATTCAAAATATAAATTACTCTTATATTCTTTTGGCATTAGAGCGCGTTTGTAATTTTCTAGTAACCATTTGCTCTTGTTTGCCCATATAGCAAGCTACACGATTTAGACAGAGAAAATCTGTAATGTTGGAAAAGTCACATACACATGACTCAAAGACATGCTTAAGAAAGAGAAGAAATCTAAAAAAATGCTATTATATTAAGATATAATATTAATCTGATGGACATATAAGTCAAATCTTGGTTGAAATACAGCACCATTTTTTAAAGAAAACAGCAACTAAGAAACACATTCATAGCTCCATAGTTCTATAAGACCATCATAGATCTCTGAAATCTATCTTCATGCATTTAAACTCTGAAGTTTTAGGCACCTCAAATGTAATAAATGTAGTAAAATAAGAAAGAATGACAGTGTTCAACGCACAGAGGGTAGGTCAGCAGTAAAATTAATAATCTGGAAAAATGATTCCAGTACAAGTGAGATGTGGAATGGAAAAGAAGGAAAAGGGTGCTAAAATTTTTATATGGATGAGGAGAGGAAGATAGATTTACTCTACACCTTGTTGAAAGATTGTGAATTTAAAAATATGTTCTCAATTCATACATTAGTAGAAGATTATAAATGAATTCATAACTTTAGAGTCATTACAGGGATGCAACAGAATAAAGATAAATTGGCTATTTTTACTTATTTACTCATTTATTCACTTGTTTTATTGTTTGTCTGTTTAGAGCTGAGTTCTCATTATACTGCCCAGGCTGATCTCAAACTCTTGGGTTTAAGAGATATTCCTGCCCCAGCTTCCCCAAACCGCCAGAAAAACAGGTGTGTGTTACTATGCCCAGGTCACTCTGAGTAACCTAAAAATGGTAAGAGACAAAGAGCAGCAATATGACTGATAAATTTAAAATGTGAGCAGTAAAGACAAATTGTCAACAAACATGATGAATATGAATAAATAAAATGAAAAAAAATCAGTCGAGATAAGTGACACCGTGCTGTGTTATATGAACTTTGCTCAACTAAGTGGAAAACAGAAGTTGAAAACTTAGGATACACAAAGGTGGACAGGCCAGGTAAACGTTAGCAACAAGATCAGATTTGTCCACTTAAATATCAGATGGCAGGGCCAGGTTCTCACTGAAACAGACTCTACGCTGTTGAAGCAGCTAAACTGTCTGGGGGCTCCTGGTGTTTGTCCAAGTTTGAGAACCACTATTTTACATAAGTGCAGGGTGCTGAGTCCTAGTGCTCCAAATTGAAGTGCATTAGAACAAAGATCATACAATCACAATTTCATTAAAAGTGGGAATTGAGTCTTCCCGCTAATGAAACACTGTATGTACTGAATCCATAGGCATTCAAAATGGAGAGGATTCTGACCTCTTCTGTGAGCTCAGTCTGCTTGGAAGCAAGTCTGTCCTCTCACTGAATTTCACAACCACAAGCAACCTGTGTGTTCTCATTTCCTCATAGGGAAGTAAAGGAAAGTAAATGTATCTCGTGTCCATATCAAAGAGGATAAGGTTCAGTTTTTTATTTAAATTCTTAATCACCTGGAATATGGAATATTTTATTCACTGATATTATTTGGACAATATATCACACAAAATTAAATTCTACATGGTTTGAGACCTAATCATAAACTCATATAAGCATTATAAAATAAAACATAACTGTATGATTATAGAGTTGGGGTAGGGAAGACTGTCCTGGAAAAAAAAATACAGTAAATCCCCAAATCTGTAAAGGTAGTGACTATACAAATTTGCTTATGTATCAATGTAAAGGTTTTCAACAAAAGTCACTCAAGAAAATTAAAGCTAATGCTACACTCAGAGAAATAATTCAACTGAGAAAAGAAGATTTACAAAAATGAAATACAAACGGTCAGTAAAGATGCTTAGTGTCATTAGTAAGTGCAATTTAAAAATGAGCTGGGTGTGGTGGCGCATGCCTGTAATCCCAGCACGGAGGCTGAGGCAGGAGGATTGCTGTGAGTTTGAGACCAGCCTGGGCTGCACAATGAGTTCCAGGTCAGTCTCAACTATGTAGTGAGACCCTGTCTCAAAAAACCAATAAACAAACAAACAAACAAACAAATAAATAAAAAAAATAAAAATGAGGTTTAACATCACACAAATCAGATTGAAAAAATGTTAAAATGGATTGATAATGTGCGTTGATAGTCCAGGAAAAGAACACAGAACACATCTCTGAACTCAGGTTCACCTAAGAAAGTCATTTCGTAGGAAAGTTTGGTGAGAGCTGTGAAATTTCCCTTTCAGTAAGCCATTAAAAATAGCAATGAACATGAAAAAATTTGTCCAAAAAGACAGATCCACATTTTTTGTCTTTAAAAAATTAGAATGAAAGTAAATAAATAGAGGAACAATTTTATAAATCACAAGCATATACTTATGGTTTATTAGTCAACTTTATAGAATGGGAAAGATCTGTATATCTAAATGCATATTATGTTAGAGAATTACATTTGCATGTATGTCTTCATAAATTCTTAGAAAAAGAAGTAAAAAGAAAAATTTCAAACTTTTATTTTTTGAGAGCAATTTAGGGCTAAAGTAGTAACAGAAACAATTTTACTTTATAAACTGTGTCTTAAATCTTTATTATGAGGAAACCTTCATGTGGTACATATATAATTAAAATATACAATTCTGCTTTATAGTGGACAGGGGTTAAAAAATACTTGTTTTTCTGACTGTGTGGGGGGTGATTGTCACAATACTAATGTCTTTGACTTTTCATGCTCTCAAACATGCTGTTAAGACTTTTATAGCACTATAGAAATGAAAATATTTTAAGTAGCACAACTGATAATATTTTAAAATAGTATTTTAGGTAACTGGTACCTCGCAAGGCACCAGGTTAAATCCTTGATTATACTCTGGCTGTATACCCTCAGGCAATATTGTAAACAGCATTGCACCTCAGTTATCTCACGTACAAAAAGGGGACTGTTGTAAACTGGAATGATTTGACATATATAAAGCCCTTCACAGAGGTGTTAATTGTCTAGCACATAGAAAAGGCTATGAGTTAATAATTATTATTGATGTTGAAAGCACAGGTTTGTGGAAACTTGTACTTTATTTTCCCAGTAAAATAAAATATTTTCCTTTTCCACAAAATGTTTACCTTGACCCAACCATTCTATGTCTTTTTCTATCTTTTCTTAATATATATTTTTCCTTTCCTATTGCTTTTAAACAATATTTCATAATGAAAGTTTAGCCATGGAATTTTCAAATTGAAAATTTTTTGTTATTATTGCTTTAATAAGGCACATATGTAAAAGCTGAAAGATTAATGCCCTCCTTTCTTTTCTTTTAGATAACAATTTTTTTTTCTTTTTTTTGGCACCGGGGATCGAACTCGGGTCCTTGTTCTTGCAAGGCAGGCCACCTAACCTCTGAGCTAAATCCCCAGCCCTAGCCAGCAAATATTTATGATAGTATAATATGTAGCAAGAACAGGGACACCACAGCCCAAAGATAGAACAAATTCCTATCTGCCTAGACAGTTTAAAGCAAGCTAGCTCCAAAACTCAAGTTATATAAATATTCAGTTCAATACCATGAAAAGTACTTTAAATAAAACTTTGATACAATTTGAAGAGAAATACTAGTATTTTCATGTAGTCTGGCAGTTTTCAGTGCATGGGACACATCCCTTACTATACAGGTCAAGGATACTCCACGTTTTCATAAGAATTTCCTCTAGTCTTGGAAGATATTTCCATGTCCTTGGGGGACATTCGTATCAGTGAAGTATTTGCTTACCTTTATTCTGAAGCTACAACCCAGACTAACATAACCTTTTTTTTTTTTCCTTAGCACAATTTACCAGACTCTAAATTTTGCATGGATGTAGTTCATGGGATTTGAGAGAGGGTTTTACTTTTTGCCAAAAGTTGCCTTGTCTTGTTCAACAGTCAAGAAACCTGAAAACTATATTACCAGCAACAATACCAATGGGGCTATTTGAGCAATCACCACAACTTTTCTATATTAACATGAGTAACAGAATCTATTCTTCTGTTGCATCCATGGTGAGTCTGTATCTATGTGAGAACAGCTCACTATTTCATCATATTTCCTATGTAGTGAAGTCTGAGCACTCACATGTTGAGATACAAATAATTTTCTTTGCATATATTTTCTTTATATTTCACTTAGGGATTATGTGGATGTTTTCTTTTCATTGTGTGAGGGTCAGGTTATATTTTATTCTTCAAGAAAGCATAGAGCATCACCCTGTATTTGTTTTGACTTTCATTGATTTAAGAATCACAGCGTTATTCTGACCAGAGATCAGAATAGCCACTTACCCAAGTTTAACCAGCAAAGGTGATAGATGGAGGTTCAGCGAGATTAGTTTTTGCTAACTCCAAAGAATGAGTAATAAAGAACGAGTAACTGAAGGTTGGAAGCAAATTCGGAGTCACTCAAGACAATCGTTTCATTTGACACACAAAGAAACTGAGAACCACACGATATGAAAAATACCAACTGCTTCTTTGTGGTTACACATGGGCCAAATTTCAAAACCAGTGGTAACACTTTGAGAAATATTCGTAGACTACCATGCTGTCTCCAATAATTGAGAAAGGAAATCAAAGTAGGTGCAACGGAGAAAACCAAAATGGATTAAACAAACAGCTAATCCAGATGCTTAGAGATGTTCTGGTGGTCATTTTGGTAACTAGTAATATTTTACCCTTAGCCTGGAAGGTTCTCTTGTTTCCAAAAGCAAGGTGGTGAGAGAAGTTTAAAATGGCCCATGTGTGTGTGTGTGTGTGTGTGTGTGTGTGTATGCATATGTATATATACATATATATATATATATATATATATATATATATATATATATATATATATATATATATATATATATATATATATATATATATATATATATATATATATATATATATATATATATATATATATATATATATATATATATATATATATATATATATATATATATATATATATATATATATATATATATATATATATATATATATATATATATATATATATATATATATATATATATATATATATATATATATATATATATATATATATATATATATATATATATATATATATATATATATATATATATATATATATATATATATATATATATATATATATATATATATATATATATATATATATATATATATATATATATATATATATATATATATATATATATATATATATATATATATATATATATATATATATATATATATATATATATATATATATATATATATATATATATATATATATATATATATATATATATATATATATTATTTTGTTTTGTTTTGTTTTTTGAGACAGGGTCTCACTATGTAGTTGAGACTGACCTAGAACTCACTATGTAGCCCAGGCTGGCCTCAAACTCACAGCAATTTCCCTGCCTCAGCCTCCTGAGTGCTGGGATTACAGGCGTGCACCACTACACCTGGCTGCAATGCATATAATTTGATCACTGTTACAAGACCAATACCAAAATCAATTATGTTAACCTTGGAGATACTCAACTATTCACACAGGGAAAATGTGCATGCGCGCCCGCCTGTGTGTGTGTGTGTAAAGTGGGAGAAAGGAAAGCCATTAATCCATTCTTGGCCCACTTCTAATATTCCAGTACCCCTTGAGGGATGTTGTATTTTTTCCAGCACTTCTGTGCGAATATATTTTACAGACGTTATCACTCTGAGATGACAGGAAGGGAAGTGCTGACCTAATGTGATCTTTGTCTTTGCTTCTTACCTAGGATATAAATTATAATATACCCAAAAATACATTATATTTTAAGCTTTTCTTCAGAGTAAATGTAATTTCTTAAAGTACTATTTAATTCTTAGTAGAAGTTGTTTTAAAAGCCCTTTCTTTTCCACATTGAACTAAGGAAATTACAACTCAAAATAGTTTAGTTTCTGGAAGACTATTAACCTTGCAAATCTTTCTTCTCTTTAAAATTCCTTCATTTCTCAAAGCCTTTTAAATTGTTCTTGCAGAATCCAAAAAGTCTCAACAGATAGCATGAAAAAAGAAAAGCTAAAGTCTTAATTTATCTTTTGATCAACTGTCATTGGATTTTCATCTGTCCATAGAGAGCTTCAATCAAGATCCGCTAGGATAATTTCCAGAGCAGGATGAAAAAATTATAAAATGAACATAATTTTGTTTTTTGTACAGTTTAGGTATACACAGCTAACATTTTCAGATTTCTCTTCTTCTCTCACCATAATGTCTGCCAGGTATGTGTTTTTCCTTTGAGAAAACGATTAGATTTTTCAGAAAACACATGCTGCAAAAAGAGTGACTAAATTACATTTTAATACAAGTCTTCATGATTTTCCAACTAAGAGTGTATTGAAATGTTGTTTTAGCTATTTGTTATGGTTTGGGTCTGGAAGTTCCCCCAAAGCCTCATTCAATCAGACGTGGCTGGATCTGGGATGTGAGATGCTAGGATTCAGGGCAAGTAATTACTAAAGCACTACACCTGAGTGGCTTCGCGCTCCCTTGCTGCCTTTCCTAGCTTGTGTGTGCCATGTTGCTTCTCCTCTGTGTTGCCTCTGACACCTTGCCTTGGAGCCAGCTAATTAGAGACTAAAACCTCCACAAACTGTAAGCCAAATAAACTCCTTCCCCTTTAACTTTGGGTGTTGGGCATTTTGTCTCAGCAATGGCAGAAACGTAACTAATTTTGTGGCCCTTTGCTCTCTACTCCAAGTTATAGACATTTGAGAGCCACCAGCTAGAGTTAGCAGAGTTCATTGCTGATACTTGGTGTGGAAGGTGGCAGGAATGGGTGCTGCACTTATCAGGAGCATTGTCTCTCAATCTGCCTTGTGATCCATGAGAATGTGAGTCTATTTTTGATAGCTGGATTTTGTGAAAACCAAAATCTATTATTTTTCTCATCTCCCCCAAATCTTCTAATTCATTTCTCCTACATAGGTGTCTTGCATTGCATTCCTGCTTTGGAGAGGAATACTACCGTAGGTAGAGTGGTGAAGTCCTTAGCCCCTGGGTTATTCTGTGTGGTTTTGATCCTGGCTCCAGCACTAGTAGCTGTGTGAACCTGGTGAAATTATACAGCCTCTGTTCACCACCATTTCTTCATCAGAAAACAAGGGTAATTATAATGCTCAATTTATTTTATTTTTAAAGATGAAATGAGTTTATACATGTATAGGGCACTTAAAAGACACCTGGCATGTGTTGCAGACAAATATGGAGCAATTCTTTTGGTGGGTAAATTTAATTGCTTCTTTTACTTTCTGTAAGTATTAACACTGCATTAGCTATTAATACAGTAAATCAAACACTTACCATATCCAAAATAGTTTATTCCATCTCGCTCCCGTCTCCCAAATCTGCTCCTCTTGTTCTCTTCCTCACCTATCCCCCAGCTACAGTTCTCAGTAGTGTACATTTTCATTCATTCCACCCAAACTCCTTTAGTCTCAAATCCAAAAAAGTCAAATCTTATTAAAATTCCATACTTGGTTCAGGCCCTTCTTCCTTCCTCTCAGGAGAGCTGCAAAACTCTCCCTGGGTCCAAACTGTGATTCTCCACTTGTCCACTTTCCTTTCTATCCTCTGTACTCTCATCCGGTTTCTCTTCAGGCGACAGACAAGTGAGGCGTCCATTTTGACACGGTGCTGTACAGTCTATTTTTGTTGATGTATTCAAGGTTCTGCGATTGGGGAAAGGGGAGTCACCGGGGCTAGAGGCAGGAGTAGAAAAGAAAGCCTTCCTTTCTAGGGAGTTACAGTTGTATTTTCATGTTCCCCCAAAGCCTTGTGCAGTATCAGTGAGGCTCTTTCAGAAGCGGCTGAACTAGAGTGCATCCTGCATTCATGGTGCAATGCTAGGCCCGAGGGCTCTAGGGTGAATGGTGTGAATGCTCCCCACCCTAACGAGGCTGAATAAGACAAAAGGAGCTGAAAGAGCTGTGGTTGTCCCTTGTTGCTCTTGCTGTCTTCTGCAGCGCTGTAAGCGGTTCCTCCTCCGACTCGCCCCACTACCATGTGCTACTCCGACTTGGAGCCAGCCAACTCTGGACTGAAATCTCTCTGAAGTGTCAGTCAGATAAACCTTTCCTCCCTTAACTTGTGGGTTCAGATATTTTGTCTCATCAATGAGAGAAAAGTCACTAAGAGAAAGTGTTAATCGGTTAAAAGAATAAAACAAACAAAAATAAGAATTATGGAGAGAACCCAACCTCAGTCGGTTCCCATCGAAGGTGGTTGATGCCAATTCTTGTCGTTGCAATGAGCAACTCAACTTCTCCAGAAAGTGGCCTGACCCGAGCCTTTCAGTAGCTTTCGACCCTGCACAATCTGGCCAATTTATATTTTATAGCTCTTCAAAAGATCCCAAAGACCAGCACTTTCTTTTCCATTTATTTGCTATCCGCTCTCCTGGGCCTAGGGCAGCTTCCTCCCCTTTATCACTTTTCTAGGAACAGCTTCGTGTTCCCACCTCTGTGTGAAACCGCTCAGACTCTAGCATGAACCAGCATTTTTCAGGTTCTTCCTACCCCCTCCCAATCCGCCTTCCTGAGCCCTGTTTTGCAGGAGCACATGTGTGCATGCATCCTGCCTCCCACTGATTCTGCACCACGGGAGGCCAGTGCCCATCCCATTCATCTTGGCTTTCCCCAAGGGGCTTTTACAACACCAGCATCTAGGAGGTGCTCAGTAAACTCTTAATTAAATTAAATTAAGTGGTTGAGAAGGCATATTCATTCTTCATGATCTTCATGATCACTTCCCTGAAAGGCCCTACGGTGCAAGGATTTAACCTTTTGGCCGAAGACTTTCACATTGTTTTCCGGACTCTAGGGAATGTTTAACAGGAAGAGGAAAAAAATCTCTACTTGATTATTAATGACTGTGGGTATTATTTTGTGAGTATTTTTATTTGTTTTAGAAATTCTTAAAACCCCAAATCAGAAATGATGTAAAATTCTTACCTGACTGAAAAGAGAACAATGAATCAATCACTACAAAAAAAAAACCTGACTGAAACCAAGTGAGGTTTTCAAGTGTCTTGTACTTTTTGTCTTAATGATTAACTATTTTGTGTTTCTATATTACAGCATTGAATAATGAATGAAGTGATATTTTAAAAAGAGCAGAGAGTTCTAAACTGGATAAAGGATGTGGAAATGTAAGACAAAATGAGAGTAAAATACTTTGGGTATCATTTACTTATAGCATATAATAATTTTAAAATTTTAAAGAAAGTTTCGTTTACTTCATCAAGTCTTCAAAATGCTACTGTGACAGGAAGTTATAAATAACACAGCTATGGATGTTTCTATCAGAAAGATAAAGAAACAATGTCTAGCTTAAAGTCACATGGCCGTCTGTAGTGTCCGTGAGGGTAGAGTCCACATCTGCTGACCATCAGTCTTTCCTTCATCTCTCTGGATCCTGAAACATCCAATAAAACCTCACGGCTTACATTTAGGGTCAAACACAGAATTTGTAAATTCAGGGTAAAAGATTTTCAGCAGAACTCTGTTTCCCATGTGTATGCTCCCATTTCTAATACTGTGTTCCCATTCAGACCTAAATGACTGCGTAATCACCTCTACCTCGTATCAGTGGTTTTCCAGAAAAAATTAATTCCCTAAATGTCAGCTATTGTATGATCACACAGAATATTCAGTCTGATGCTGGGAAGAAGGTGGAGGTGGAAGGAACAGAGACAGGGGATGCTAAGTTTTGGGAACAAGGACAATGTGCTTCTGCCTCATACTTTGTCATCTGGGCTCCTAGAAAGCACCACAGTTAATTAAGAACTCAGGCACCAAGTCAGACAATTTGAGTTTGAATTCTGACTCTGTTTAGTATGATTTCCAATAGACTTCTCTAAAATGGTAAAATTGGAATAAAAGTAGTTTTTATAAATTATTAAATGGAGTAAATGATATAATATATGCAAAGATGCTCAGTATAGATTTAGGGACTTAATAAGGTCCAGACAATTTGGCTATTATTTTTAGTAACAGTATGGAATTATTAATTTTGCTTGTCCATATGTGATAACATAGTAAATAGAAAAATGAGTTTTGGAAGGGCAGAGATAGGGTAATTGAAGAAAAGGAGGAATATTTACAAGAAGAGATTAGAGGTATGTTGGAGAAAGATTTTGAAGTGATGACTATATCACAGTTTCCTGATTTCATTTTTCTTGTAGGAGAAAGAAAAATAACTAAAGAAAGGGTCAGAGAGCTCTAGAATGGGTGAGAGTAAAGGGACCATTCAAAAGCCTTAATGTTTTTGCTAAAGTATCACACCCATTAAACTTCCTAGTTAGGATAAATTAGCCTTGATGGAGATGTTTGTGTCTTCATTTTGAGAACCATCCTTGACCAACCATAGCAGGGGCTACTCCGCCTCAGTGGATGGGGGCAGGCTACCCAGCTTACTCTTCTGCAGTCATGAGCAGAAGTAAAATGGTGCCACTACCAGTATTTCTTCAAGAGTAAAGTGGCATAGAGTGGTCTACATAGCTGTTACCTTTAATAACAATTTCATAGAATGAGGAGAACATGCCACCTTCTCTACTCAGAGAAGCCAGGAAAGTACCTTCTTATCACATTTATCAAAAACATTTCATGACTTCCAAAACTTTGATTGAGAAACTGAGTACTTTCTGAAACGTAATGTCCCAGTCCACTTTTCTAAATATTCTGAGATCCACCTTGGATTAAACCAGACTTTCAGAAAATCATGGATTTATGTTGAATCACGCTGGTATCTTACAATGTGGTTTTTATTAAAGCACAATTTGGCATTATAACACCAGCATATATTAAGACAGTCCCAAAAGAAAAAAACCTATAAAATATGTTACTGTAGGAAAAAAAAATGGAAGCTTCTGTTCTCAGTATACAATGACCACTTTGTGACTATCCATGGGGAAAATGTCCCTATCACTTCCTCAAGTAGCAGTTAGTCTTCTGCTAAGCAACTGGTTTCATATGGACAGTGTGAATGGTATAATTCATTATTTTTAGTTATTGCACTGGATTCTGGAAAGCTTGAGCCAAAATTTGGTATGACCTCTAAATACATATATAAAGCATGCTTCTTTGTTCTTTGCCTTTAGTTGATTTTTCTGCCATTATATTCTCCCACCTTCTATTTCTCACATTAAAAATGCATTGTGCTTGCCATATTGTATATCAAATTTAGTCATATGCTATGATGTAAGGAGCGAACGGATGAAGGAGTACTGCTGATGAGAAAGAAGTTAAGCAACGGTATTTTACAGGATACAGAACAAAAGGCATTTAAGTCTAGATAAACAATTAGAGTTTTAAAAACCAAAAGACAGAAATTTTAAAACAGACATTCCTAGAGTGTGGTTCCAGTTGCTTGACTATGTTGGAGTCAGTGTCCCACAGATCTCTTAGGTTTTTGCGTACGGTGTCATGATGGCTGCTGCAGTTCCACTCTCTCTGCTGATGATCAAAACAGATGAAAGAAATGGGAGTAAAGGTAGGGCCGATGGATAACCCAGTGTCACATCACCACTCATGCTGTGCTACTTGGGAGACTAAAAAGCAAGATCTATAGCATTTTTAGAGCAGGGGCAGGTCAGTGAGCAGGGCTGGCATCAGGTGTTAGGTATGATAAAGTTAATTGTACCACAGGTATTGACCTTGGAGATGTGGCAAACTTTCAGCCTACAGTTTAAATTTGAATTGTAGTCTCTTCTGTTTTCTAATTTAGGAAAATATAGGCTCATGTTTAAAAACAGAAGCACTTACATAGTCAGTTGGAAGATAAAAATAAAGCCTGCTAAAGGAAAGGTGTGTTTTTCCTGCACAACTTAGCAGGCTCTGAAGCCCAGAAGATTGATATTATGATGAAACAGGATACTAGTGCTTTGGGTCTGAGTAGTACTTTTCTTTTAAAAAACATTTTCCCATCAGTTGGAGACTGGATAAAGAAGATGTGGTTTTTCTATGCAATGGAATACTACTCATCTATAAAGAATGAGAAATTAAGAGTCATTGATAGGAAAATGGATACATATTGAAGATATACTCCTAAGTGAAATAAATAAGTCACACATGTGTAAATCCCGAATAGTTTTCCTGGTTAGCTAAGCAACTAAGTGAAATAAATAAGTCACATATATATAAATACAGAATAGCTTCTCTGGTGTGAAAAACTGTAATGGTAAATAAGATCCTAATGGTATAAGTGACAATGTGAAATAGGAAGAAAAGCACTAAAGGTGTAGGGGAAGTGGGAAGGGCAAAGAGAAGGAAATAAGGGAAAAGAAAAAATATGAGAAAATGAAAAAATGGAAATAAAGTTTTTGTAATTAGGGAAGGGAAGAGTGGGTGAAAGGAAGGCAGGGACAAGGGGAAAAAATGAGAACCAAGACCTGTCATGTAGAGGTACAAGATCCCAGTAATGAATGTAACTGTACTGTATACCTAAAATGTACCAATAAACTCAATGAGAAAAAAAAGCATTTCAGTCTGAAACCCAGTTATTCAAAGTATAAATCTTCATTTCTTTAGCTTTATTCAAATCAGAAAGAATATATGAATACGTTTATTCCTGAAGGTGAAACGAATAGGGCTCTACCTCCATGGCTTCTATTTTCAGTACAATTGTCAAGCTCTGTTTTGTGGCCACACCCTGTGGTATGAGCACATATGGGTAACACCTGGCTGTGTCGCTATGGAGAAGGCACTATCATCCAGAGGGGCAATTATAGAAAAATTTTAAACATTATTTTAAATGTATTCATCTTTTGTGAATAAAGTTCACCCTATGAAGTTAACATCCTTCAGTTCAAGCAACTCCGACAGTCAATTCTAACAGATTTGGCAGAAGTTTCCAGGGATCAGTAAATCACCTAATTTCTAATTGTCTTGTACCATCAGAATAGTTGTAGAGGAAATCCAGGTCTTAAGGGTATGTTTTTATAGAAACAATGTGTTAGAAACAGATGGAATTTTTGACAGAAGCACGGATATTCTAACTCATTAAAATAGAAAATAAAATGAAATCATAAAGCAACCACAATTGCAGGTATATTAATATTCATGTACTCCAAAAAGAGAAAACACTCATGTTTGCACCCCTCTGCTGAAGGTGGGCATAATAACACTTTATGTGGATAAGAGATTTAAGTAACTTCACTTTGATAAAGAATTCACAAAGAATTTTCTCAAATAGGTGGTTTTGTTGAGCTTGCTATAAGTTCAAGCAAAGCTTGGAATTTTGTTTAACTGCAGTATTTGTAGTCATTTATCATGGTTTAGTGGTCCAAGTAACAGTTTAATAACTGAAAATAGGGAGTTCCAATCTCTGTCTTACGAATGATTTTCTCTGACCTTGGACTAGGCATTTGACTTTATGAAATTGCTTTTCTGGGCCTTTATTTTTGCTCTGTAAAATAAAAATAACTTAAAATGATAGCTCACATACACAAGTAACAAACTTGGAGAATTTAGGCTAGTGACAATGTGTCTTCACTAATCTCTTAACATATTTTGGAACTCAAAATTCAGATTTAGTCAGCCACTTAAATGATTTTGCCTTTTTTTTTTTTTGTAGAAATCACAGGGCCTTGAATAAAAATAAAATGAAACATTGTTTTGTTTTACTGAGGTTTTTGCCTATATCTAGAATGACTACTACTGAAAAAGCTATTCTTTATTAACTTCTAGCAGCATCTGGTGAATCACGAAAAATACTTTTTCTTTTTGATATGGGACTAAAAAGGGTGATTAAAAAATCCATTTTTTTGATGAGTAGACAGTTTTCCTTTGTTTGTAGGAGGTATAACAATATTCAAGGGTTTGACTGAATGACTTTCTGAGAGCCTGGCTAATCTGTTTTTCTGCTGAATTTCTTTATCAGAAAGATCTCACTTATAAGGTCCAAGTGGCAACATTCCCACCCATTCCCATAGGTCTGTGTTTCCACATGAGGTAAAGGATATTTAGGAAGTTACAGAAAGGACAGGTGCAGAGAGATGAGAGAGAGGAAAAAATGATGGTCAAATAAAAAAAAATAGCAAGCTTGAAAAAAGTGTGAAAACTAAGCAGAGCCTTTCATAATGCCCTGGTTGAGATTTCACTGTCTGCTCCATTATAGTGGAACCAACAAATTATCCCAGCATTGAAAATTCTTCCCCGTGCTTCTTACCGATGAAAGCCAAATACACATGTGAAATTATAAATTCCAACTCCAAATTTAAAAAAAAAAATAGACTGAAGAAAAGAAACTGCCTCCATAAAAATGGCTTGTTTTCTCTTGCTAGGTCAGAAAATATCAATATTCAAACTTCAACATTCCAATTTCAAGAATGGGAAAAAGAAAAGAGTCAGATGAGGTAGTGTTTGCTTGAAGTCCCCCCATTTGGCTGCTGAAGCAGGAGGATCATGAGTTTCAGGCTACCCAGGGTTACACAGTGAGTTAAAGACCCATGCACATAAAGAGTGAAAAATAGAATCATGCACTCTTTTTTATTTTATGTTAGAATAAAATAAAATTTCATAACATGAGAATAAGAATAATTACTACACTGTGTATCATTATCTTCCAAGTAGTTACGCAGAGTACAAGACAGATTTAAAAGATTCTTTCTTACACAAGAGAAACAAATAATAGAAACAGGTCTAAGTTTCATCCTGAAGATACTAAGATATTATTTGTATAGGATTGACTCAAGTTTATGAAGTATAGTTCTGAAAAACTATCATTTTATATTTTCCAATATTACAATTAATATTCCATGATGTAAGCATAGGGATATGGCAGTTTTGACAGTTTCCTGTAATGATTGAGTCTAATAATAACAAATACTTGGTTTGCTATACCCACCACAGCTCTTGATGCAACTGCCATTCTCCCATTATTATGTAGCTGCATTATGCCATTATTTTCACAGATACAAAGTTCTAATCAATTAATCTTAGCCTAAAGAGTGAAAAGGTGGCACATTCAAGAAGTCTTCTACTTCCTTTATGCAAAACAAAGTATTATGAAATTGTGCTTATCATTCAAGAGTCTAGCCACAAATGCTGTTGTGATAAGGAACCTATTTTCAGGCAGGATAAATACAGGAATATGAAAATAAATGCATAGATGATTTAGAACTCCCAGAAGAGCCTAGTCAATATATTTACTTTTTGCTTTCAGTATGCCCAAACAGAATTCCATAGGAGCTATTACAGATTACATTCACTTTGGACTTCTATCAAACCTACTGGCTCTTTCTGGATCAATGCATCTGTGTTGGGTAATTATTTATTACTATGCCTAACATTCAGCATCAAAGGAGTGGACTTTTGGAGTAGTAGAACTGCCTCCTGAGTTCTGAGTAATATGAGTGCTGAATATGCTCTCCTTTAGCAAATGACCTGTAGGACAAAGAAGAAACTGGTCTCACAATGTTTTCTTTAAGACTTAAGAATGAAAGGTTTAAACATTCCTTCAAGCAGGGTAAAGACAGATCACATTCAGAATAATAAAAAACAGGAAATGGTAAAGATTGAGAATCAGTCAGAGGGAGCTGACAAAACAGTAAGAGTGCAAAAGGCAGGATTAAAGCTGGGGGAAAAGATACAAAGTGCGAGGAGGTGGGGTGAAAGATGGAGGAGGGACAGAGTAGTGGAAAAGGGAAAGGTGACGCAGAAATCACCTCTGCCCTGGCTGTCCAGCGTATTTTCCCATGTTTGGGGTCCAGAAACAAATACTGCAGATCTGCATGAGCCTCTGGGTCCCTGATGCCCAGGCGAATGGAATTCTTCCTGAGTTTCTGCTGTTCTCTGGGGAGTCTTGCAGACTCAGCATGGTCCAGCAACGAAGAACTCCATCTCAGCACCCTGAAGAACGGCCGCTTCCACATGCATTATGCTGTGTGTGTGTGTGGTTCTGGGGATTGAACTCCCTCGTGCTTGCAAGGCAGGCAGTGGAACCACTGAGCCAAATCCCCAGCCCTTCCATATGTACTATGAAGCTGACATCAAATCTGGTTTCTTTACAAAATTTATCACTTTGGATATATTTACAATTGTTTTTCCTTTTAAGATCTCAAGGTAGAATTAATGATTTAGTGAATTTTCACCTGATCCTTGCTGAGTTCATCTCTGATGTTCAGCATCAGCATGTCCCAAACTAACCTGAGTCTTAGGCACGCCTAACAGTGGTTAAAGTTGGTCCTATATCAGACACAAATGACAAGGCTGTCACATCTTCTGAAATGTTCTTATTTTAGATTAGGAGAGATACATAAATCTTTTAAAAAATTATTGTCATGGCTCTACAAACTTTTAAAGATTCTGCAAGCCACGGGCGACAGTAAAGGCCCACTATCTTTGTATAGCAGAGCTCCAGCCACCAGACAAAACAGTGCTCTCCATTCAAATCCCGTAATGGATATCAGTTCCTCAAAAATATTTTGGAATTTAACTTGCTGTTATCTTTCCAAACAGGCTATTTATAATAGAAGTTAATGATATCTTAACCAGCTTTGTGAAGAGAGTAGTTGTTTGAGTTTCTTTAAGTAAACTGACTTTCAAAAGATTTTTGACTGGTTCTCAAGACGGAAAACTGAATTATCAGCCGCCTGTCCAAAAGGAAAACCTGTACTTGTAATGATCAATGTAAACAGTAATTATAGCATGTTGTTTGCAGCATGTCAAAAAAGAACGCATTATTTCCTGTTGAGAGAAAAAATACAAGCAGGCAAAGTAGTAGAATAAGAAAATGTGTAGTTTTTCCCCCAAGGACATTTTCATACAAAGGGTCTCCAGGGAAAAAACAGTTTACTGGAGTTCTATTTAGTGCTGCTATATGGCACAGAGTTTCATTATTTGAGTTTGTAAAACATAATCAAGCAAACAAAACACCATATGGTTCAATTTACAGTTCTCTAGTGCAGTGGTATTGCTTTAATATCTCTTAGAAGAATGGATAAAAAGTACAGTAAACCAAGATCAGAAACAACTGTCCTCACGATTATTAAAAAAGTTAACAACTGCTAAGCAACACAGCAATTTACTTAAAGCCCTAGAAGATGCTACTGATGTCAAAAGCATAAACAAGTCAACCATCAGCCTCTAAGGGCTGATTGGGGTGGTCAGTGTTCAAAATACTTGAAACTCCTTGAATCTCCATCGTCACATTTAATTAGTAAAGGAAAACAAATAGAGAGCAAGGCTGAACAGACTATGCTTATTTATAAGCCATCATCAGCTTCTCATTCTGTAATAGCCTACAAACTAAAATTAGCACGATAAATGGCAAATGATCTCGAAGTCTGAGCTGTCGTTTTACTGGCATGGTCCTTCCTTTCCTCAGCTGCAAAGTGAGACTCACAAGCCCACCCTGCCCATTCACAAAGTTATTTTGAAGCTCCAAGGAGGTAATGTATGTGAAAATTGCGGAGGAGTGTAAGGGGCTACATGGAGGTAAAGAATTATCACAAAATAGCCATTGACTTGAGTCTGTGCGAGGCATTCTTTTCAAAGTTAGATGGATACATTGCTTACACATTACCTAAGGTGATTTGCATATTTTTAAGTAGTAATTTTTCTTTTTCAAGCCTTCCTCTTGAACAAAGGGCACTACCTTATACTGTTAAAGTACACTTTTAATGCGTAATTTTTTTCCGCTTATACTGCAAACTGAGTCCTAGTCCCACAGTAGCACCTTCTGAAGTTAGGAGGAAAATAAATAAAAGCTTGCTTTTATTGTATTAAAACAAGCAAATTAAAAGGAGAAAAGTAGTTTGGAAAACTTATTCTAATAGTATTTTCATACAATGAATGTGTTGATAAAAATAATTGCTGCCTGGAGTGATTCTCCTACAACTAAGGTCTTTTTTTTTTTTTTTTAAATTAGTCCC
>NW_022900942.1:48737626-48754990 GCF_012274545.1 Fukomys damarensis
TTTTTTTTTTTTTTTTTAAATTAGTCCATCTTCTGAGTTTGCAAGGAAAAAACTGCCTGAGCAAAATACAGTATCCTCATTAGTGGGGGCTTACTTGGGATCAAAGAGGGTATGCAATGAGTGACTTCATTAGCTTTTCTAAATCAGACTCATTCTTCTGTTGGATATTTTGCTGCAGTGTTTTGATTAAGGGCGGAAAGTTCACCTATCCTTTTCATTTGTACTCTCTATCTTTATGTTCAAGAATTTGTCGCCTCTAATGAAAGACACAAATGATAAATATACCCGTGTCTGGAATGGACATGCGTGCTCTGTTGCTTGCCCCTGCCGGGCCCATCTGCTCTGATGGCAAAATGTCCACTGACAAGCTGGCCCATTTCCCTTCCGCAGAGCTGCCAGCCTTCCAAGGGTCTGTGAGTGCGTACACTGTGGTGAGAGCCAGCTTTCCGCAAGGAGCCCTTCTACCAACCTGCATATGGGTCTGTTTGCACTTGACCACACTTGTTGGCTCTCATGTGTCAGAAAACAAATGCTTCTCATGTGAGTAAAAAGAGGGCAGGCTGGACTAGTATTTCAGGCATCAGTGAACGTAGGATACATGCAAGACTTCCTGTAGGAAATGGCTCAGAGTGGATGAGGAGGCTGCGGATGAAAGCGAGAGGAAAGTGATCCATGTATCTATTATTAGTGTGCAGAGAAGTAATATTAGCCTGAAGGCTCCAGGGTGAGCATGTTTTTGTCCTGCATAAAAGTATGCTTCCTTCTCTCATGTGGTTCTATAAATGTCTAGGAGAGGCAGAAAGTGTACACAAAGTATTTCCTTATGGGCGGGTACAATGATCTGATGTGGCATGCCCTCTTTTTAGTCTTCTTTCAACCTAAATCTGAAAGCATCAAATTAAAAGACAGGTTGCAAAGCCTAGGGATTTCAGAATAGAGAGATAATGGTGAAGTATTTTGAGGACTGATTGTTCTGGAAATAGCTCTATTCTTTATAAATATTAAATTGCAATAACAAAAGACAAACAGGACCATGAATAAAATGAGTTACACAGTTTAAAACATGACTTTTAAATGTCATCTATGTCCAAGGGGCAAGAATGGAAGGCATTGCTACAGCAAAACTCAGATTTACTCATTCATTTAACATATACTTGAGCACTATGGGCCCTGTGCTAAGGGCATAAAGGTGGACAAGATAAAATGCCTTCCCTTTTGGAGCTTACATTATAATTGGGGAAGAGAGATGATAAACAGCTGAATAAATATATGCCACAATGCCAGGAAGTAATAAAGATTATGAAGCAGAAAAAAGGGGCAGAGAGTGACAAGGGTGGTGTCTTTGATACAATGGGCAGGGAAGGCCTCACTGAAGATGATGTGTGACCAAATATGTGTGGGATATAAAAAAAAAAAGCCTTGGGAAGCTCTATGGGAGGAGTAGCCCAGGAAGAAGAAACACAAGATGCAAAGGTCCTGAGGTGGGCAAAAACTTGACTACCTCAGAGGGAAACTGAAAAAAAGGGAAGAAAGCCAAAGAATAGAATGATATGAGATGAGGTTGGAGAGAGAAGACTAAGCCAGATTACATAATACTTATAGGTAATACTTGTAAATGCTCTGATTTTTTAATCTAAATATTATAAGAAATAACATTAGCACTTGTATGAACTTTTCTATGATAATTCTTGCTTCATTTAAAAAAAAGCAACCATGGGAAGCAAATGTAGAGAGAGAGGAAATCTGGTCATCCAGCTCCCCAAATAATGTAGACATATGATAGCACTGACTTAGGCTGAATGGGCCTTGGAGGAGGTTCGAAACAGTAAGATTGGGATGTATCCTGAGGACACAGTGGATAGAATGCACTGCTGGTTTAGTTATGGGGTGTCACAGGAAACGGGAGACGAGAGTAGCACTCGGTTTGACTGAGCAACTGGCTGACTGCTGGGAATACACCGAGATGAGGAAAGACAGGAAGAGGAGTGCATATCAGGGAAGGAACTAATCAACTCTTGTGTTTGAAACATTGAGCAGGCAGTGGTAAGCAAAGGTCTACAGCTCTGACTTTGATCATCTGAAAATACAGTCAAACACAGAGAACTCATCTGTCACATAGCGAGTGCTCAGAAACTTATGGCTTTTCTGTTGTGGCTGTTGTTAATACCACACTGACATTGAAGACACTACTCTAGGAGGGGTTTTATAGAATGGGCTGATTCAGGAACTGTTTAAGACATTTACCAAGATATATTCTAGTTCTGAATGAAAGGGAAAATCTGGATAGTGCCTTATGAGTTTCAAAGCAATGATTATCTAGAAAGGAAATGTCCGGGGATTGCAAAGGCACCCTCGGGGGTCTAGGCTCACATGGAGAGCCTTATAAGTGAAGATGGAAAAGCTTCACTTTGGGTTGACTGACTCCAACTCTTCAAGGTTTGAGGCCCAGCACACTTAATTTAAAAGTGCTTCCTAGATAACAATTTTCTAAGCTGAAACATGAAATATTTGCTAACGATAACTGTTAGAGCCGAAAGAATCTCACAGCTGTCTTTTCTGTAAAGCAGGCACACGAGGCCCACTTCTTAATTATATCAGAATATACTTATCAAGATAGGCTTGCTTTCAAGAATGGTAAAACACTATGAAGTGACTTGTATGCTACTGTACCTCAGAGAAATTTGGGGCACCGGTTTTAGACTTTGGGATGCCAAATGCCGAGGAGGATACAGAGAAACTCCACCTCTCACACATTAATGATGGGGATGCAAAGTGGCACATTCATTCTAGAAAAGTTTGCAGTTTCTTTCAAAACTAAACATTCAGTAGTTGTGCTCTTGGGCATGTATCACCAAAAATCCAAAACTTATATGACACACAAGCCAACACATGAACATCGATAGCATCTCTATTTATAATGGCTCCAAACTGGGAAAAAACCAGATGTCTATTAATAGGTGAGTGAGCCAACAAAATGTGGTTCATCTATATCATGCGATACTGTTCAGCATATAAAAAATACCGATGGATCCATGGGACAGGTTGGTTGGATCTTGAGGAAATTATACTAAATTAAAAAAAAATCACAGAAGGCTGTATATAGTGGGGAAATTTTGCTTTTATGACATTTGAAACTGAGAAAATCATAGTGATAAACAGGTCACTGGTTGTTAAAGCTTAGGGATGCAGTGACGGAGAGGGGAAGGGAAGTGGGCCTGGCCACAAAAGGGTAACACTAGGCATCCCTGTGATGATGAGAATGTTCCCCATCTGGAACATCTTAAGTAATGTTTTTACAGATCAATGTGCAATAAAGTTGCATAGACAAAACAATGTAAAACTTGTGAAATCTGAAAGGATCACGCCAGTGTCAGTTCTCTGGTTTTGATGTTTTACTATAGTTTTGCAAGTGACACCACTGGGTAAATGGGGTTAATAGCTAATGGGGACGTCAGCTGAATTTCTTGAAACTGCACATGAATCTATAATTGATTCAACATTTTAAAAAAGGTTTCAAAGTTGAAGACATGAAAGAGTATCACCAAGACTTAAGGCAACTTTCACTATGATCATTTTCAACCACAGCAGCTGTTTGATTAATTGCCCCCAACAGTGATGAGGATTGCTAAGGTCCATTACAGTTAAAACTGCAGACACAGTCCTGAAAGAGGTTGGCTGAAAGGCTAAAAAGTGTTCTTGTCCCTTAGTCCTTATGGATACGAGCATTGTTTACGTGGCCATGGACAATCCACTTAACTTCTTCGATGAAAAGGTGGGGCATATGATATCTGAACTTCCTCTCATATTTAATGTTCCACAAACATGTCATGACCCTCAGCTGAATTTAGAGAATAAGATTTGATTTTTATATGATAAAAATAAGAAAAAAAGTGTTCTTGTCCCTTAGTCCTTATGGATACGAGCATTGTTTACGTGGCCATGGACAATCCACTTAACTTCTTCGATGAAAAGGTGGGGCATATGATATCTGAACTTCCTCTCATATTTAATGTTCCACAAACATGTCATGACCCTCAGCTGAATTTAGAGAATAAGATTTGATTTTTATATGATAAAAATAAGAAAATAGCAGCAGGTGGCTTTAAGTTAGCTTGGTTTCTTGTTGATGAGAAAATAATTTCTGGAAACCATATACAACAAACAATGTACAGTGCTCTAGAATAGTTTCTTAGGAAAACTGAGAACAAAACACAGCACTATTTTATTAATATCAAGTAATAGGGAATAAAGGTACACACTGTCTACTGTAATAAGCAAGACATTGTACAATATAATTGAAAATGAATTATTTCAAATAAAACTAGGACTATGAACTAGTAAGATCCTTTCAAGAATGGTTTTGTTATATATATGCATGTGTGTGCAAATATTTTTAGAATAATTCTCCAAGGAACTAAGCACTTTTGCATCATGATCATAGTAGTATTTTTTTTTTTAAGGAAAAATTGGTGTAGGGAGTTAAATCTGGAGGAGCACAAGGGCCTAGATTTCCTGTGCAACACCAGAAGCCATAAAGACTGGCCAACAGTAGCACAAGTAAAGATTAATGGTGTCTTTTCTTCCTAGTTTAACTTCCAGAAAGGCAGAGGAATAGCAAGCCTACTAGCAATGTAAGTTGAAAAATCCCATTTGGAATGGATTAGGTAGAATTGGGGTAGAGTTAATCAGGCTCAGCAAGCTGAGCTAGCTATTTTGGTATATTTTGAGCAAGAATTTTAAAAAGGCGTCATAGAAGGAAAAGAAAGTCTATCCTAATAGCAGAATCAAACACCTCAAAGTTTAATCAGCCCATGAGTATCAGACCACATCCCCTGACACACATTCACATTTAGCCCTCACAGGGCTAAATTTCAAGGCACAGCCCAGGGTGAGTTTCATGAACTACAAAAGCACACAGTCTGCTATGGTCTGAACAGTTGTGTATCCTGAACACTTCCTCATATGTGAAATCCTTACCCCCAAGGTGACAGGGTTAGGAGGTCGGCCTTTGGGAAGTGTTCAGGTCATGAGGGAGAGCCTTCATGGATAGGATTAGTGGTCCTATAAATGAAGCCCGAGGGACATTTGTACCCTTTTCAACACCTAAGGATTCAGAAAAAAGATGCGTGGTAACTCCGAGCCACAAAGCCCCTCCAAACACGAACTCTGTCCTTCACTTTAGACTCCTAACCTCCAGAACAGTGAGAAATGAATTTCTGTTTTTTACTAGTCAACAAAGGTTATGGTGTTTTGTTAGAGCAGTCTTAACAGATCAAGATGCACTCCTTTGGGCACCCTTCAGAACCCTGTTTCTTCCATAAATGCTTTGATATTTTGTTTAAGTGGTTTACTTTTTAATAAAGTCACCATTACTCATCATGGATTTGAGATGTTGTATCAGTGGCTTTCAAGAAGTGGTCTGTAGATCCATGGTGTCATCATCCTCTGCTAACTTGTTAGAAATACAAACAGTTGTTTCCCACCCTAGACCTACTAATTCAGGAGCTTGGAATGGGGCCCAGCAATCTGTGCTTCCACAATCTCTCTGGGGGGTGGGGTGGGAGGGTTCTCACGCAGGCTGAAACCATGAACAAACATTCGCTGTGTCCCAAACTCCATCTCTCTGTGTTGATGAGAAATTAGCACAAATGTAATTACAGAATATTTCCTTAAGAATTAAAATGAAATATTCATCCTTATAAAATACTGAGAATTAAAAGCAAACTTCAGAGCTCTTAAATATCCTCTGTGGACTGAATTCTGATCATAATAGGTTATACATTCATAAAATAGGCCAGATTTTATTTTTCTAGTCCATTCTTCCAGTTTTCTATAAACAAGTAAATCTCTTCAGGAGTCATAACGGAACACTGCGGTAAGCAAAATCTTAGAATCTGAGAGCACTGCTGTAAGACTCAAGTTTTCTTTAGACTTTCATAGCAGAGGTGTAAGGTGGGTTGTAGGCAGTAGTTAATTTCAGCACTCATTTGTTCATGTAAATTGTTGCTATAACTGCCAAAAAAGTAGCAAAGATGTTACACATCTACTGGTAGCCTTCCTACTTTTGGGATATCTGCATATTTTCCCATTTTCTGTTATTTCAAACAACACAATTTTGTCTGTTTTGTTGTTGTTGTAGCTTAAAAGTTTATTATTAAATTAAAGTAACATACTTTCCTAAGGTTTAACATTTTCTTACATAAGAAGTATTGGTGATTAGCAAATACACTGTTGATAAATACATGCTTAAAGGATCTTATTTGTTATTAAAAGATCACATTTTCCACATTGTTTATTGGTACTTTTACAGCATACAATACAGTTACATTTATCATTGGGATCTTGTACCTTTACATGATATGTCTTGGTTCTTCTTTTGTCCCCATATCCCTGTGCTCCCTTCACCTCCTTCAACCTTTCCTATTTACAAAGACTTTGTTTCCAGTTTTTCTTTTTTTCATATTTTTCTTGTCTGTGTTTATATCATGTTGTCTCATTAATTTTGTCTCTTTTTAATTACATCTTCCCAGTAGACTGAATGTAAGTTCCCTGAGGACAAAAGAGTGGTATGTGTTCTGGTATTCATTAGCAAGGTGCATTCTAGCCTTCCTGTCAACACTAATAAATGGACACTTTCATCTTTTCAGCCTCACTTTAGGTCACCTAAGCAGCTAAATGTCACCTTGCACTAGACTAATGGTTTTTCTGATGAGAACTTAGAGCAAATCATTCAATTGTCAGCTCAGCATCTGGTCAAGCTAAAGTAACATTTCAAGTATTGCTAAGGAAAATGATGCTACCAATAAAACAGTCCTTTTGCATCTGAAATGTACCGTATTTTTTCTCGGTCTATCACTAAGTAAAGACTAGCACACATTATGATCATACACCTTGGTGTTGCAAGAATTCTATGTTAAATTTACTACTAGCATATATTTACTTTTAAGCTTTATGTTTGTCTTGTAGATTTGCCTCAGTCTCAATCAATACTTTCTTTTCATGGACATGGAGACAGGTGTAACAGATTGAGGCAGCACTAATGTGCACTTTGGCAGTTTTGAGAGATAAGAGTTTATTTCTGGAAAATAAACTGAGCTATAAAAGACATGTCTGTGAAAGTGCATGGCAATCTACAACAGTGTTACTATTACATTAACCACTGATTTTAAGCAGCCACTAAAGTTTTCCAGGCACCATTAGATTCAAGCTGTAAGTTCATTTACCATAATCATCTTGATTATAGCAGTGGTCACATTTTATGTGAAACCAGTATTAGTTTTATGTTGGTTTGCTAACGTGTTTTTTTTTTTTTGGGTGGGAGTATTGGGGATCAAATGGTTTGCTAACTTGTATTCCATAATGCTGTGGTTACTTTTCAGCACAGTGGAAAATTTTTATTTTTCCACCAAATATGCAAAATCTAGTAAGCCATATCTTGTGACATGCAAACCGTGCTTTCTTAGGCACTGGTGCCAGTCATTTCTCATGATAGAAAAGATTATTTTAAATTAGTTTTGTTTTTCAAAGATACCTATTCAAGGATATATAATATTTTCTATATTACAATACAGAGCCATATACTTATGGCTCTAGTTTTCTATTTTCACCCTATTGCATGCTCTCACAAGTACCTCTGAGTGAATAGTAATTCCACCATCACTGTGGAGTTAAGGTAACTCTCTCTGACTGAAAAGAATCTTATAATATTAGCCCCAGGAACAACATACTGCAACAACACCACTGATCTGCTCTTTCATCAGTGGGGGTGAAACATTTGTACATGCAGAGAGTTTTCAAGGACTGCTGTTTGTAGACACTTGTTTCATAGACAAGAAGGCTGTTTGCTTTCCTGTCAGAGAGTAAAGGTAACTAAAAATAGTAACTAAAAATCAGATAGACATTCTCTAGCAGACCAACAAAGCAGAAAGTCAGAAATATGATTTTCCAGTATTTACCTGCCATTTTGAGATGAATCCGTACACTTAGAAATAACCCCTTTCCCCCAATCATAAAATGTGAAAGCATAACTTAAAAAGATTGAACTGTGATTCTTAAGAAAAAAATAAAGAAATTTTACTACTGGAGATATCTAATATTTCTAATCTATAACTCAACTCTATTGCCCCAAACCTATAGTAAAGTCTACTAAACACACAGCCTGGAGTTGGCGGTGCTTTGGGAGTAAAGGAATCAAGAGCAGTACACAGCAGGATGATCAGAGTTGGCATTATGCTTCAGAAATAAGATGTAGCGTGGTTGTTAGGCACTCAGCAGGTGTAGAAACTTTTAGCACAGGCACACGGAAACTGTAGAAGCTTCTCACCTCTACGTTCAACAGGAAACAGGCCTGAGTTAGAAATAATAGAGTTTCAAGTCAGTTTTATTCAACTTTCCTGACACAAGGTGATCTTAAGACTTGGGGTCGTTCGGGAGACTGATGTAGATATATTTGCCTATTATTATTAGAGAAGCCTCCAGATTTACTTACCACTTAATGACCACTATGAAGAGGTCAGTTCAATAAATCACAAGGCTCTGACCATAGCACTGCTCCTTATTCACCCGGGGGAGGGGGGCTGTTCATCCTCATTGTGCCTGACTGGAGAGCATCCTATTCACAGGAATGGTGGTGTGCACATTCCTTTCTTCTTCGTTAACTGGAATGTACCTTTCCCTGTACCGATCGTTCATTTGAGGGCAAGACCTGCATAGCTGTAAGATTATTTAGTAGTTTCTTCTTTCTTTAACTAATAATTTAGTTAGAGTCAAGGATTTCGGCTCTATCTCCCGGCAGCCTGTCAAAATTGAAAAAGTTGCCTTAAGTTTTTTTTAAACTAGAAATTAGGCTAATTGTATTACTACAAAGGGTTACTGGGAGGAACTAAATAAAATAATAGAGGTAAAACATTTAGGACAGTCCATGACACACAATAAGTCTTCAAAATACATCCACTATTTTTATTTCACTGACTTTCTTCAGCCTTCCTCTGGTTGGAAGAGAAACCTGGTGGCAGTTTTCCTTCCCATGGCTATGAGCCTATAGGCTGGTCAGGCTGGTCCTAGGGACAATGATCATTCTAATTCTATGGACAAATGGTCAGTCTTATAGCTCCATCCTCATAAACTTGGTGAATGAGACTTTGCTCTTGAGAGAGGAATCTAGTTTCTGAACCAGATGAAAATAGTTTTGGAAAATAAAGATGAATGATTAGATTTTCATGGATTCGACAAACTAAATTCTCTGTCAACACCAGCCTCTGTTCCTACCTTTCAACTTGTAGAATTTATTTCTTCTTATTGATTTGAACAACACCAGGCTGTTCAAATGAGAAACTTGAGGCTGAGATTCACAAATTCTGATTTTTAAAAAGTTACCCTAGATGGGCCAGAGATTTAGCTCAATGGTTCCACCACCTGCCTTGTAACCGCTAGGACCCAAATTCATTCCTGGTACAAAAAAAAAAAAAAAAAAAGTTACTCTGGATTATGAAGTACAGATGTGGATAGAACTCCATCATTAGTGCTAGCCCTAAAATCCTAGATTTGGGAACAGAAATTCTGAGTTAGGAAGCAAGGCTGGGATACAGTTTAAATACTTGCACATTTAGCAAATACTCCAGATGATTCTGATACCAGTTTTGTTTTGAAATATTTTGGCAAACACTACTAGAAAAAGCTAGTGTCATAGTTACACGGAGCAAGAAAATCGTACAAAATTTGGCAAGTATGACCTAGGCCAAAGCTAATTCCCTTACAGAATATAAGGAAGGACTATCTCTGATGGAACATGGGAGAAGGAAAATTTAAAAAATGCCACCTTGTCATGAGCTTGGCAAGAGTCTGGAGTAACACAAAGGAAGGAACTAAAATGTGTCCAGTTTTACAATGCCAGTGATGAGTCTCCTTTCGTGACTTCAACTCAGATGCTGGCTGGACACACTGATAGAGGAAAGCTAAGGGAAAAACAAGATAAAAAACAAAAAGCAAAGGAGATGGACACAGATAGAGGTTGTATCTCAGTGGGAAAACATGTGCTTTCTTAGCATACAAGAGGCCCTGTTTTCACTTCCTAACACCAAAACAGAGGAACAAGATTTCTATGTTTTAAATATATCCCCAAGAAGTTTATATGTTGGAAGCTTAGTTCTCAGTATGGTGATGTTAAGAAGTGGTGGGAACTTTGAGAGGTAGGGACACTGGGAAGTCTTTACGGGCCTCTCCTTGTCCCACTCTCCCTTCTTGCCTTGTGATGTGTTTTCTTCCTCTCCGACACATTCACACATTCACATCCACACCACTCTGATGCCATCTGCCATGAGGTCCTTACTAGAGTCCAGCTAATGCTGGCACCAACCCTAAGGCTTCAGAATTGTGTGCTAAATAAAGCTCTTTTCTTTGTAAGTTACCTGGCCTCAGGTATTTGGTAACAGAAAATGGGTCACACAGAGATGGAGAGAATAAATTGGTAGGAACAGATGAGGACAACTTATATAAATGATCATAGCGAGAAGCAATGAAAGATCAGAAAAAATACAAAACATTGATATTTCTCACCTTCTTCCACTATGATCACCAACCTCAGCCTTAAAAATGAAAAGTGTAAATGAGAAATTAGTCATTCGTAGGAAAATGGATATCTATTGAGGATATACTCGTACGTGAAATAAATAAGTCACACATGTATAAATACCGAATAGTTTCTCTGGTATAAAAAATTATAATGGTATAAATATCCTAATCACATAATTGACAATATGAAACAGGAAGGAAAGGGATAAAGGTATAGGGGAAATGGGAAGGGTAGGGGAAAGGTAATAAAGGAAAAGGAAAAAAGAACATGGGAAAATGAAAAAATGGAAAGAAAGTATTTGTAAATAGGGAAGGGAGGAGGTGGTGAAGGGAGGGTAGGGATAAGGGGAAAAAATGTGAACCAAGACCTGTTATGTAAAGTTACAAGATCCTAATGATGAATGTAACTATACTGTATACCTAAAATGTACCAATAAACTCAATGAGAAAAAAAAAATGAAAAGCGTTATACATACCCATGTCAAATGACAGGGATGTTTTTTCTCTTACATTACCATGGCTGAGTGAATGTGGATTATTTTGCCTTTTTAAATGGTCCGTGGAAAACTGGCACTAAAATGCCACTTCACTGAGCTCACTTTAGTTGCTTTTCTTCCTTTCTATACAAGGACTCAAACTGTAAAAAGACAAAGCAACTCTCAATCTCATGTCTGTGCTAAATGTAAATATTAGAGGTATTTAGAAAACTTGTATTTTCCAGCTGTTATGTCATATGCATCCAGAAAATAAGCATAAAACAAGAACACATGACTGAAATAATACAGGAACCAAAAGCAAAAAAAAAAAAAAAAGATTCAAGGACTACATTGACACAGAAAAAAAGACGCTTTAAAGTGTTTTCTATTTTGAAAAGCTGATTCATATTTAGATCAAATTACCAAAATTAATCTGACTCATATATCATTTCCTAAAGGGTGTTTAGTAGCAGTAACAGAAAGTATTGTTTTGCTTACTTTCTAATCTAAACATTACTTTTACAGTGCTTAAAGAGACAGGATTCATCTGAATGTGGGAAAAAGAATCACCTGACACATTTTGTGTTTATAAGTAGAAGCTAACACTCTAGGAAAAAATCTGGACCACTATCCACAGAAGAAAGAATGAGCATCTTCTACTTTTGTGGATCCCCTCATTTATGGTGTAAAATCTATTTTTCCCTATACTGAAGCCATATCTAAGCATTGTGTGGTGATTTAATTGTCACATTTAATTACTTTAAGAAGGAAGACATTTGATTAGCATTGCCAGGGATGTAGCCTTTATTTTAAAAAGAATGACTCTGTCTGTGTGAAAACAGCTGCTGCACCATTTAAAAATCTGTTCTTAAAGGGATGGCTCCTCCAACCTTCCCAAATGATGTTATTGAACAAATATTGTATAATTATTGTTTTAAAAAGTCTTATCCACAAAACACTGCAGAGGCCCAATCAGATAAAGGTACAAGTAAATGTGAACTATGATCAGATGAATGCACACCACACAGATTTACACACATAAACATACACACACATACAACCCAGAAGTAACAGAACAAACATAAAACAACTGGTGGTGGGAAACAGTGAAAGGTCAGAGAATAATATTTTTATGAACCAAGAATGTATATCATCGGAGATGACAAGGAAATAAGTTATTCACAAAATATTTCCCTAGTTTACTCAAGAACAAATCACCTCTTAAAAGGTCAGTGGAGTAAAGTGTATGTGGAAGTAAAGTTTAGGATCTTCAGAAAGTAAAAAAACGGCTTAAATTATGATTAGTAAAATAGAATTGCCTATACAAAAAAAAAAAAAAACACCAAAATATCCCTTATCTGAAATGGTAGCTAGCAAGTGAACAGATGTCTATTATGTCCTCTGGGTTTCATGATTTGATAGTTGGAAGCATAAAATTATGTAAAATATTAACCATAAAATAAAACAAGTTGGAAGCCACATTTAGGGCTAAGAGCTATAGAGTACTCCTCAAATCTTATGCATCTATATTTTATTACAATCACAAAGCATTTTTAAAGCTTTTAACATTTGTACTTCTGGGCAATTTTGCCTTACCCCATCCTGGGATTCAGAACTGTCCCCCAGTCACAAAAGCTTTCTTCAGAAACAGTTTCTTTTTCCTCAGGACAGCCTTGTGGCTAAGATTTCCTTTAATTTCACTGATCCCAAAGAAAAGAGCTCATGTGTAGTGCAAAGTGCACCTCCCTATGGTGGGGCTGATATCACAATGACAAAGGACGAGTTTGGACCTCTGCATATGCATCTGTCTCTAACAGTATTGTGTGACAGAACCTTCTAAAAAGCACCACCTTCAAATGATGCAGAGAAGCTGCCATCCTTGTCTTCAAGTACACACATGATGGGTTTCAACTCTAGCAAAGGATGTAAACACAGCTAGAAAGCTCATAGACTTGGCAACTGTGAGGAACAGAAGCAGGCTCATATTTGGAGTCAATTACAAAATCTGACATAGAGTAGGCTCAGTTTAAGGACAGAAAATAACTGCATAAGATATTGATACATTTAACCAAAGAGATAGCTTTAGATCATTAATTTTGAATTTACTTAGTATATTTATTTGATAAAGCACTTCTCCTTAAAGTCCCCAAAGTGTTAAATAAAAATAGAGACCTTTTCCAAAAATCCTAGAATGGGGAGTCCAAGGTATTAAAAGCATAAATTTAGTGTATTCTGCAATGGTTGCAGGAATTACTGTAGTACAGTGAGCATCAGAGTTTCCTATAGGCTACTAGAAAAATTTCTAGAATACTGTCTTAGAATCTGTATTCTCAAGGTTCTAGTTGTGCTAATGCTGCTTTACTGAGAACACTGTGAGAACCATTGCTCTAGCATGGTGAGAACTCTGGGACTAGCTACAATGTCAAAACTTGATTTGTCTCTTGCAAGAACTTCCTTACACTACAGCTTTGGTGATCTCCCTCTTGTCAATTATTACTTTTCAGCATACTAGACTCAAGCAGAAAATTTTGTATTCTAGCTTTCATATTTATTTAACCCAACAAATAGTAGCCAAACAATTTGGCCAATTGATATGTTTGTTTTTATTGTACAGTTTTACATCAAAAAATGAACCAGAATGCTTGCTGGTAGGTTTTTCTCAGAGTTTAAACATAAATTTTCTGTCCATTGTTTTCTTCATATCTCAGAAACACTTCTTCACCCTCTTCCTCTTCAGAACTGCATTTCTAGTGGATGATGTGCCTGCCAATGACGAGGTCTTAGAACGCTGTAAAAGCTAGGACAGTATGGCTCCAGAATGCTACCAGAAAAGATGTTCTGTGAGAGTGAAAACATCTCCAACTTGCTACCCCTGGGACCTATGCCTTTGTGACTCCAAATGGTTCATGCCGCTTAGACTGATGACCTGCTCAGAATCACCATTCAAAGACTCACTCATCTCAGTGATGCATAAAATGATTATATGAAAACAGATCACCACTAACCCTTTGAGATGAATCCTAAGAAGAACATGTGTAGCGATAGTTTTCACTTTACACTAGAGAAAATAGATGGATTGTACATCTGGAGTAAAATGACTTTTCCTTATATCCCCACCTCAGTACAACTCAAAACCCTGGACTTTATGCATAAAATAGACACACAAAAACTCTGAAAGTTGGACAGAAATAATAGTCTCTAGGGGCCTTGGAACCCCCAAAATGACAATATTGTATGTTTCCTGAAATTTTGTGTTGCTTTATATAGCTCAGGCTTGGAATTCAAACAAACAAACAACAATAACAAAAAAGACCCCCAAGAAACAGAAACACCAGTAGGCACAGGTTTTCAAAGGGAGCCAACAAAAGCGTGTCCAGCCTAAGAAACAGCAAAGGAGCAGCATAGCAAAATAAAATGAAACTGCTATGAGTTATATGTAGATGTATGCCCTCATCTGCTCTTAGGTAGGGCTTTTGGGAGTGACTGGATCATGGCCTGTGATATTGAATCATGGAGGTGGGCTACTGGATGAGTCTGATTGGTTGAGCACAGTCTGGGAGTGGATGGCGGATTTACTGAAGATGGAAGACCCACCCTGGGTGTGGATGGCGCTAACCAACAGGATTGTAGTGTGGATGGAATGAAAAGGGAAAGAAAAAGGAAGTAATGCTGCTTCCTGCCTCTCAGCCATGCTATGAATTGTTTCTCCCTTGCCATGACCTCTACCACCCCACCCTGCCTTTGAGGCAGCCAACCCTGGGCTGAAACCTCTACAAACTATAAGCCAAAATATCCTTTCCTTCTTTAATTTGTGCAAGTCGAGTATTTTGTCTCAGAAATGAGAAAGTACCTAAGACAAAAACAAAACTAAAACATTTAGGCAATTAGTGTTTGTGCTAGTCTAGACATATAAACAGAAAAAAAAATGGTTGCTCCATTTTTGTTGACTCAGGTCGATACAGGTTGTACAGGAAGCTTAAACAGGTGCCCTCACCAGGTTATAATAAGATGCCCCAGCTCCACCTCCTCTCACACCACAGTGCTGTCACAGAAGACCATGTAGAGAACCCAGGCTTTCATTCCCATCGGGTAAAAGCAAAGATTCCTCTCCGCTTCCATTATACTATCAATGGAGATTACGTGGAGACCTTGGACTTCCAACACACCTGGCCATTCCAGGGCTCCTCTCCTCACCTCAACTCGCATGGGATTGCAAGATGCCTCCTACAGAGTCAGGACTGTCATGAAAGAGTAACAGTCAGGAGTCATCAGTCACCAGCAATCTTCTGCATCCCAGGGTCAGTGGAAACCATCCAGGGAAGAGAAAGGAGGCACTCCTACCCTTCCCAGTCAGGGGAGCATAAGTTAAAACCCAGTGAGAAGACTGAATTCTCAATTGGCCCTGCAGGGAATTGGAGTTCATAAAGAATAAAGAAAGACTAACTGAGGGTCATAGCCATCAACTCCACTGGGCATGAGAGGGGGCACCACTCCTGCTTTCCCACTGGTGATACGAATGGAAACCAGGTAAATAGAAGGTTTACATGAGATCCAGAGTATCCTAGAATGTAAGAAAATACCCAGGTTTCAATTAAAAAAATAATTCATCATACCAAGAACCAAGAGTAAAACTGAATGAAGAAATAATCAAGAGAGGCCAGCAAGGAGATGACAAATGTTAGAACTGTCTGATAAATTTTCAAAGCAGCTATGATAAAAATACTTCAATAAACAATTATAAACATGAAAAAGTAGAAAGCTTCAGCTAAGGAACACTGAAAGAAGAGCTAAGAGGAAATTTCATAACTGAAAAAAATAGCATCAGAAACAAAATTCAGGTTGAAGCGACTCAATCACAGAATGGAAGTGAAGAAAGAACTCGTGAGCTGGGAAATAGGCAATAAGATATAAGCAATTTAAACAACTGACAGCAAACATACCACAGGAGAAAAAAAGAACAGAACCTCAGAAACCTATGTTTGACAGATGGAATAATGGTCCAGAAAGACAACCAGATTTGTCCCAATCACAGGAAGTTGTGAAGCTATCTAGTATGGAAAAAGGAATTTTGTGATGTGATTAAATCAGAGTTCTTGAGAAAGGCAGATTGCCTTGGATTATCCAGATAGGCCCTAGATGCAATCATAGTGTCATTAAAAAGGAGGCAGAGATAGATTTGAATACAAAAAAGGAGGTTTGTAATGACAGAAGTAGGACATTGCTTCAGTTATAAATCAAAGAATACGGGTGATCTCCAGAAGCTAGGAAAGGCAAGGTTGCAGAACATCCCCTAAAGCCTCCAGAAGGAAATAGCTGTACTAATGTAACACCCTGATTTTAGCCCAGTGAGATTTATTTCTGACTTTTGGCCTTGAAAGCCATAAGAAAATAAATGAGTGTTGTAAGACATCAAATGCATGCTAATTTGTTACAGCAGTCATAGAAAGCTAATACACCGTGAGACTATAACAATAGTTTTAAAACTCATGTCTTGGAGGCCTGGCAGGAGAAGAGAAAATGTAGCAGTGAAAAAGCATTTTAAAAATAATCCCTGAAAACTTTCCAAGTTTGACAAAAGACATAAATCTAAGATTGAAGAAACTGAGTGAACCTAAATTCTATGCCTAAAGCCAGATCCAGTGAAATACATTCAGTGACACATCACTTAAATTTACGAAAACTAAAGGACAAAATATTATAAACAAGAGAGAAATGACACTTTACCTGCAGGAGAAACCCAAAGTGTAAGACAGTGAATTTCTCATCAGAAAACATGAAGGTTGGAAGAAAGTGACATAACATTTCCTCAAGTATTGGAGCAAGAATCCATAGCCAATAAAAACATCCTTCAGGAACTGTGACAGTTAGATGCAAGGTCAACCTGAATAAGAAACACCTAGCAGATTCGTTTAGCACAGTTCTGGGTGTATCTGGATGACTGACTTCCTGAGGAGGGAAGATCACCTTGGATTTGCGTGGTACCATCCAACACGCTTGTAACCTGGATGGATTAAAAAGGGAAAGCAGGTAGTCTGCCTTTTGCTTCTTAAGAGGAACTTCAGTCTTCACTGTCACCTTCAGACGTTCCTCTCTGTTTCCTTAAGGCTTTCAGGACAGATACTTCAGCCTTCCAACACGGAGCCTTAGGCTTCCCTTCAGACTTGCATCAGATTCTGCAGTGAAGTCCAGGGTTTATATTTTTTACTGGATCCTCAGTCTCTCCAGTGCATAGATGCTTCTTTAGATGGCCCTTTTCTTCCACCTTTGACACTTTAGGCTGCCGTAGTAAATCTACTTTTTAAATTGTTGATATATACAT
>NW_022900942.1:48755070-48763513 GCF_012274545.1 Fukomys damarensis
AATATTTTATATTTTATAGTTTTTATATTCAACCCTACCCAATACATTAATGAAGAGGAAAACAAGATATTCTTAGGATAAACAACATATTTGGTATCCTGTAAATTCAACTTTCAAAGAATTGTTAAAGGAGGAAGAAGCAGAAAACAATAAACATTAGAGCATCGATAATAATGAATATGTGAATTGGGAAATAGAGCAATAGGATTTTCCAAATTTGAACAAAATGACAAGTAAAAATGAACATGGTGAGTACAAATATGGATAACTGCAATAATAGACTGACTTTGTCTTTCTTCCTTTAAGCTTTCTTAGTTATGTTTGAGAGTTGAAGGGAAAACTGTGGCACTCTGATGTGACTTTAAATATATGCAAAGCAAATGTTTAGGGCAATTATATTATAAACTTGATTATTATACTCCAATCAAATAAATGAAACATTAACCACAGTGGACAGTGATAAATTATGTGTGTATGACGTGATACTTAAGAGTGATCACTTTAAATAGATTATACAAAGTAATGCACTTTAAAAAACTTACACATAAATAAAAGTAAGAATTCTAAAAATGTTGAAGGAACTGACAGGATGATAGAAAATCTCGAGAGAAACTAAAATTAGAGAGAACAAAAGCCAAAATAATAGATTCGACATAAATACAGTGAATATTTACAGTAAATGTAAAGGGTCTGACTATAATATGGAGGTGGAAGGATCTAAGTGTGGATAATAGGGGGATGGATATGAGCAAAATGTGTTACATACATTGAACCCCCTAAGATGTGGAACTAGTAGGGCAAGGCCACCAAAGGTGGTGATGTGCGGTCAAAATGATTAAAGCATGTTTTGTGTATGTATGAATGTATCAAAAAGAAACGTATTGATCTGTATAACAAATTTTAAAAAGAGTAGAAAGGAAAAAAGACATAGTTTGGCAGAATGGATGAAATATATGACTCAACTATATTTTTTCTACAAAGGACTCAAATAATATATAGTGATATAGGCAAGCAAATAGTATAGGGAGGGAACAAGATGTCATGAAAATATCAGTTAAGGAAAATTGAGTGTCTATATTAAGGTACAGTAGACTTTCAAGCAAATAAAATGATCAGATATAGCAAAAGGTATTATATAATAATAAATAAGACAATACACCAAGAAGACTTATCAATCCTAAATATATGCATGCCAAATAACAGAGCTGCAAAATATATAAAATCTAATTGGTTTAAATGAAAGGAAAAATAGGCAAAACCACAATTATATTGGAGATTTCATACTTATTTATCAATAGGACAACTAAGGAGAAAATAAGAAAGATATCACAAGAATTTCACAGCAACATGACTTAATAAGTGCATAGAGAGAATGTCAAATACACATTATTTTCAAGTGCACACAGAACATAAGCCAAGATATATCACATTTTGGAACATAAAACAAATCTCAACAAATGTATAGGCATTGAAATCATACAAACTGTGTTCTCTGAGTACATGGAATCAAATAAGAAATCAATACCAGGACCAGGGATGTAGCTCAGTAGTTGAGTGCCTGCCTGACGAGTGCAAGGTCTTCACTTCAATTCCCAGTACCGGGGGGAGGGGAGTATGAATAAATAAATAAATAAATAAATACCAGAAAGATAACAGGAAAATCTCCAATACTGGGAATGTAAAAGCACTTTTAAATAACCCAGGGTCAAAGAGCAAATCTCAAAAGAAATTTCCAAATCTGCATTAAACAAAACTATAACACATCATAATGTATGGTACACAGTTATGGCAGTGTTGAGAGGGAAATGTATAGCTTTAAATACATATATTAGGAAAGTAAAAACAACATAAACCACTAATCTAAGTTGTCTCTATAGAATATAAAAAATAAGCAATATAAACTCAAAGAAATAAAAATACAGAAAATAACTATAAAAATATACATCAATGACATGAAGAACAAAAAAGTAATAGAGAAAATTAAATGACAGTGTATTATAAAAACTAAGTAAAACTGATAAACTTCCAACAAAACTTATAGAAAAGTAATAAGACACAAATTACCAACATAAGGAATGAAAAAAGGGAGATCACTCAAGACTCTGAAGATATCAAAAGAGTAGTAAGAAGTATTACAAATAATTCTACACCTGTATAGGAAGACACATGCAGGGCCTGTATGTTGAAAACCATAGATCACTGACAAAAGATATCAAAAAATGATCTAAATAGACGGAGACACATATTGAACTTATGGATTAAATGTCAATCCACTCAACCTCATATATAAACAACACTTCACAAAGTCCCACATATTTTTGTCAATACAGACAAGATATTCCAAAATTCATATGGAAAGGCAAAGAGAAGCAGTATAGATCAAACAAACTTGAAAAAGAATAAAGTGGAAGGAATCAATCCATATTCTTTCCAGACTGGTTATATATCTATATCTATCAAGATTTGGGGTATTGGCTGAAGGTCATACACATACATCGAAAGAAAAAAAGAAGGAAATCCAGCAACAGACTGAAGTAAATATTCCCTTGCAAACCACATACCCAACAAAGTATTGTTATTTAGCACACATATGTGTGTGTGTGTGTGTGTGTGTGTGTTTCATGTAGAACTGCCAAGTAATGCAATTGGAGAATGGGCAAAATATATGAAGCAGTAGTTCACTAATGAGAATATACACAGGAAATAAATATATGAGAAGACGTTCAGCATCATTATCCATTAAGAAAATGTAAATACAAACCATAATAAGATATTGCTACATATCTATCCGAATGGCTAAAATAAAGCACAGCTGTAAAATCAGATGCTTGCAGGTTGGGGTAACATGGGTAAAGGGACCACGGGATCACTTTATATTACTTCTTATAACAAAAAATGTCCAGATATCTCAAAATAACAAATTTAGTTAAAAAGATGGATTGATATCTTAACTATGCAGATTATGTTTGCAATGCAAAAACACACTGTGTGACTTTGTGTGTTTATCTACATCCCGTTTAATAACAATATATCACACCAGAAATAATATTTTTATCCATATTGGTGGGAATGACTAAAAGACACACACACAAAGCTGTTCCGATTTTTGAACCATGTTGACACTAGCAAATCTGTTCAGAAAACAGATTGGGTGCTGTGTGCAGATATTGGCACTACTCTTAGCATGCGTTTGCTGTCAAGCAAGCTACCTCATGCATTCACTCAAAATAAACCATAGCTTTTATTGCAATTCCTTGAGTATACAGAACTGCTGGAAGATTGAATAGTGTCAATTTCACAATGTATTTGCTTTTTGTTTTTCTTTTTTTTGGCACTGGGGATGAAACTCAGGTCCTTGTGCTTGCAAGGCAGGCAGTAGAACCACTGAGCTAAATCCCCGGCCCCAACATATGTAATGTCTGCTTTCTTCCCTAGTAGTTTTATGCAACCAATAGTTGATTTTGCTGAGTTCTATGACACAGATGTTGGTGATTCTATTTTTATACTAAATACTAAGTAATGTTAGGTAATAAAACTACTGAAGGGAACTAGTTAATGTTAGGTGATAACTGTTAGGTCTGTTCAGTAATGTTGCAACTCTGTTCTACCTGGGAACACACTAGAATTGCGCCTGTCATCCATCTCTAGGTTAGGAATGCCTACATGACTTGGTTTGGCCAATGAAATATGAGAAGTGGCAAATGTCACTTCCTAATACAAGACTTTAAGAACTAGAGGTAATTAGCCATGTTCTCATGTGCCATGATGAAGGATGAAGATGCTCTGGGTGATTGGGGCTTTATCAGATTGGATTTCTGAATGAGAGAGGTATAGAATTGGGAAGACTGCATTAGACTAAGATTTTGCAGCTGTTACCACAGCAAAACCTAAACTACAACTAATTAATATATTTTATATTTACATTTAACACACAACATTCTGCAATAAGATACTGCACTGTGATAATAAGTTGCAAACGCTGGTTAATACACTATTCACTGGTGTACTCCGTGTCATCTGCTCTAACACATGCACTTTAAGAAAAAGTCAAATCAAGTCTTGTATCATTTATTTATGGTATAAATAGAAGCAATAGTTTACTAGTTATTTTAGACCAGTCTTTGTGTGAAGTTAAAGATGTAGAAAAGTAATACACTACATTTTTCATCAGGATACGTAAATCACTGAAAACATACTGGATGCCTTGAGCATTTCCAAGAGCTTCAAAGAAGAGATGCAAACATTTGTATACCAAGTATGAATTTCATGGTTATTACTACTAATCATATCAACCATAATTGGCAGGGATTTAATGACATTTACTAACATTTATCACCAGACCCCAGTAGACATCTTTTTATGCAATACCATACTTAACCAATCCATCTTTCACTTTGTTAAAGACATATACCGTGTTACATAGGTTAACAATATTATTTTAAAAACACTTAAAATCCCCTAATTTTTCTCTATATAATTTTATTGTAGTTACTTAAATTCATGTTAAAAGATCCCAGTGTAAAAATTAGCAGTGTTTTTAAATGTTACCAAGGTAATTGAGGAAGTAAATTATACTTTAGCATTGTTGCATGCTGTGGACCAAGACCTTGGGGAAAGGTGGTACAAGTGAGTTTAAATTCTTAAGTTTAGTAATGGTCACATAATCTATCTGTTAAAGGTATTTCCCTAATCATTAAATGATAAATGTAGAAACTGTTGATTTTTAAACCTTTCATTTGTTTAAAATGGTATGGACCATGTTTGAATTTAAAAATATATAATATACAACAGAGCTTTTCTCACAATGTAGCTACCTCTCTTTGTACAGACATTCACATCTCCTTGTTTTGTACATCTTTTGCCTATAAAATATGAGGCAAAATGTTCTGATATAAAAGAAGTTCTTCTTTTCCATTCAAATTTATTAAGAAAGAATTTTAAAAACAAGGTCGGGGTATTATGATTTTAAACAATGATGGAAAATTGATGCACCACAAATTTTTTGAACCAGATATTACACATCGCCAATTAGTAGTATAGACCTAGTAAGCCCAGCTCTAACTATGTGACAGTGACCATGGCTATTGTCCTTGTCCTGCTTCAGTTTTCCCTTTTATAAAGTAGAAGGTAATAGTGACAGTACACACAGATGGCACAGGCAATTGTGAATTGTACATCAATTGTCATATAAAGACTACATAATGCTGCATAGCACATAGCAGTGTTCAATAAATTTAGTCATTCTTCCATTTCTTTTAACCAGTTAATAGCTATTCCTTCAGCATATTTAGCACACAACCTCATCTTGTTTAGTCTGGATTCTCCTTTCTTACCTTGAGCACTTCAGAGAATCTTAAGGACAATGTAATTAATCAATTAAAACTCTATTTGACACACCATACCATTATCAACAACCAAAGGGCACAATGAAACTACACAGAACTATCTTTAAAAAACAAAGCTTGAAAGTAGTTGCTGATGCATAGAAAGAAAACAGAAAATGGCTATTATTCATTAAACTTAGATACCTTTTCCCAAATAGGATAATAATCAGATATGGGTAGAACAGGCTCTGTGTGCTTTTAAAGGCACTAAAAAGAGCTTTGTAAACCTCCCCATCCACAGGTGGATGATGTGGAGAAATATGTCTCTTGTGAACAGAGAAGTAAAGAGAGAATCAGAATTCATATGTCTTTGATTCAGAAAATAATTCCTCAAATTAACAAGCAACCATTTATGAAGGCAACTGGACTCAGCACACAACGTTCCTCCACAAATATGTAACTTTTCACTTTTTGTGCATCCTGCTCTGACCTCCATGTGTAATCCAGAGTCTCCCACACAAATTCTTGGTAGAATTTCTTGTTGCATTCAGGAAATATACCTCAGTTATTCATTTTTACAATTATCTTGCTAAATCCTGTCCCTTGAGCTCAGTGTTCACATATCTTTCTACCCCTAGTTTTCTACCCAGCACTTGGAACAAAGGGGCTGCAGAGGCAGAGAAAATACAATTCTCCTCAAGCCAGAGGGCAAGACTTGAAAGGAAAGTCAGGTCAGAAGACCCAAGTGAGGTAACAGTAGCAAGGGGATGTCATGTCTAAAATTAGTAAGGGCAAACTGGAAGTTGTGAGTTTGAGGAAAGAGATATGTATATCTAGGGAGATTTATGCCTTAATAACAAACAACATTTCAAATGACAGATTTGGAAAATTCAAATTCAATTTGAACACCAAAAACACTTGTTCTTGCTGGGGATTTAGCTCAAGGTTCCTGCCTTCCTCACAAGCACAAGGACCAAGTTTGATCCCCGGTACCAAAAACAAAACAAAACAAAACAAAACAAAACTTGTTCTTGATGAGACACAATCATGCTGGCTAAAGGACTGCATTCTAGCACCCCCAAATAATGATGTAGCCATAATTTGGCTATGGGACCGGGGATTTAGCTCAGTGTTGCCACCACCTGCCTTGCAAGTGTAAGGTCCTGAGTTTGATCCCCAGTACCAAACAAACAAGCAAACATAATTTGGCTATGTGTAGGGAAAAGCAGGGTTAATCACTGAAGAGCTGGATGATTATTCTTGTGTCCAAAGGTCATGTTTTTTTTCTTTTCCCCCGTACCAGGGTTCAAACTAGGGTCCTTGCGCTTGCAAGGCAGGCTACAGAACCACTGAGCTAAATCCCCAGCCCCATAAGTCATATTTTGATGATCATATAATTCATCTAAAATTTAGGTTTTTTTTTCACTTATAATGTTCAAAGTTTGAGTTTGAAATCATGTACATTGAATTTAATTAAACTGAAAGACAAGAATTAAAGAAAATCTATGCATGTCAAAATAAATTTGGAACTCGTGTGAAGAAGCAATTAAATTTACTTGGAAAAATAACAGATGAAGCCTTAAGAGAGACATCTGTCTGATAAAGTAGATATGAAAACTCTATGATAAGCTCAAATGAAGAGTAATTCTCTAAATATGTGAAGTTGGAGTTCACCCATCTGAGACTTTTCTTTACAACATGGTTCGTTTAAAACAAGTGGAAATGTTAAAAGTCTTTCCAGTTAGAACCAATGAGAAATTCTGGTTTTAGCCTTCATTGCTATAGAGTTTTGTCCAAAGTACACCAAATTGGCTAAAAGACATGATACACACTGAGGCCCTCAAAATACGCCCAGCTTTTTAATCACTCAGAGTCAAAAGAGAATTTCATAATTCTTTTAAAATCGCCCAAATTCTTGCTAGGATAATTGAATCAAAGATAATAAACTAGCTAAAAAATTCTACAAAATGGTGTGCTGAGTAAAATTATAGTCATGCTTGAACAAAGAATAGTCTATTAATTTAAGTTTAAACAAATATATATAGACAAATATATACAACCATGGATACTTCATTTCATCTGCTTTTTAATAAATTGTGGGTAAATGCTAATTGCTGAAAATCTTAACTTTGCTATTAAACACTACTTTGATCCATATTTATTGTGGGAAACTTGGTTGATTGTAACAAGAGAAGTAGATACCAAAAGGCATTTGCCACGGGACATAACATTAAAAATTAGAAAATTATTTGGCCCGAATGTTTAGCAGGTAGTAGGTTAAGAGTTTCATTTTTATAGGGAGAGGTGGCCAATAGATCAAATATAGAAAATGTTTGGTACAGTGGGTAAAAGCACAGCCAGAGCCCAGCTGGGCTTTAACACATTAACACTGGATGACCTTGGGTAAGTTATTTCATCTCTCTGTTCCCGAATTCTCTCATCTGTGAAAGGTGGACTGTATTAATACTTAACCCTATAATGGTGTAAGAACTAAGAGAATGAATATGTTGAACTGCATAGAACTATAGAACATGTGGTGAGTCGTTTCATTCCCCCTAAAGTTGCTATCCTTAGCATGAGCAAAACAGATGTATTTTTGTAAAATACATTAATAACTAGTATACGTCAACAATACTGGCATTTCTCGCGTTCAAATGGAAACACCAGGCATTTTAAGTATCAAGTGACCAGGACACGTAATGGGAAAACTTGAAGCTAAACATCCAAAGACCGATTTTTATTTTATTTTATTTCTTATGTTTTTGTTAAAATGAGCCTAATGAGGTGAGAGATCGATTCCTTTGCTACAAACGGACATCCAGTACGATGTTTTCCCCACGTTCTGCACTTACCTTCCCAAAGCCATACTCCAAGCCTGTAGAAGAGCGAAGTTTTACTGTCAAGTCCCAGGAATGGAACCACTGAGCCCCAGCACCGCCCTCCCCTCTCTCCTCTCTCTGGCTTGGGACAGACGCCTCTCTCTGCCTTCCACCTCGGGTACCGGAACGAACCTGTAGCCCGTCCGTCTCCTGTCCAGCCTACCGTCCGCTCCAGAGTGGGCAGCAGCCTACAAAAGCCGGGCTCTCAGCCTCAGTCCGCGGCCCGACCCGTCACCACCC
>NW_022900942.1:48764160-48770711 GCF_012274545.1 Fukomys damarensis
TCGGTGCCCGCGCCCTCCCCCACGCCGGGCTGTCAGCGGAGAGACCGCCGTGCACACACCTTGGAAAGGACGGGCGCCTGTCACCAAACTCTTAGAAGGTGTCCATTGGTCTGTAGGGAGGCTCGGGCATGGAGTAGGAACCGCTTTCTTATTATTTAATAATGTTGGAAGTGCCGGGTCCGCTGCCAGAGTTGTGGGTCATGTGGGCACAGCAGAGGCTGGCTGCTGCCAGTACCAGGGTTTCCTGAGGATCCTGAAACTATGATCTCATCCTCCTCATCCGCCTCCCCCGCCCCTCTCTCCGCGGGCGCGCACGCACTGCACACACTCACACACACACACACACTCGCGCGCACACAAATGCGCGCGTGCACACACACACACACACACACACACACACACACAGTGCATGCGTTATCTTTCCTGGACCGAAATATTCCTTCAGGGAGATACAGTGTTCAAGCGCCTCATTAAAAAAAAATAAATTAATCAAATCCTTCTAGAGAGGATTTTCTCTTTCAAAGCATGATTTATGTGCTTTGTTTATTTCTTACGGTTTTTTTTTTTCCACACTTGCAGGGAATTCGGACAGAATCTCAGTATTAAAATTAAAAATAATCGTGCTCTCTGGTCGACCCAGATATTGGTCACAACTCAAGGACTCAAACAGTGCAATTTCCATTTAAGATCGAGGCAGTAATATACCAGGCTTGAATGTGGAATAGGAAGAATACCCGGGGTGTATGCAGTGGGTTTCCATCTCAGGCTACAAACACTTCCCAAACATTACCTCATTTATTTGCAGAGCATCTTTGCAGAGGAGGTGGATGAGAAGGCACACAGTGTTGTCCCTTCAGAGACGCACAGGCATAGGTGAGGTAACGCGACCTACCCAAGTACACGTGATAAGTCAAGATCTCAATATAAATATGAATCACACAGCCACTCAGAGTTTGTTTATTCACTATAATCAATTCCTGGAAACAGCTTACTGAAAATGAAGAATATATTATTGAATACTTTTGCTTCTCACCAACCAAAGTTGAAAATTAATTTATTTTTCAAATATGTGCTTCTGAATAATTTTCTTTTGTATTTTTATATCTCTCCAGTTTCATACTTTCATATAATTTTATTTCTCTTAGTAGGAGTTATGTCTTCGGTGTTGTGAGTGTGTACATGTGTGTACATTCATTCATATTCATTTGTGTTTTTAAATACCTTAGTTAATAATTTCAAGAAATTTTAGTATATTTGTGGGGGGTGGTTTCCCATTTCACAAAGATTTGGATATTTCACTCAACCTTCTTTTAAATGCCTGGTATATGTGAAGAGTTGTGCTATGCTCTGAAGGAAAAAGAAAAAATTAAAATATAGTTCTTGTCCTTCATGAGTTTACCCCTAAATATATAACTGAGTGACTGAAGGTAAAAAGCTTTTTACTTTTCATGTTATGAATTATCAGAAAGAAAGGACAAGTTACATTCATTTTATTTAATATCTGTTCCATATTAAAATAACTTCACTTTTCTGTTTCCTGTGTGTGTCTTGACATCTCTAATCGGTAGATGGCCAAGGTAATATGTTTAACTTTGCCCTTCACCTACAAAGCCACCCACTCACATAAACATCAGAGTTTGTTGTATGGTTTTAAAGGGTAAAGGTGTCTTCTATTCAGGTGGAGATTAGGAAATTTAGCAGCTAACTGGACTTCTAATAATCCCAATGGAAATTTATACATATATATTTATACAAATTTATACATATATATTTATATGTATAAATACATTTTTAGAATATTCTTCAGACTTCTTGAAGACAAATGGAAAACCAAAGCACAGCTACATAAAAGTGGAAAATAATGAAGTTTACAACTTTAAAGAAAAACAATAGCTACAATCATATTTTAGTTTTAAAACACTCAGATTTTTCAAAGCCCTTTTCATAAAATTTTCATTGACTCTAATACTAATTAGACACTTTTGTCACTTCATTTTTTAAAGAATATGATAATTTGTCTAAATTTCTACATGTTAAATGGAAAAGTGCTGAAAAATTTCTCTCCTTTTCCCCTTTTATGGGGAAATATTTGTATTTTCTGGACAGTCATCTCTAAAGATGAAGCTCAATACATATATCTTTGCACCAATCCTTCTCAGAAACAATATGAATAGGTAGATTTCTGAGCATAGATTGTAACAGTGATTTATAATCCAGGATTTCCCAGAGGCTATTGTAGTTAAACTAGAAGCTTTAACATACAGTACATTCTAGTGGCTTTTTAGTGTCTCTTGGAGATTTCTTCAAAAAGAGGTGGAGGCCTAAAACAAACAGCAATGTATCAAGAGCATTTTTTCCTTTTGATCTGCAAACTCATGGCTGCATTTGTTATCATCAGAGATATGTTTAGGTTTGATGGTTACAATGCTTTTTCAAAACTCATTACAACTTTAGTGGCTCAATAATCAATAGCAGTTTGTATCAAAATATATTCACTTTGAGAAGATACTTTTAATGTGATTATGCATGAATATGTATGGTGCCTACTCATTCAGGCTATCTTTACTGAGGAAAATTAATTGCTGGTGTTTGCTGTTTGGAACTTACAATTTCTTGATTTTTAATTATTATAGTTATAGCTGCCATAGCTGTAGTTAGCATAAGAATTGCTAGCACTAACATCAGAATGTTCCCTGTGTTAGTGAAACTCTATGTCTATGTGTGTTTTATGATATAGTTTGATATACAGTGCCTATGTGTTATATGTCAATTGAAATCATTGCTATTATCTATATGGTAGCAATAGTTCGGGGAAGAAGGAATGAATAGTGTTGGAATATTTACGAGGCTCACATGACAAAAGTAAAAGTAAGATAGATTCAAAAGAGTCGAAGAAATAAAGACATTGCTACTCTATGGATGAGAAATCCTTAGGCCCCCTGAGAGTAGAACATTGTTTCAGGAAAGGATGGTATACAGAATATGCATATACATAAATTCTATTCCCCTAAATAACTGGTTAGATTTCTAGAGTGAAAAGTACATTAGGTAGTATAACATAGGGTCAAGAAAATGGATGTACTGAATGAACTTATGGTTAGTTACTTTTCTATATGCATAAGCTATTGCATTTTGAGCTCAAGGTGAGTTCTGGTCAGAATTATGAAATAGATTAATTTTATCCTGTATTAAAAATCTTAATGTCCTCTCTTCTAATAGAAGCCCTTACTTTCTTTGGCTCCCAAAACATTCAGCAACCCTTGGCTGTTCTCTCCCAAGGCACCCTTCTTGTGGAATTCATAAACCTCAAATAGAGTGGTCCTACTCCCACTAAAATGTGTAAATTGTGTCCTAAGCATTCATGAACACTGGTAGATATGATGAGTTTGTATTAATAAACACAGTGAATGTCCATTTTGTTTCCTTATGCATCACTTCAAGATGAATTCTTATATAAAATTAATGTACAGCTGTCTGAGAAATTCTGCGCTGAGGCATGGTCTGGTCAGCTTTCAGGGAGTCATTGCCAAGTATAAGAGAGAGGAAGTCAGCGGTCAGCCTTAACATGAGAGATACTCTCCAAGGCCTCTGTTTATACCTGAAACCATGTCTAGTGCTGAACCCCAGGTTCACTGTTTTTCTTTATACTTATGAATCATTTCTACCTCATCATAAACAGGGAGCTGTCTTAGTCACTTTCTCCTCGCTGAGATACTGAACCTGACACCCACAACTTAAAGGAGGTGAGGTTTCTTTTAGCTCATGGTTTTAGTCTGTAGTTGGCCGGGTCCAAGGCAGGAAGGGATGGTAGAAGGGCATAGCAGAGGGAAGCTGTTCACCTGATTACAGCCAGGAAGCAGAACATGAAGGAAGGAGCCAGGGAAGGAAATTCGCACTTGCAGATCATGCCCTCAATGACCTGCCTCATGTCTGGACTCCACTGTCTCACACCAAGATAGCAGTGGTGCCCCTGTAATCCATCACTTTCCATAAGTCCCACCCCTGAGCAGGTGAGGCTTTGGTGGGACATCCAGATATAAATCATAACAGTGTCATATCCCAGTTGCCAGCATGACTAGTTGCACTTTGGGGCCATTATGAAATAAAGACAAACTCTGCAACATCTCCTCAGCTGATCAGATAACTAAGAGAGCCACCAAGTGATGAACAGGCAGGCAGTGTAGAATGGTGAAAGTTTTCATCACATCACTCAATATGATGTGAAAATTAAAATTTATGAATAGCTTATTTCTGGAATTTTCCATGTGATATTTTTTGGATCATGACTGGCTGCAGGTAACTGAAACCATGGAAAATATAATTGAGGATGTAGGGTAGTACTCTAGTCTTCCTTTCATCCCTCCTGTCCCCTGTCGCCCAAATTACTGTAGACTGTCAGGAACTATGTTAACAAGCACACATTTTAATATGAATGTTAATTCCTACAGTAAATACCATGTAATTTGCTTTATGCAAAGAAGCCCCATATTTTATGAAAAACTAATTGAAAGAATAAAAGAGAAGGTGATGAAGCTAAACTAACCAAATTGCAATCTTTAAAAGTGTATAGCAAACGTGAGTAGATTCACACTTAAAAATTAATTGTTGAAAAGAGCAAATGTTACCTTTTATGGGATTTATTTTGACATAATTCAAAGTGGATTCATATGAGGTGAGGATGCGTTTACTAAAATAAAGTTTTCTTTGTTAAGATCCTTATATTTTACATGTTCCACAAATATCCAATATCTCTGACCTGTCCTTTCCTCCTTTTTTCCCTGGCCTCATCATGCTCTCACACTGAGCTACATTGCCAGTGCTCTCCTTTTATATGTCGGTCAGTAAGTCTGAAAGAAGCAACGAACACAGATCGAAAGTGTCTTATCAAAACCAAAGTCTTTAATTTATACTCAGTCCTAGTTGCTAGTGAGTGCTGTCAAGAATGGTTCTAAAACACATGTGAAAATTTTCTCATTGTTTCAGATCTAAGATATTCCCCCGAGTTCTCATTTGTCCAGAGGTGGGGCCTTTGAGCGGTGATTACATCATGGGAGCAATATACTTAATGGGTTAATTCATTGATGAGTATAGCTCAGTGTGTTGTTAGGAAATGGGACCCGGTTGGAGGTTGCTCACAGTGGTGCAACCTAGAAGGGTACAACTTTATCCCCTACTCCTGCCTGCTTCCTCTGCTTCCTGGCTGCCATGAGGTGAGCTACTTTCTTTCCTCATATCCTTCTGCCATGCTTTTTTTGCATGGGAGCCAAAAGACCATGGAATGAACCCACTGAAACTGCGAGCTAAAATCAACCTTTCCTCCTTCAAGTTGTGGGCTTTGGGTATTGTGTCTATCAATGAAAAATAGGACTGATACATTCCTGAGCTATGTTAAGAATATTAATAATAACAGTTGAAATTATTATTTTTATTTGCCCATTTCTTAAAAATATTTTAAGATTCTGAAAGATAGGGTCCATGATGAAGAAGACACTCTCAGTCTTTCCTCCCTAGAGAACTAAGCATAATTATTTCAAGAGGGAAAGTTCTTGTAGATGTAAGATGAGTATGGTAATGAGGAAGACTTAAACTTTTACCCACAGCACTCTGAAGCATATGGAAATAATTCTTTTAAATTAAGAGCTTCTCTGATGGGCTATAGTTTTATGTTTTTACATGAACAACCTGAATTGATTAAGCTGTGTAGCTTGCTTTTGCTAGTGTGGTCCATATCCCTTTTTCTTTGTAGGTTAAAACAAATAGATAAAATTGGGACAACAGAATCATACATGCACCGGTATTTATTTAAACAGTTCATATCTCTTAAACTAGACAATTCTACTTCTTCTTGTAATATTTCTTAGATTTAAAGGCAACCATAATTGTAAATTTCCTCATTTCAATTTGTGTCCTGGATGATTAGAAGAAAAGAGTCTAAGTATTAAATAAGAAATACTTTGTAGTTTAAAGGAAATCATGGGTATATGAAAAACTGCCATTTTTTATTTTGAGGAAAATAAAAACAACTTACTTATTTTTTTTTACTCCAGTTGGAGTGACTGCTTTAAGGAATGTACTCAGTATATAAATAAATAACCCCTGTTATGTAGTCTCTATGTTTTCCTAACCATTATTCAGAATGCATTTTCCAGCCCACTGTTATCCATCCTCCCTGAATTCACAGGAAGAACTCATCCTTGGAGACACTATTTTAAAACCTATCCACATAATGCATCATGCTGTTCTCTAACCATCCCGTGTGTGCTACGTATTGAGACTGTGAGCTCCTACTCCACAGACCTCTAGTACACTTCGCAATATCTTGCAGTTTTTCTATAAATACTTCTGATTGCTTTGATGATTGAGTGAAAACAGACCAGACAACTGTTTTGACATTATATTGCCCCAAATAGGAAAGAATTTTGATATTATATTTCCCCAAATAGGAGCGAATGGCATCTTTTCTATTTATAATCAATCGCTGGGTTTCTGAATTTTAAAATATTTCTGTTATGACATTAAAATTGTTTAGTTTTTTTTTTTTTTTTTTTTTT
>NW_022900942.1:48776096-48798301 GCF_012274545.1 Fukomys damarensis
AACCCCTCTGGGGTCCTTGGGTCCTTCCTGGGTCTGTTGTCGCGCAGGCCGGGAGCTCCCGCGCAGGCCGGGAGCTCACGCGCACGCCGCCGGGTGATCGCAGACAGGCAGGTCTAAAATTGTTTATAATTCAAAATTCATGACAGAATACCTCATTATATACTGCTCTATAAATAAATAATGATAAACCAAAATCAGTTTGCTGTTTAGCTTTAAAGAGTACCTATGATATGATCTCTTAAATGTCTAACTTAATCACAATGGATTACTGGATTATTCATTTAAGTAATATAATTTAATTTCTTTAAAGTAAATCTAGTGTCATGAAAGTACAAATGATTTTCTATCTTTGGTATTTTTTTCAGTGTTATAAATTTTTGATAATCTAGAAATTTAAACTGATTTACTTTTCTAATTATACGCCTGTCATTTTACAAAAATGCTTTATCTTTGTTCAAAGAAAATGAACAAATATTTTAACAACGGAACACATTTATGAAATGCCTAATGTATATTAAGCACATTTGTTTAACAATAGATCATATCAAAGAGCAGTTGACTGAAAGATCTAGCCTTTAGGAAAGGTAAACTTTCCGCCTTAAGTTTTTGTTCTAAAAATAACAATCCTAGTTATAACTTTCTTCTCATTCTAAATAGGGAAAAGAAATATAGTTGGGTCTCTTCTCGGATGCCTCCTTCCCTCCGTGTGTCCTGAAAGCATATCTGGCCCTTTCTCTCATTAGTGGAATTGCTCCTTCTTGGGGCAACGACCAAAGATGTGATTCCTTCGCTTCACCTCTCTGTTCATTGCTTCCCCAGGTTCCCCAGCACGTTTAACGCACGGAGCTGAGAGGAGCAGCAGCGTGCAGGCTTCCCCGCCAGGCTGACTTGGTACCCGGTGCTCCAGTGCTTAAAGTCTGCTTCTTTTCAAAGTTGCAAAGTAACTCTCTCCATTCTCGGCACTCTTATTTTATGGTTACTATGCTTTTCTCACCTTGTTTACTGAGATTTGGAATACACAATTTAAAAGAATCCATTACTCAGCTGTAGCAACAGCGAACTCACAGTCAAACCCGTTCAGGTCCTCATTCATTCTTCCGATCGTATTATTTTCAAGTTTGTGTATTGCATCTATCCACCTATTTGTATTGTGGTTTATGGTTAATAAAATTTTAATGTAGAAACATGTAATGGAAGTAGCTAAGACAAAATGCCATAATGTTCACTGTGTTCTAAAAAAACTGGCTTTTACGACAGCATATGTATAATACGTACTCTGGGCTCGTGTCGTTTAGAAAGTAGTTTGCACACACAAACACAATTACCAGTGCTTAGCAATCCAGTGAATAACTTTGAACAACCTTGCAGGCTCTTGTGAGTTCTCCGGAAGCTGCTTCTTTTTTTGTGTTTACTTCTGAATCTTCAAGGAAGTTGGTTTTGTTTCCTAATTGAGCTTTTATATGAAAGATCGCAATGAGCCCTCCTTCCTTCCTTCTCTCCTTCCCTTCCTTTCTTCCCCCCTCCTTCCTCTGCCTTCTCTCTGTCTCCACCCCGCCTTTCTTTTCTTCTTTTTCTGGCTTTTCACCCTTTGCATTCTTTCTTCTTCTCCTGCCCTGAGCCCCTCCCTTTCTTTGTCTCCCTACTTAAACCCTTCTGATCTTAGGTGCCCAGTCTGAAAATTTGGACAACTGTAGCCCACCCTGATCAAGAGCCAAATATATGCCAGAACTTGTTTCATGGAGAAGATGAAAAGAAACTGATTAACTTCTAACAAGACGGATGAAATGACTTTGTGTAAGACACAGAAACATTGCACAGATGTAAGTCAATTTATTTTTCCAATAGTTTTTATACTTTTTCCTTTGGAATCTTTCTTAAATAGTTTATGTTTGGGATATGTAATAGCTCCATTTGTTTTTGAAAATTGGCATAAATACATAACTACATCCTCCTGATCATGTATACTCCCCAACCTCTTTCAAAAAGCTATGCCAGATGAAAGAATAAAAACAAGTCCACGCTCTCCTCAACAAAAGTAGTCTTCTCAGGTCTCTTTGTGTTACAGTCACATTTTGACCACAGTACTCTTCCCCCTTAGTTAAAAAATGAAGTTCCTTATCTTATAGCATTTCTTCTGTGATTGTTACTGAGGTGTTGGGTGCGTCAGCTGGGGTTTACATTGACTCCTCCCAGTGCCTGTTCATCTTGCCTGAAGGGTCTGGGAGGCCCTGTGGACTGTCTCATAAGCAGAGAGAGCTCTGTGGGTCTTAGTTGTGCATCTGTGTTCAGCACTAGCCACAGACTAGCATCTGTCTTCTGTCTGAGCACCTTCAATTGTACTGGGTGATGGCACGCTCAGGAGGACTGGTCTGGTCTATCGCTCAGTCTCCCACTGATCTCTGCAGGGGCTTCCCTGATCTCCATCCTTTTCCCTCCTTAATAATCCCTGCAGCTGTTTACATCTGCTCTTTCTATGACACTCTGGTGAGTGAGCTGTGCCAGACCTTCTGTCTGTGCCACTCCTTTCTGGCTTTCTGCCTGTGCCAATCTTTCTGTCCCTGACACACAGACTTTCCAGCATGCAGATTCTGTGGTGTTTAACGCTCATGAAGAAAGGCTCTTCTGTGTGGGATTTAGTAGGATTTGAGGCAAGGTGGTGGGATCTTATACAGGTGCAGAGCTCAGGAGGGTTTAGTGGGTGGTCAGAGGTATTCTGCCCTGACTTCAGCATACTGGGGTAGTGGACAGGGGAGGGAGCCACATGGGCACAAAGGCAGCAGCATTTGGACTGGGTGACGCTGCTTTGGCATTGCTCCAACGTCTTTTCTCCACCCTGGATCCCACTGGGCACAGCCACTGGAAGCTCCTGTGACTCCCGCTGTTCTGAAGATCCCTCAACACTTGGTTCTGGATCTTTAACCAGGACCTTGTCCTTTGCTCCACTCTGTCCCTCAGGCTCACAGGACTCAACTCAGTCACTGCCCTCTCAGTGATTCTCTGGTTGTGTTTTCTGAGTACCCTGGTCTGAGAAGGCCTCTCCTGTGAATATCTTGCTTACTGGGCGCCACCTCCCAGTTGGCGGGAGAGCAAGGACAGATGGGAACTGGGTAGTGGCTGCTAGGCTGCGTGCCAGTCAGAGCCAGGGAGCTGCTGCTGCACTTGGCTTCTTTCCTCAGGGGATTTGAACTTTTTCAAGATGATGTGTTTGCTGGACCTGACCTGTAAGTAGTGCCTGGATTGAGAAGCAACCTGTTTCTTTTTCTAAATACCCCTGTTACTGGATTTCATTTGATGGGTTTCTCCTTCAAGTTGCCTTCTCCTGGTTGAGTTTTTGTTGGCCACCCCATTCCTCCATACCTGAAGACCTTGGTGAGTGTCTTTCAAACGTGGTGTGAGTGCTGCTGCCTCTACCCCGTCATGATAATTCAAGGTGTGGAATCGATTTGAAGGCTGAAATTCCAAACACAGCCCATTCTTGTGCGGTTCCCTTTGCTTCCTCATGCTACAGTAGATGAAACATGGTGGGCACATGTGAGAGAGAGCGAGAGCCGCACACTTTTTCTGTAAGCTTCAGAAGGCAATGTTATAAATTTTCTGTAAACAATAATATATATTTTAGAGAAATGAAGAGGGGAGAGTCATTTTTATATTTCCCTAGATGCTTCCTATGTTTCTTTTTTAGTATCTGAGTTTCTCTCTGGCATCATCTCCTTTTATCATAAATATTTTTAAAATTATATTTTGATAATGAAGTATATAAGGAAGCAATTTCCTTTCATTAAGACCTCAATTATTGAAGGATAGTTTCTGTTGTTGTAAGGCAATAGTTTGAAAGGGTTTTGATTTTGTTTTCCCCCAGTACTTTAAATATATTGCACCACTGTTGTCTCTATAATTTCTGAGGTGAAATCAGTTCATTTGATTCATTATTCTCCTAAAAGTAAGCTTTTTGCTTAACTAGTTGCCTTCAAGCTTTATTTTCAACTTTGTTTTTCACTAGTTTAACTGTGATTTACTCATGAATTCATTCTGTTTTGTTTTGGTTTTCCTATTTGGGGTTTTAGGAGAATATGGAATCTGTATATAGTTATTTTTACAAATTTTGGAAATAATTTCATTGTTCAAGTGATTACTTCTCAATTTTTCTCTTACTTGTCTCCTCTTAAACTTTAATTATATATGTGCTAAGCTATTTGTTATTTTTCTACGGGAACCAAAGGCTCTATTCACATTTTTAATCCATTCATGAGATTGCATTCTTTATATCCACAAATCTTCAGGACTGTCTCATGTCCTTGTCATCTGACTCTGCTAGTAAGCCTGCCCTGTGAATTTTGATCTCATATTTTGTTATTAAGTTCTATAATTTAAATTTGTTCTTTTTTAGTATTTTTTAGTTCTTTGATGAAATTTTCCTTTTTTTGTTCACTGTAAGAATATTGTCCTTTATGTCATTATACATACTTATAATAGCTTATAATTCTTGCCTGCTAATCTTAATGCTTTTGTCATCTTGGAGTTGGTTTCCCTGTCTTTCTTTTCAGAATGAACCATGTCCTTTGTTCTTTGTACTTTGAGAAATGTAAAATCTTATGTACACACTACCAACATAATGTTGGAAAGAACCTTTTTTAAAAAAAGTTTTTAAAAGAATTTTTTTTCACTCTAAACAGGCTGTACATTTGGTTGAACTCAACTGTAAATGTTGACTGTTTTGCAGCAGTTCAAATCTCAGTCTAGTTTTTTTATCCTTATCTGGCTTCTGTGGTCTGCCTCACTCATACATGCTTTCAGATTCTGCAGAGTTTGTATACAGAATTCAGGTGTCTTTTTCTTTGAGTTTTCCTTTCTAGGGCTAGTCTCTCATTTCTGGGAGTTGTGGTGTCCTTGAACTTTATCCTTTCTGTTTTTTCAGACAGAAAATCTGTAGAAGCTGCATCTACTCTGTACATGGCACCTATTGCAGCATTTGTTTAGACTAAGAGCTGTTAAAGCATAAGATCCTGTGTTATTCTGTTATTTCAAGTATTGATCGATCCCCTCTTATACCCATCATTTTGGATGCTTTTGTTCACTCCAGTACTTGCAGATGGTGATTTTACTATGAAGGCAATCCTTCTTATATACAGTACTGTGTTAGGTGAATTTTGTAACCAAGTTCTCCCTTTTCATATTAACTGACACCACAGAGCTGCGTGAAGCCATGGCATGCTTTTGTTATGCATGAATTCCTGTTAACATATACTGTACAATATGTCAAGGCCGATATTTTGTCCGAAATACACAGTTGTCATCTACAGAACAGTGTCCTGGTTGGATATTTCTTGTCCACGCAAGAAGAGAAACTCTGGCTTAATACAAGGGATGATCAATATATAAGAAGAATATTTGAATTAATCATCCTCAAAATACTTCTCTTTGCTTCAAACGCGCATTGTTCTTGACACTTTCTGAAGCAGTTCTGATAGTCAGATTTCATGGATGTCTGATCAAAGATACAGTGAATGCTGCTGGAAAGGTGGATCTGTATAAATATCAGTGTGTTCTCATCCACCTTATAACAACATGTGGCATGGTGGGACTTCTGGCTCTTCCCTAAAGTCGAGATGACCGTGAAAGGGAGATATTTTTTAATTGATGCAGTGCACTGAGGCAGCCACAACAACACAACTAAAGGTACTCATGAAAGATTTCCAGAACTGTTTCAGAAAGTGGCAAGATGGTGGGATAAGTGTGTTTGAAGTGAGTAGTAGTATTTTGAGGAGAATTGATGGCAATGTTTTACAGCGATAATTTAAATTTTTAAAAAACACTCATGATAGTTTTCAGTCACACTCTAGTTTTTCTCTGATAGCCTCATGGGTTTTCGTATGGTGGATTTTTTGGTCATAACACTTTTCACAGTTTAACACTATTTAATTTTACATATGTTTACTTACCTGTTTCTACACTGTCTTCTCAAAATCATGTAGCAAATAGGAGGCAATAGACAGATAGATAGATAGATAGATAGATAGATAGATCTATCTATCTATCTATACATACAAGGGTGAAGGAATGAAGCATTGAATGAGTAAACACTATCTTGATGGTAATAGAACTTAGATGAAAAATGATTTCAATTATAGTGCCAAGATGCTTCAAGGGACCACTATCAAGTAATAAATAATATCACTTTAGGAGCATAAGAAGTTTCTTATAAGATGTAAGAGAGTAGAGCTGGGTATGGGGCTTAATGGTAGATTGCCTGCTTAGCATGTGTGAGTCCTTGGGTTTCAGGGTCTATCCTCAGCACTTACAAATTTATTTTTGGAAAACAATCTTACCTAACCTAAACTTTTATAGGGAGTTTTCTGAATAATGCTGAATTAGTGAGATTTAAAGGGATTAAACTTTTTAAATTCTATAATAAAAGAAAGTTTAAAACACATAGATATAAAAGATTGTAGCAACACCATATTGACATGATGAGAGCCTGTATTTCAGTTTTAACACTTTAGAGACATTGGCTCATCATATGAAAAATCTGGTGTAGTATGTACCATACAGCAATACTCAAGAAATGCTAGTTTATTTCTTATTCCTCACCCCTCTTTTCTCTATAGCAAATCAAACAAGAATTTTTTTTAGTCAGATCAATTTATTAGTTTTCAAATGAACATTTAACTTGCATGGTAAAACTTACACTTTTGGATAACAAACATTTAGCTTGACTTTCTGAATGATACCCCTGACTTCCTATTTCACCTGAGATGGGACCCAAGTTCTAAACTGACGTTTCTCCATGGAAATATTTCTCTGGATTTAATGAAGAAGTGCTCACCTTTATGGCTTGGAAATAACACAGTGAATTCTACTAAAAATCAGAAGCTAGGCTTGAAGTAGCATTTTAAAATCTCTCGAATGCTTTTACCATGTGCATGTGGGGGAGGAAAATGATCTTATTATAAAAAGTAAATCAGCTAATACTTATATGAATAGCCCTGGTAGGGAATTGCAGTGAGAAAGGATAACTATTCTCCAATATACTTAAGATAAATGGAATCTGCCATATATATAGATTGATATAGATATCTATATCTATATCTATACATATTACAAAATTAATAATTAGTAGTTTTTCTTCAATCTATAAAAATTGAACTTACCTATTAGCGGAAAAAGAAAATATAGTATACATAAACAATTCTGCCTTAAAAGAAGAGGGAAAGCTTTTCTGTGACATGTGTGAATTTGGAGAACATTAAGCTAAGTGAAATAAGCCAAACATAAAAGACAAATATCACTGATCTGATTTATATATGAAGTCTAAATAAGCAGAATTCATAGGAGTAGAACGATGGTGACCAGAGACAGGGGAAGGACGGATAGGGAAAAGGGAGATGTTGGGCATTAAGAGGAAGCAATAAGCTTGAGTGATTTATTGCATAGAATAATGACTATAGTTAATTTTAACACACTGTATACTGCAAAAATATAATAATTAGATTCTAACTGTTCTTACCACAAAAGCTTGATAAATACAGTTGGAGATGGATCTGTTAATTGGTTCACTCCACAATGTAAATGTGTATTGGAACGTATTATACCCCATCAATAGATATATAAAGTATTATTTATCAATTAAAGAAAATAAAAATTTTTTAAAGGATCTGTGGAGTGATTTAAATGGTAATTTTGGTAACTTGTTGGAGAATGAGTATAGGCTAATATGAGAGTAAGAAATTCCTGGAGGCTGTATTTTGTGGTCCCAGAATTTTGTGGGTATTGTAGGAGCTCTTCCAGCTTCTTCTGGTGAAGATGAAAGAAAGATCCTTTTGTGGCTCTGGAAAGAAGAGGAAAACATTGATCACTGTGTGAAAACTTCACAAAACTCTCCATAACAAAGGCCACTGTCGAAGGAAATCATTGTACAGAGGCTTATCTTAGTTGGGCATAGTATGTTCCCTGCATTTCAGCTCCTTCTGGGCTTTCTGTCTTCCAACAGAGTGAACACAAGTAATGGCAATAGAGAAATATTTGTAAGAGTCACAGGCCAGAGATGTATGTCTAAAAATTTAATAATTCAGATGATGAAAAAATTTCATGAAAAATACAAACTATCAAACTCCCACAGAGAGAATTTGACCCTCTGAGTAGGCCTATATCCACTAAAAACTGAGTCAATAATTAATATTTTCCAGAAAGAGAAAGTACCAGGCTCAAATTGCTTCACTGGAAAGTTTAACTGAACTTTTAAAGAAACTATATCTACTCTCCGCAATCTCTTTCATAAAATAGAAACAAAAGAAACACAACGTAGTTCATTTGATGAGGCCACCATTACACTAATGACAAAATAAGTTGAAGATTTCTGCCCACACAAAAGCTGACACATGAGTGCTTATAGGAGCTTTATTCATAAGTGCCACAAAGTGGAAGAAATAAAGATATCTCTCAACAAATGAATGGATAAATTAACTGCGGTACATTCGAGCAATGAAGTATTACTTATTACTCATCAATAAAAAGAAATGAACTATCAAGCCATAAAAGGACCTAGCTAATTTAAATTCAGATTACTAAGTGATAGAGAAATCAGCATAAAGGTTATATATGATTTTACTATATGACAATAAAACAAAGCAGTGAAGACAATATAATGCTCATTGGTGATCAGGAATTCAGAAAATAGAGGCTGGCAGGGTGTACTGAATAAGTATAGCATAGGGAATTTTTCAAGTTGGTAAATCTATACTGGCTAATTCTGTAGCAATAGGTACATGACACTGTGTTTAACAAAAATCTATCAAATTTTACAATTATAGACTGAGACTTAATGTGCGCAAATAAAAAATAATTTCAGAGTTTGAATGCAGAACATGACAGAACAATCTGAATCTAAGTATAAGAGTCAAGGGAAAGGTGCTGAGATAGGTAACTCTGGAAATGTGTAGAATCTATGTGATAAATGGTAGAGATTGTACATCAAAACTGCTTCAGTTACTGAAGTTGTAGGAGTATGAGTTAACAATTTGGATGCCACTCAGTGTGTATTTTTGGATTAAATAATTAAATGAACAGATGGCAGGTGGTGGGAGACACATTTTACACTATTGGATTTTCAGGTTATAGATGAAGAAGCTTAGGGGCTAGGATGCTCTATGTGGTAATAGATTAGAGTTGGAGAAATCAACATGAACTCATAGGTACATAAGGTTATAGATGCATTAGTTTCATTAGGCTACTATAGCAAAATACTACAAAGGGAGTAGCTTAAATGACTGAGATTTATTTTCTCATAGTGTGAGAAATTACAAGTCCAAAGTAATAGTTTTAGCAGATTTAGTTCCTTCTGAAGTCCATCTCCTTAGGGACGTAAAGATGGCTCCATCATGCTTTCTTTTCTATTTGCATATGTATTTCTAGTATCGCTTCCTTATCATATAACAATACTGTAAGAGGGATACAAAAGAGTTAGAAGTCGAGAGATATGATGATGAAAGCCCCATAAGAATGATGTGGAGCCTTGTGCCAAAAATGTGAGCAGCCTCCGTGAGATAGAGGCAAGGAAAGAGTTCTGTCCTGGAGCATCTAGGAGGAACACAGTGCTGCTAACTCACTGTGGGCTTCTGGACCTCCAGAATTAGAAAGATAATAACCAGTCATTGTTTAGATTTGAGGTAGTTACAGAAGCAATAGGCAGCTAATACAGATGTTATATACAGAAAAATTCAGAGGTACATATTTATACATGGGTTATATAAAAGCTGTATGACTATTATCTTTCCAAATAATAAAATATCACATCTGATTCATGTTATTCTACCATATTTGTTTTTTAACTAGAAAAGAATTTCATTGGAGAGAAGATTAGGATTATATTAACGTGTCTGAGGGAGAGTCTCTGAGGATAGCAAAAGATTATAAGCAAGAGAAGTATTAAAAATTAGCCATAAAGGCTATAGAATATCGGGCTAGTAGATTAACATGTGTCAGATATTCCTCCTTATTTGTCAGACTAAACTACACAGTGTTAAATGGAGCTTTAATATGCCACTGCTTGGATATCCACGTGCTTGCTTGGTTGCTTGGAAGATCAAACTGCTTCTGCTGAGCTGCTTTTGCAGCAGATTTTATAATGAAAGCAAATGCCCTACTAGCTACATTCAGCATCAATCTCACATCCAGAGACTTACAGTATATGGCATGCCAGTACATGATGGCTTTAGATTTTTTTCAGGATAATCCTATAAAGTAGATAAATGTTTTTGAAAAGTGAACAAACAAAAGCAGGTATAGTGGTGTATCACTGTAATCACAGTTCTCTGGGAGAGTCACTGCTCTGAGAGCAGCCTAGGCAATTTAATGACCTAAAGACAGTTTTAATATTAAAAAAAAAGGCTGGTGTATAGCACAGTTAGAAGGACTTGGGTTCAATCCCCAGTACTGCCACCCCAACACAGTGTTAAACAAACAGATTCTTAGAATTGAATAAGGCTTGCTTTGCTGCTGGATCATTTAGTGACTGTGCTTTAGTCTGATAAGACAATAGAGATTTCATCACTTCCAAATCTAAATACCTAATCTCTTAGTTGGCTCTCGCCCTCTCTGCTCAACTATTTTGGCTTCCACTGTGAGAAGTTGCCTTTTCTATGAGCTTTCACAGTACTCTGAGTTTCCGTCTGCCATAGTACTGATCATCTATGTCCCATGCTCCTTGTCACTAAAATCCTAGATAGTTGAGAAATGCTGTTAGGTGAAGATGTGGTTGACTACCTGAATGTGTATTGCCTTACCTTCTCTTAATTGGTTTCTGTTTTTCAGTTGCTTGACTTTTTTTCACCCTTGCTTGTGCTGCTTGTCACAATCACTATGTTTTCTTCAACCTCTCCAGGCTGCCACCAATTTTATGCTCACAAGGATATTTTCAGAGGAATTTGAGTAAGTAAAATGCAATGCACCAAAAGCAAGGGAAACAGAGAGTGCTCTGTTCAGTGTCCACTCAACTGCAAATTAAAGCCATTGTCAAGAGGGAAATATGATCTCAGTGCTGTTGTGTGAATGCATGAACATGCCAGGGGGCGCTAAATATTCTCAATGATGAAGATAAGAGGGCAGGTGCAGAATCCAAAATTCTGTTCCCCAACTCTGGCAAAAGCAGAAGAAGGTGGCTACTGTCAGAGGCTGCATACTTCTCTTAAGACCTGTTTGCTGGTCTGAGTAACTTGGGGAATGTTAGTAAAATTTAAACATTCTCCTAATAGCTTACAACAAGGTTGGGAAACATTTTGTTTAAAGTGGTATTTATAAAAATAAAAAAAATATATATATATACTTTTTAACAGCTTCTGCTTATTTACATATGGCATATTACACACACACACACATACATATGTATTTTTTTCTTATTTTGGTACCAGGGATTGAACTCATGACCTTTTGCTAATGAGGCAGGTGGCAGCACCACTGAACTAAATCCCTCACCCTGCATACTGTATAAAATATATCATATAACACATTGTAGCAGGATACTCCCAGAAGAATGAGGACACTGAGGCTTTTTCCAGGAAGTAGCATTTATTTGTGCCAGCACAGGTTCATTGCATTAGTACCCAAAAGGCTAAGCCTAGAACATGGCGGGGTTTTGCTTTTTATGCAAGTTTTGTGTCTTTTTCTCCCATAAATGGCAAGACACTAACATACTACAGGCTGATTGGGTACAGTCTATGTTACACAGTAGTGCTGGAACTACACACGGGTATCTAACAACCCTGGTATCTTTCCTGATTCTGAGGAAGCTCCCATCTCCACTACATTCTTTCTGGAATGGCCTGGCCACAAGTCTATGGAGAAAGGTCCTACCACATTTCCCCTTTTGATGCTCAGACTCCCTCAATTTTGAGTCAAAGAGCATCATCTTGATCTAAAGATTTATACTTCCATAGCACCATCATGTGTGGCTGTTTTTCTTTCGACCAATGCCTCATTGAAGCTGGAGACAGACCATATAACCCAGGCAGCTAGGCAGGGTAGGATTAGACAAGCTCTTAAAATTAGGAGCACAACACCTATGAGGGTTCTGAATCCCTTGAATATCGAAAACCATCCTCTAAATAATTCTCCAAGGTCCCAGACATTCCAGGTCTAGACTGGGACATGAACAGTTTTTTGTATCCCATTTGTGATCACCTGTCTGATTTTTATCTCATCATCTCTCTGTAGTTAGCAGTTGCTCAAGTTAGACTTTTCACAAACTCCTCCCTGTGAGATAAGCAAGTAGGCTAAGTGGTTTTGATAGATAGCATCGCACATTGGGATTTGCTGTTTTGCCAACAATTTTACGGACTTTGGCAGTATCATTAGTTATAGTTTCTATAAGGACTTACAGTCTTATTATGCAGTTGAGCATGAAAAAGGGGCATGGTAGCCCCAAGACCCACCCTCTGCCCAGATAGCAGGGCCATAATATTGGATTATGCACTCAGGAGGCCATTTATTACCCTTCCAGTTGCCAATTTGTGGGCAGACCATTTTGGCTGAATTTCTCTGTCCCCATACACCTGGACTCCCACATGTTCTCCTCAGGCAAGTTAGAGTAATAGAAAAGGTGGATGGATTGTTTTAACACATGCGATCCTGGTCAGTTTGCGGGGAGTACAGTGTAGGCTGTTCTCCCACATATCCAGTATAGTTCACCTAGGGCTCATCATTTCATGGCTGTATCAATACTGTTCCAAGCCTCTTGGAGATGGGAGAAGTTAGACAAGAGGCGAGGACCTAGTTCAAGATAATTTGGGAACCCCCAACATTGGGCTTCCTAGGTGTTAAATTATAACATCTTTGGTCTAGGCATGTTAGGCTTCCAACAGGGACAGTGAACCTTTTCACCACTGGGAAAGGCAGTTCTTTCCAAAGATTGAAGTCATGAGAAGTCAAATCTCAGAGGTAGGGTTGGGTACCTACCCTGTTCTACCACAAAACTCACTAGATCTAATTCTCTAGTCTCCCATGGGCATTGATTCTCCATGTTGGTTCCCTCACATACACAGCAAGAAGAGATCTTTAGATTCAGGGCTACAGTCTCTGCTAAGGTTAGGAACAAGTTTCTGGTTGTGGCTGAAATGGGAGGGGGGCTACTTTTTATTTCCTTGTAAAAGGAATGGAAGACCTGGTGGGATGTGGTTGAATGGGTGGTACTGATTCTCTTGAAACATAGCACAGTCCCTAGGTCTTTTTTCCTGCCCATGAATCTAGATGCCAATTTAGATGCCCCCATTGCCACCTGGAGTCTCCTGGATGAATGATGGTAAAATTTATAGAGTTACAGGTCTTTGATAGACAACCTGATGAAGCAGCTCCTTTTTGAAGGCGTGCTGCTGTGCCTTCTTTTCCCAGTTAGCCCATCAAACACAGCTCCTGCTGGGGCATACAAAACCAGGAGTACAGAGAACACATAAGCCATGTTCTTCACACATGTATTTGTCATTGACTTGGTATTCTCACTCCCAATCTAGGCCTCCATAAAGTACATTAAGAGTCCTTGGGCCCGCTATGGCAAGTGCCTGTTTCTTTCATATGACAGACACCTTGGGGCAAATAACTATAACCACATACATGTCAAATTGTACTGACCCAGTCATTTTGGGTTAGCAATTTGTGTCCAGCTGAGCAAGCCCTCCCTGCTTACTGGTAGGATCAGACTTCTAACCAGTCTTCACTGGGGGAATAATGTGGTTCAAAATGAGTATTTTGACTCCCCTGTTGGCAGACAGAGGAGATTGCCTTGTTTTGTGTTCAGGTTCCCTAGACCCTTCCCTGGCATGAGAGGGAGGTATGGTAAAGTCCAAGTAATTCCCTGGCCTTACCTGGTTATGTGAATACATGGGTCACATGATGAGGAGCTCAGGACTATCAATGGGGCCCTCAGTAAAAACAGCTAATACCAGCAAAACATCCTACCCTAAGAGGAAGGTGAGGGCTAGCGGGCACCTTTCACCCCAGTTGGCTGGAACAAGCTTGGCAAGGGCTATGGAGAAAATCAGAAAATTAGAGGTAGAGTTCTAAGTACAGTTAAGAATCAGGAATGTCAGTGCATAGCGGATGACCAATCACAAAAAGGAATGCAGTAAATTCGTGTTGCCAGTCAATGGCATCCTCAGGCTTCTGCTATGCATTGACTACATTGACTAGTCAGCCTCTGGAATAACTAGAGCAGGGCTATTATCTCCTGATGGTGTCTCTGATGTCTAGGCTGGTGTGTGTGTGTGTGTGTGTGTGTGTGTGTGTGTGTGTGTGTGTGTGTGTGTGTTGTCAGCTTACATGGTGTCAATGATCTGGGACTCTCAGTTCTGAAATGTGAGCTTTACTCCAATGTGATGAATCCAGGGGACTATCTTGGCCACCTTTACTTCAGTGGGGGTGGACAGGACAACAGTGAAGAGGGTCATCCAAAGGGGTTTTACCACAGCATCCCCTGGTTTAAAGGAGTGAGCATCTGTGGTCAAATTTACTGGCAATCATTCCTTAACCCATTGGTGTAGAGTGACTAAGGTTGAGCCTAATGCCTGCATCTGTTGCATCAGGATGAGATTACCAAGCTTCTTTAAGTCCTCCTTTATCCTCTTAATAATAAGAAGAGATCTCCTTTAGAGGATTTCATGGGGGAAAATCCGGTTTAGTCAGACTAGACCTAATCTTCAGCAGGGCTATTGGCAAGACTGGGGCTCAGTGCAGGTCAGTTTCCTGACAGTTTGCTCAGCTGTACCTTTAAGAGTCCGGTTGGTTTGTTGCACTTTCCCTGAGCCGTGGAGATGGTATGCTGTATGCAGTCACCAAGTAACCTTTAGTCACCTGGCCACCAGCTTTACCACCTCAGATGTCTGCTCACCTGTTTTCTGATCCTGTCGTAACAGGAAAAACATCTCAGAAGGAATTGGGCCATCTCAGACACCTTTGCTGTATGGGAGGAAAAGGCCTCTAATCCATCTGAGAACACACCATGACCAACAAATACTTCAAGCCACAGCCTCGGAGAAATTCAGTGAAGTCCACTACCACATTTTCAAATGGAGCCGTCCTGACACTCTACCTTAGGCACTGTCTTGGGTCCTTGACTCAGCTTATTGTGGGCACATGTTTCACAGAGTTCAGTTTGCACACTACCTAGGGTCTCCTGAACAGCTGAGTGACATAAAATTGCTGATCCATCATGGTCCTGAGAGCTGTCAGGCTCATTGGGTGTCCTTATGAAACATTTTTAAGGACAAAAGTTGGAGCTAGTGCCTCAGGGATTGCAACATTGTCGCCTTCAAATTTCCACCATCCACCTGGTGTCTTAAACCAAGTACTCTCATGTTATGAGTAATTAGGATGCCATCTGCTAATGGACCAGCCAACAGTGCACCAGCCACAGCCATTGATTCTGTCATTCCGCTATAGTCCATGAGCTTTACCTCCCAGTCTGCTTTATAGTTCTCCAACTGGCCAAGATGTCTCCCTCTGGTGTCCCTGACAGTGCATGACTGCCACACTTCAGGGGCCTGTATAGCATTTAAGAGTTCAAAGATTTTTCTATCATATTTTGTCTTTTCCTTCTGAGTTTGTTAGATCCCTTTCTTTATACAGAGCTCCAAGTATGTGTAGGGTGGTGAAGGTACACTTGGTGAAGGCACACTGTGTATACATTTACATGCATCTCTGCTGGAAGTTGGAGGGCACAGGTTAGAGTGATAAGCTCTGCTTTTTGTGTTGAGGTTCCTTTGGCAGAGACTTGCATCAATGACAGAATTCAGGGTTGCCATAGAGTACTCTGCAAGGTTTTCTCCCTCTTTCACAAACCTGCTACTATCACTGAAATACTCAGTGTTAGGGTCCTTCAGAGGCTGGTCCCTCAAGGCTGGTCAGCTGGAGAACACTTCATCCACGACTTCAATACAGTCATGATCTGGCTAGCTTGGCCCAACAGGCAGTAGGGTTGCCAAGTTCAGAGCCCATATCATTTCTAAATGAATGCATGGATTTTCATATAGCATCCCATGATATCTAACCATCTGGGCATGAATTAGCCAGTGTCATCCCTTATGCTACATTAATGTCAATAATGAGTGTGGCACTGAGAGTCAGTTCTTGTCCTAGTCAGTGTGTCAACCTCTGCCACTAATAAGGCCATGGCTGCAGGCATTCACAAACAAGGTGGCTATCTCTGAGCAACAGAGTCCAGTTGTTTGGAGAGGTGTGTCACCAAGCCGATGCCATGACTCCAACATCTGGATTAAAACACTCATTGCTGGTATGCATGTGGATGTACAAGAAGGGCTTAGTCATGTCTAGAAATCCTAGGCCCAGTGCTTTGGTGAGAACCTGTTTGATCTCTTTGAAGACCTTTTGTTGTACTTGTTCCCATAAACAAAGGTCTTATTCTCCCTGCTTTGTGGCTTCATAAAGGAGTTTCTCTAAGACCAAGAAGTTAGGTATCCAAATTCTACAAAAATTTGCAGTCCCAAGGAACTCTAGGATCTGGAGTCAGCTTATTTGTGCAGGGATTGAGCAAAGTGCCTACTTTCTCTTGGACCAAGTTAGCATTGTCCTTATGAAAAATGGAAACCAAGATATTTGATTCTCTCCTACAAAAGCTGGGCCTTTTTTTCTGGAGGCCTGGTAGCCAGCCTCCCACAGGAGAGTAAGGAGCTACAGAGTTCCTTCCATGAAATCCTCCTGAGACCTTTTGGCCAGCAACAAGTCATCTACACACTGGAGCAGGACACAGCCATGCTGATTCACTAGAAAGGCTCTCAGATCAGTAGCCAATGCTGTGCCAAAGATGGCTGCAGAATTTTTGAACCCTCACGGAAGCCTTGTCCGAGTCAGCTGGGCTTTGCTGCCATTTTCTGGATTTTCCCACTAGAAGGAGAAGATTGGCTGGCTCTATGGGGCTAGGTGGATGCAGAAGAAGGCATCTTTAAGGTCCAGACATGTAAAGGAGGCAGCTTCAGCAGGGATGAGACAGGAGAGTGTAAGAATTCGGAATACCAGGGGACAGAAAGTCTGTGGCCTGGTTAACTGCTTGCAGATCCTGAACTGGCTGATAGTTGTCGGTGCCCAGCTTCTAGGCTGGCAGGAGAGGTGTTCCAAGGTGACTACTAAAGTGACAAGATCCCATAGAGTAGAGACCTCTCCCGATGTTTTTGGATACCAGTCTGTGCCTTGCGAGGGAGGAAATACTGCCTTCAGTGAATTGGCTCTGCCCCTGTGCTTTAGTTCTACAATTAATGGAGGTGTGTCCCAGGCCAATTCTGGTAGACTGTCTTCAGCCCATACCCCAGGTACTCTAAGGGAAGCTCAGATCCCTATTTTGGCCTCTGTATGTGACTGTAGCAGTACCATTCTTCTTCTTGGGAAATCATAAGAGTCATGATTTTTGTCTCTGGTTTATGCAGTCAGAACAACCTGTCCATGGGAGTTGAAAGTTATTTGGGCCTATAGCTTTCCTAACAGATCGTGACCAGTTAAAGCCATGAGACAGTTGAGAAGGTATAAAAACTCATGAATGACTTCTCCATTGCCTAAAATGCATCTTTGGGACAACAAGAAAGGGCGGTATGTTCTATTGTCCATGACTATTGCCCACTATAGTGACTTGTCTCTGCGGGAGGAGGCCCACAGATTGGGTCATCACAGAATGCTCTGGCCCTGGTTCCAATATGAAGGCAATAGTCAGTCTTCCACATTTATTTGGACCACAGGCTCTTAGGGACCCAACATAATAAAGCCTAGTTTGTCTGAGTCCTCTTCAAATTCTCCCATGTTGGTAGGTATCAGCTCTGGACTACCTGATCTTCACTTTCTAGCTCTGGGGGAGGAGGAGATTTTTCTATCTCTTAGGGGAGTTTATTCATCCATTGCCTGTACCTACAACATTAGGCACATTGGGTCCAATCCAACTTTGTTCCCACATAGGGTGGTCCTTTCTGTTGGCCCATGAGTCTGGCTAGTAGACTGCATCAAGTCAATCATTGCCTGGGGCTTCTCTGTAAGTAAAACGGTATTGTTCTTCCAACTAAGGAGGTCTGTGGTGGTGAAGGGTTGGTGCACTATCAGTTATTTGCCTCCTTGGATCTGTCCTTGTTAGAGCGATAGTAGAGGTGTCCCTGCATATCTCTCAAGCAGCATCTGCATGGTTCCTTGCCAGAGCTGTGTGTGTGTGGAGTCAGAATGGAGGGGGGCTTAGCGGAGGCCACCCTAGAGGGGGGGTCTCCAGGAAGGCCTTCATGTCACTGAGGAACAGGAGACCTCTGGTAGGCTGATGGGCTTTGGTGGGGCCTTTGTAGGGTGCAGCAGGTGGCTGCAGCAGTGGTAGATACAGTGGAGAGTAAGGAGGTGGGATCTCCTCTTGCTCCCTGGAGAGAACCAGTTTATTTGGCTTTTGCTGACATTTGGAGGTGGCCATTACTCTGGCCATCATCACCCTGCAGTTCTTCACATGTCAGGCTTTTAGCCATGGTGAACAGGACAGGACCAAGTCTTGCATGCATTCAATGAAAGCAAGTTGGTTATGGTGGCTGTGGTGCCCTACAACAACCTTGTGTACTTTAGATAAGAGATCTCTTAAAAACAGTGAAGGACCATGAGAAATCAATCCAACAGCTCCTAGATAAAGCAAAGAATAATATAAGATTTATAGGAATCCATGAAAAAGCAGGAGAAAGCACAAATGACATGAAAAACTGCTCACAGAATTAATGATAGAAAACTTCTCAGAGCAAAAGAACTTGACACACTGATAAGTGAGGCATATAGGACTCCAACTAGTTATGATAAAAAATCTATACCTAGACATGTAATAGTCAAGATCCTGGAAACCCAACAGAAGTACAAAATACTATAAGCAATTAGAGTAAAGAAGCATATTACACACAAAGCAAAGGCCATCATAATCACAACAGACTTCAACACAAACCCTCAAGTCAAAGAAAGCCTGGAGTGAGGTATTTCAAGCTTTAAAAGAAAACACCCTCCAACCTACGCTGATGTATCCTGCAAAACTATCTTTCAAAATTGATGGAGAAATGTGCAAGGTCCAGAGTTCTATTCTGAGTACTGGGGGGGAAAAAAAAGGAATTCTAAACAAATTGATGGAGACATAAAATACTTCCAATGACAAAGAGCACCTGAGAAACTTCATCAATACCAAACCAGCACTCCAGATAATATCCTAGAAAAAGACAATGAAGGTGACAACTGCATGAGGTCCAACAGAACAAATACAGTAGGCAAGAGTTTAAGGAGAGAGGGAGAAAAATAAAGAACTAACAATAGGAAAATAAAATGACAATGATAAGCCAATACATATCAGTTATAACCATCCATTTCAATGGCCTCAATTCACCAATCAAAAGAAACAGACTGGCTAATTAACTGTTTATCAAGTGAGCCCTCAGGAGACCAGCCCACCCCAAACAACAGCCAATCTATTTCACACAATGCCATCATCACCTGAATATCCCTTTTTAAAATGCTTTTCTGTACACTGCAGAGGAGTTGATTTACACAGTTTTCTCTGTTTTCCACCCATGTCCTCTCTCTAGTGAACAACTTTCATGCACAAGACAGGAAAGGGGTGGAGGGAAGGACTAATATGGAGGGGACACACTGGCTTTTTCCAGAAAATAGCATTGATTTGTGCCAGCTCGGGGTCATTGGATTAGCACCCCAAAAGCTGAGGCCTGAACATGGTGGGGTTTTGCCTTTTATGCAATTTTTGTGTCTTTGTCTCCCATAAATGGTAACACATTAACACGATACAGCCTATTTGGGTACAATCTATGTTACAGAGCAATGTTAGACCTACACATGGCTACCTAGGAACTGACTGAGCCATGGTGTCTCTGTAGATTCTGAGAAGGCTCCCCCTCCACTGCATTCCTTCTAGAGGGGCCAGGCAACCCTCCTCCAGGGAAGGTCTTGTCACAATGTTAAATATTGTATGTTACTAAAATATTTGTAATTCAATGCTTATTTACATGAAAGAAAAGTTGTAAAATGTTAAGTGCATAAGTAAGTTAAATGAAAATTTCTTTTGTTCTTATTAGGAAGAAGTAAATCTAAAAATTAAATTAATTAAATTCTTATAAGGGTAAGAAACTTTCTGGAAGGATCTACACCAAACTATAGATTATAATTGAGGCAGTGAGGGTGATTTTTTTTTTTTTACTTTTTTCTTTGTAGTTTTCTTTTTTTATCTACATATTTAAAAATGAAATGGGAGGGGCCGGGGATTTAGCTCAGTGGTTCTGCCGCCTGCCTCACAAGTGCAAGGACCTGAGTTCAATCCCCAGTACCAAAACACACACACACACACACACACACACACACACACACACACAGAGGAAACTAGGTGTTGGTAGTGCACCATGATAGTCCCAGCACTCAGGAAGCTGAGGCAGGAGGATTGCTGTGAGCTCAAGGCCAGCCTGGGCTACATAGTGAGTTCAAGAACAGCTTGAATTACAGAAGACTGTCTCAAAACACATACACACGTTCACACAGACGTATACACACACACACTAAAATAAAGACATGATAAATCTATTTGAACTTTGAAACCCAAAATAATATTGGGGAACTATTGTTAATAATTTGTGGGACATTTTTTAGCACCACGTTTTGCTAATATTTGATGGTATTATAATATTTGGGGCTTAGACAGGGAGGAGGAATGACACATTCACACAAATCAGAATGGGTTAACTAAACACAAAATCCTTCCAAATATACTTAAAATATATAGTTAGGTTCTTAGGGAAGGGTTTCTTTCCTCCTTAAAAATTTTTCTTTATCCATATTTCCTAGCACAGGAGCAGTTGGAATGGGGACCTTCTGAGATTCCAGCAGCAGCAAGAAAGTGCTATATCCCAGTGGGGACAGTGGAGGAGGGAAGACGAGAAGATGACCCATCAGTGTAAAATGCTTCTCTTTGTCATTTGTCAAGTAAAGTGCCACATAATCCACTTAACTGGTTTTAAAAGTTTTAAGGCAAAGTAGAATCAATTATTTTGAAATTTGCTTGTATCAGCAACTTGGAATTTGTTCAGTATCTTTCAGCAGATTGAACCAATGATAAATTGGGTCAAATGTCATTGTTAATATATTTCTCTCCTCATTTGCAGAATTTGAGCACTATGGACTGCAAAAAAATCATTAATTATATTTTCAAAATACTTTAATATATTAATCAATGCAACCTTATTTTAAAAGTAAAATGGAAATTATTAGTCTTCAACTTAGTACTTTTATTTTCCTGTGAAAGATTATCTAGGAGTGGAGGCCTGGGGATTTAGCTCGGTGGTGCTGCCATCTGCCTCACAACTGCAAGGTCCCAAATTTGATCCCTGGTACCAAAAAAATAAAAAATATAAAGAATCTAGGAGTGGAGGAACAAGTAAAAGGAGAAGTGTAATTTTTTAATGGTATTGTTGAAAAGTATAAAAGGAGTACAATAAAAGAAAAAATTAAAATTATATAGAATTTGAATTTTCTTCTATAGTCTTACTTCTATAATACATATTACTACCATACAAGCATAATGAATCTATTCAATGATAAAAGGTGTCAAGGCTAATGAACAACAAATACTATAAAATACAATTTTCATCCAAGCGATAAATTGTGTTGTTGAAAAATTTGATGACATAAGATTTATGGTTTTATTGCTTAGCCTGCTTGCTTCTGTGTGTGATTTGTTGATCTTAAAGCCTCAATTTAATTTTTTGCTTTCAGGTGAACCTTAAGAGTTTGCTTGCAGTTGTTTCCCAAAAACATGCTTTTGTTGATTTGGAGGTAACAGAAAGAAAAGATGAAAATCATACAGTTAAATCACTTTTAACACTGCTGCATTTTAAATGTTGCTTTAAAAAAACAAACAATAACTATAGGACACTTGCATACATATTTTAGTAATCATATTATTGAGAAACTCATTAAACAAATTCAAACATCTAACTATACTCTGATATTTCCCTGGCCAAACTATCTTATTCCCATCCCACCTTGCTTCTTTAACTTTTATCTGCAAATTTGAATAATTACTCATTCTGAACTTTGAATTATTCAAAACCATTTTGTTACTATCTCTGGTTTTTAATTCCATATATCATGCTTTAAATTCAATTTGTAACTTTTCAGAAAAAATAAGTTATTTTTCTAACATGTTCATTTTATATATATAT